>NC_133306.1:25870519-26213289 GCF_012295235.1 Primulina huaijiensis
TTCGAGTTTGGGCTACAAAAAGCCCGTGTAAACCATTGCGAGTATACATGGTATGTACACTATAGCATCCTAACTTCCTAACCTTCACCACCATGGGGAAAAAAATCGAAGAGTCTTGAATTTTTCTTAAACCGTGCACAACTAAGAGCCTGAAAAAAATTTATTTGGAGGCTGAAATTGAATTTTTTTTATTTATAGAAAAATTATAATTGATTAAAAAGTTATTTTATTTCGAAATCATTAATCTTACATGAAATTTCAAGATGTTTCCAATTTTCTATCTTTTTCTCGATTTTTACATTTTTTCCTCGATTTTTACATTTCACTGCCATTAATCCTATCAACTTACTAAATATTATTACAATAAAATAATTTTAATGATTAAAAACGCATCTCATTAACAAGTTATTCTATGTTTCGTCTGTTGTAATTCTCATCATATCTTATCATAATCAGAACATACGAGTCTTTTATATTTTAATGAAAGTTGACATCATATATTGATGATAAAAAAACTAAAATTTCAATATATTATAAAGAGAATAACGCTTAATTGTAACATAAAAAAATTCATTGCTAACACATAAAATATGTGAAAATGCTGTCGTTTATTAATTTGGATTAAAATTTACGAGACAATGAGTCAATTTACAATATGATGTCTAAATTTATATCAATAGTCATCCAATTTTGAAATTTTCTGACGATGTCCGATCCCTACTAATATGCAACATTTATTTATGAAATATTTGGGAAGTGGGTACATATGTTTTCTTGCAATCTTCATTAGGACCATAAGCTTCGATTCGTGGGGTATGCTTACACAAATTTTGTCTGGTGTGTGTGCGAAAAAATATTCCTATTGTGGTATTTGTCATTTCCCTCTCACACATTTAATTACAAGAAACCCTCCTCAATCTTTAATATATATATATATATAATTATATTTGAGAGAAGACCATACAATTTTCTCATGGATTATTTACATATACTAAAAGTTTGTCTTACGCAACTTTTCTTCTTCGTACTCATGAGATTAAGGAAATCACAATCATGAAACATTATTAACAATTATGTCTTAAATTTTAGGTGACTCGAATCATGATTGTTCCGATATTAATTGGCGCAGTAGAATCAAAAGCTTCATAAAACTTGTATATATATACTAGCATCGAGATACACACTATTATTTTTATATAGTTAAATTACTAAAAATAATAAATAAAATGATATAAATGTGAGCCCTAATTAACATTGATAGATTTAAAGTTATAAACAAACATCGAATATAATTTAGATTGTTAAATATAATAAATAAGTTAAAAGTGTGATTTTATACATACGCTTTATAACTCTAATTTTATACCTATTTTTAGTTATTTTAATTTACATTCGTAGTTTTAAAATTTATTATTTTTTTTATTGTACTTATATTAGTAAAATTAATTATTACAACCATATTTTTTATTAAAATTTATATGAAAATACCATAATGTTATTATGCGTACATATGGATTTTTTATATTTACAGTCTCTACTAATTAAGGAAGATGAATCATACGACACTACGTGTTCTTGACTGAAGCCACGGTTGGTTACATGTTTCACTAGGCCGTACGTCTTTTTTGCAATAAATTAATTAATATTAGATTAATCATGATTCCAGGCACTCTAAATTCGAGCATTTAGGTGCTAATCATGTTTCATAATCGTGATGGTTTTAGGCAATTAACTTAATGCCAGCTTTCGTAAATAAAACATATCACGTAGAAGATAGTATTTTAAAATAATTCTCTCTCAAATATAGATACACATATTATTTATAATAAAGGCAAAAACTTGTGTGAGACGGTCTCACGAGTCGTATTTTGTAAGACGGATCTCTTATTTTGGTCATCCATGAAAAAGTATTACTTTTTATGCTAAGATTATTACTTTTTCGATAAAGTTGACCTCTCTCACAGATAAAGATTCGTGAGACCGTATCACAAGAGACATATTCTTATATTAATTGCATGCGTTATGTATTTATATAATTGAAATGACAATTTGAACTATAATGTCATCTCAACACACAAAAGTTATGGAAATTATTTGGTTCTATATAGTCCCAACTCATCTTTTCCAGCCACTTTAATTAGCTTTACACACAATTAATGTAATTTTCAAACGTGTTAGTGGCAATCTTTCACCAGCCATGATTACAACCCCCAAAAGCACCACATTCTTCCGGACTCTTGCCATTTTTTTAAATAACACAACACACCAAAATAATAGTAATGCAGAAAAGGTCGCACCTTTAACCGAAAAGTTTCCACCGACGCAAATATATTCTTGACTTTAGTTTACATTTTTTCACACACAAGAAAAAAAAATCGTTAAAAAATTTAGCTTTCGAAAATCTTTAGTCTTACACGAGTTCTCGAAACGGGAGACGGAGTTTGCACACACACTGTGTAATTAAAAAGCCATGAAGGGGTTTGTGCATTTGTTCTTGAAAGATTGATTAATATAAGGTTGAAGAGCATTTTCACAGTGGGTGCAGTAGAAATAAAAAAAAAATACAGGGAATTTTTCCGGGATTTTCAGCTTGTTTAGTTCATGGGTATTGCTACAGTTGCCGAAATGAAGCCAAGCATGTCGGGAAAGAGATACTTTCGTCCCAATTCAAGTTCTAAACATGCTAATGAATGGTAAAAAAAAACAAATGCCTTGCTTTCTAAATTTCATTTATGTGTGTGTGTGTGTGTGTGTGGATTGATGTGTGTCCTCTGGAGACAAAACACCCCAGGTTCAATCTCATGATACAGGTAATGGGGCAATAAATTTTAACGTTAGTTCAATGCATATCAATTCAGAAATTTATATGCATTTCGAAGGACATTTAGGACAAAGATGAGTAAGTTAGTGCGCAGAGTCCAGGGGTTCTCTCTGCACAAGTCCAAGAAACCGATGGATGTTTGTGCTCCAGCTTCATTGGATTCAAATATGTGGATAGATTTGTAGATAGAGATGAAATTTATTTTGCTTTTATGGGTTTTTTGTCGTGAATTAAAGGTGTAAATCTGATCATATTTCGTGTTCCAGGCCAATATCTGATGTTTCCAGTGATCTAACCATTGAAGTTGGAACGATGAATTTTGCGCTTCACAAAGTAAGAACTTCATATGTATGTCATGATCTTGATTACCAGACAGATTTTTGATATAGCCATTAAAAACAGACCTCGATCAAGCATTGTGTTATCTTTTTGCAGCTCCCTCTAGTTTCTAGAAGTGGAAGAATACGAAAATTATTGGTGGAGGCGAAAGATTCCAAGATATCTAGGCTCAATCTCTCAAGTGTTCCCGGTGGATCACAGGCATTTGAGCTTGCTGCAAAGTTCAGTTATGGAGTGAGTTTTGAGATTACAACATCAAATGTTGCTATGCTTCGGTGTGCAGCGCATTTTCTTGAAATGACTGAAGAGTTTTCTGAGAAGAATCTTGAAGCCAGGACTGAAGGGTACCTCAGGGATGTAGTCCTCCCGAACATACCGAATTCAATATCCGTTCTTCATAGCTGTGAAAGTCTGTTGCCAATATCCGAGGAGATCAATCTTGTTAGCAGGATAATCGACTCAATGTCAAATAATGCATGTAAAGAGCAGCTGGCTTCAGGGTTGTCGAAGCTGGAGTATAATTTTCCTTCAAATTCTGATCCAGAAAATACCATAGATTGGTGGGGAAAGTCGCTCACAATACTGAATCTCGATTTCTTTCAAAGGGTTCTTTCTGCTGTCAAAACTAAGGGCTTGAAACAGGATACTATATGTAGAATTCTGATAAAATATGCTCAGAACTCACTCCATGGCCTTGTGGTAAAAGATTCTCAAACGGTTAAAGGGAACGTCTCGAATTTTGATTTTCAGAAGAAACAAAGGGTGGTTATTGAAACGGCTGTAGGCTTACTGCCAACTCAGACAAGAAAGAGTACAGTTCCAATGGCCTTTCTTTCAAGTTTGTTGAAATCAGCTGCAGCAGCAGAAGCTTCCACATCTTGCAGAACCGATCTTGAAAGAAGGATGGGTCTGCAATTAGACCAAGCGATTCTTGAAGATATTCTGATTCCTGTAAATTCACATGGAAACAATCACAGTCATTCCTATGATATAGATTTGATACTTCGTATTTTCTCCATTTTCTTGAATCGCGATGAGGATGAGGATGATGATGGTGATAAGCAATTTCGGGATGAAAGTGAGATGGTCTTTGGCTTTGACAGCCCTGGATCGCCGAATCAAAGCTCGATCATTAAAGTCTCAAAGCTTTTAGACAATTATCTTGCAGAAGTTTCACTAGATTCAAACTTAACCCCATCAAAATTCATAGCCCTCATGGAACTACTTCCGGGTCATGCCCGTACGGTGCATGATGGACTATACCGAGCCTCAGATATGTTTCTCAAGGTGAGCCACTCTTACAACATAAAAAGAAGCGACAAGAATCTTGTATAATTATCAATCAAGTTTACTTTTTAATGACCACCATTTTCTGAATGAACCAACAGGCTCATCCCAACATTAAGGACTCGGAACGGTACCGAATTTGCAAGGGGATAGACTGTCAAAAACTCAGTCAAGAAGCCTGCAGTCATGCAGCTCAAAATGAACGGTTACCAGTGCAAATGGCGGTTCAAGTTCTGTACTTTGAACAAACGGGGTTGAGGAATGCTATGAATGGGGTTGGGGGGCAAAACCATTTCCTCTTTGGCTCGATGACCGGACAATTCCCCCTCCGTTCAGGGACAGGGAGTGGATGCATATCGCCAAGAGATAACTATGCATCGGTTAGAAGGGAAAACCGTGAGCTGAAGCTTGAAGTTGCCAGAATGAGAATGAGGCTAACTGATCTTGAAAAAGACCACGTATCGATCAAACAAGAGCTCGTGAAACCGCACCCTGCCAACAGATTATTCAAGTCTTTTACAAAAAAATTGAGCAAGATTAATTCATTGTTTCGGGCTACAGAAAAGCCCATAGAGGGCAAGGCAAATTCCGAAAGTCGGTTTGTTTTTCAGAAAAGAAGGTGCCATTCGATTTCATAACTTTGTTTTCTTGTAAATAGATGAGTGTACATGATTGCTATGGTTTGTGTGATTTTCAGGTTCAAGTTTTTTGCTTCTCTGTTTGTTTGATACTTGAAAGCAGAAATCAAACTTGAGATGTCGGATTTGGACAAAAAAATATAGTTTTTTTGGGTGAGCCATCGAACAAAACTCGTTGCTTTGCCACGATTTGCAGCATTTTTCAGGCCATCCATGAATCAGTGTCTTGTCCTATTTATTTTTGTTTGTTTTTGTGATTAATCAATCGATTTAGAAAATCTGAAATTCAATTCTGAATGTATTTTTTTATGCCTATTTGTTTTCTGAAAATTATGCCCTTTAAACATGGTTGTAGCTTAACTTGATGAATATAATAGTTAAATTCGAATTAATAATATCCTTTTTCATTGTTTTTATTTCTTTCATTCTTATAATTATTATCTTCATCAGATGTTGGTCTACCTCGGGTTACTCAAAAATATTGTTTGAAAGCTTAATGTGGTTGGTATATGAAACGATTTCTCTTTTAAAAATTTATTATTATTATTATTATTATTATTATTATAAAAAACTAATATAGTTGTTCTTTTCTTTTTCTTTTTTCTTTTTATTTTGTAAAATTATATAGTTGGTTTTGAGAAGCAAGCTTTTGTGCAGGAATGACGAGAACCAATTGAAAATTTGACGACAGAACATAATAGAAAATCATGATATACAAACATCATCGAAATAGCTCAGACGGCCGACTATAAAAAGACAACAACGGGGATGGGACGTGGATAATATATGCCTATCTCGAATGCAATAATTAATGATAAATTAGCATTTTAAGTACCAGATTAGATTATTGTTGTATATAAAAGTGAAAATATATGTGCAAGAATTTTGATAAGGGCAAAAAGATTGGCATCAATTTATTGGTTATTGTTTAAACACGTAGTATTCTCAAGGTTTGGCATCCTCGGCCTGTGTCATTCATGTTCCCGTTGGATTCTGAAATTGGATGACAAGTAAGAATTTTATTTTTATTGTCATCATAAATATTTTTAAAAAGGGAAATATTAAAAACTTGTCCAAATTCCAATCCAACACGTACGAGAAAGTTTGTGAGAGAATGGTTTAAACGCGAAAATTAGCATTGAATAACCTAATTAAAAAATTATTGGCAATACAATTAGTCTGTGAAAAAATTATAAAAATCAGTCTATCTCTACGTACCAATAGAATAACTAATTTCATATGATATGATATCGTTGAATTACAGAGAGATTCTTATATGATAAGTATTTTTCTGAAACTTTGTCAACAATTGTTAATGAAAGCTACGCCAAAAAAATATTAAAAAAAAATTTAGTTGAATTAAAATTGATCTAAAGCAACAAAAGTTAATTTAGAGCACAATATAACAAAAATTTAATAATTAAAATCGTCTTTAAAAACTTTTTACTATCGATATTGAATATAAACTAGTCACGGAAGGTTCCATCCTAGTCTGCCCATTCTTTTTGTGGTGTATATTCATTGGATCTAATTATTCTTTAATCCTTGTAATCATATCTATATAATTCAAAGATCCAAATTAACTCCCAAAAAATCTTGATTAGTACTGCTGCTTGATTGATTATTGTATGATTTGTGTGTGGACTTAGCTAGCTAGCTAGCAAGATGGTCTAAATTCTTAATTTGTACCAACTTTTACTAGGTGTTGCAATTATATGATCAAGATTATTCGACACAACATATGATGTGTTGTACGATTTTTTTGTGCCTAATAACCTAAGAGAATGTTTTTCTAAAAATCACTTCCTAGATTTTAGTTAGGTGGAAGTGCTTTGGGAACGAGCTTCTGTTTCAATTTCTATAACTTTTAATTAAAAGTTACAAGTAAGATTAATTTTGGAGATTTTTCAAAATGTTAAATTTTATTTATAAATGAGTTTTTAAAAGTTTCGTATTAAAGTCATAAAATTCAAAATCATATTTTATTACAAGCATTTTATATTTTAAAAGTCATTTTTTATAATTTACATTTCAAGATTTTTTTTTTATACGTATTTTGTGCATTTATACAAATTTTTTCGTTTATGATTTTATTTTTATTAAATCTTATATAAATTTTCTAGCATTCATGTTATAAAAGAAAAATAAATTCGATATAAAATATTCAAAATTTAATAATAATTATATAAATACATTGTTGATGATATGATTACCAAAATTTAAATAATTAAAAAAAGTAAATGTTATGTAAGTTTATTTGTAATTTTACAAAAATAATAATAATAATAATAAATTTGGAAACCATTTTTCTCCAAACAATCAAATTTTAGCTACTTTTGCTTATCTCCTACTTTCGAAAAATCTGTAGAATAATATTTTAAAATAAGCAAAAGTTTTATCAAATATTCCCTAAATATCCTAAGGTAAACTTCAAGATGCTTAAACTATTTTTTTTAATGGTATATATGAAATTCAATTACAGATGGGCTTTCAAGTTTGATTCAGAAAAAAGTAATTAATTTTTAAAACAGTTTGCTGATAATTATTTCATTCTATAATATTTATATAAAACATACACATCGCGGGTTAATGAGATCCTATCTATGTGGGCACTAACCTTACTACATTTCAAAGGGTAAGATCTTGCCACACATACAATTTAAAAAAAAATGAGTCCTATATATGCATAGGTAAATCTTGACCATCCATCCTATCATGACGACAATGCCCATAGGTAAGATGAAATAAACCCACATGGCGTGTTCCACGATCCGCTAGTTATTATCGAGGTGATATGAAAATAAATGTGAGCAAATGAGGGTTTAATGGCTTTGGTTGCATGAACAAAGGAAAAGGCCATATTAAAAGCAAATGGCGAGCCGTGTGAAAAGCGGAGTCAGTTCTAAAGATAAAATAAAGAAGCGTAACGGAATCAGGGTCCCACATCCCGAATCACAGCCCTCCATCCTCCGCTCAACAAATATTTCTGGCCGTCCATTCGCCTCTTGTCCTTATTATCTCTGCAATTTTGTTTCTTCACGAAATTGAATGGCTCCATTCTCAATCCCACAAAGAACCAATTTTTCAAATATACTATTGGATTTACCACGTCAGAATTAATAAAATATTTATAATATTGTTTGAGTATCATAAGTAAAATGAGACATGTAATTCTTAAATTTGGACAAAATTGATTCTTTCAATCCAAGAAACTAATTCAAATAACAAATACATTATTTTACTCTTCAAAAGTGAAAACAATAATTAATGAGGCTAAGTTTTAAATGCTTCAACCTTCAAATTTCTTGTTCTGATATAGTATCGATGTCACGTCAATAATTTAATCAAATATATAAAATTTTAAAATTAATGTATCAAAATCAAATTTAAAAAATTTAATGGACTAAAACTAAAAATTGGAAAAAACTATTTTCCCTTAATTTTCTAACTACAAAATATCAATGAGACAGCTCAAAGCCAAAATATAACACGCGCAAACACCAATTCCCACTATTTTACGCCTATATAATGCTCAACAAGATGAATCATTTTGCTCAGAAGCTAAAAACCAATTAATTAAGGAACCAAGAACCAAGAACTTCACATCCAAGAATGGCAGTTGTATCTGCCGATCATCTGGCCTGCGCTTTTGGCATTCTTGGTATCTAAGTTTTTTTTTCTTCTTTTGGTTGATTTATCAAGATATGTCGTGTCTTAAACAAATTTATACTGACTTAGTAACTTTTTTTTTCGATTTTTCGAGGCAACGTTGTGTCGTTCTTGGTTTACTTGGCACCGATGTAAGAACCCGAACACATGCATAATCCTTGTTCGATCATTTGTTTTCGTGTTTCTTGGCATGAGACTATATACATGAGATTTAATTCATAGATGTTTATTTGCAGCTCGACGTTTTACAGAATATACAAGAAGAAATCGACGGAGGGATTCCAATCAATCCCTTATGCAGTGGCATTATTCAGTGCCATGCTGTATTTATACTACGCGTTTCTCAAGAAAAATGTGATCATTCTCATCACCATAAACAGTGTCGGATGCGTTTTCGAACTTTCGTATCTCACGATCTTCATGATATATGCAACAAAGGAATCCAAAGTAATTCATCTAAATAAATTTCCCTTCACCCCTAGTTCTTGATATAATGTTCTTGAAATTTATTTCATTTATATANACAATGGTATTTGGATTGATCATTGCATGCACGCATACATTTTCTCATGGGCAACATAGAGTGGCGATTGTTGGTTGGATCTGTGCTGCCTTCTCTGTTAGTGTTTTTGCTGCTCCTCTTGGCATCATGGTAATTATAAACATCTATAGTAACTCCTAAAAATGTTCGATTTTTTCGATTCGATCTTTCCCCGAAAAGTTTCTGAGGATCGGTTTCATATTTTTCATGCAGAGACAAGTTATAAGAACCAAAAGCGTGGAGTTCATGCCATTTTCGCTCTCTTTTTTCCTCACGCTATGTGCCGTGATGTGGTTCTTTTATGGTCTTTTAATCAAGGATTACTACATTGCCGTAAGTGGAGAAATTAAAATTCCTTACATAAAATACCTTCATATATACTTCATATTTATATATATTTATTTTATTTTATTTGTATGATTTCATAAACAGGCACCAAACATTTTAGGGTTTACATTTGGAATCACCCAGATGATTTTGTACATGGTGTACAAGAATCCAAAACAGCAGATTTTACCTCACGAGCCTAAGCTTCAAGATTTGAACATAACCATGGAATTTAAAGAGCTTGATCAACTTCAACAGGATTCGAAATCCGAATCCAACGTTCAAGAACTCGAGATCGTTGTTATTGATTATTATGAACAAGTCCCTGGGATAATTGTAGTCCAGTCTAAAGAACCCAATGCCGTAATATAATGTAATGAATCTTAAAAGATCTAGAGATTATTATTATAACTACGTACAGTTATATTAGTGTGATTTTGATTGGTTAATTATTATTTAAATTATGCAAGTTTAAAATTCTCTAATACCTAAGACCTGATTAAATTTATATATAATAAATTTAAGTTTTAAATATATGCACGAACAAATTCATAAAAGCAGGTAAAAATAATAATTTAGTATTTACGTTTATTAGAACAATTTTCATTATTTCAGCTTGGTTTATGTTTTGATTTATTATTTCTCCAAGAACAAGTGCTCCTAAATCGTCATTATATTGTTTTTTTTAGAAAACAGATATATGTCAAATTATCTTACTTTAAAATAAACTAATATATTAGTAGGGTTTTTGTGAGACGCGGTCTCCGTGAGACAGGTCAACCATGCACATATTTACAATAATAAGTAATACTTTTAGCATAAAAAGTAATATTTTTTCATTGATGGCCCAAATAAAATATATGTCTCACAAAACTAACTCGTCTCACAAAAAATTTGTGATAATATATTAATACACGTACTTAAACGAAATATAATATCCTACTTCTAAACTTTAATCATTATTGTTGTAAAAAAATGATAATTATTACTACCACATATTATTAAAAGAAAATGAATTTTTTGCCTTCGGTTCGAAAAATATTAGCATAAAAAATGAATATACAGATACGCAATACTTGAACAGATATGCTAATATATTTTATTATTAAGAAGAAGCACCTCCTAATAATCACATATATCTCTTGTGTTTTATCATTTTTCCTAAAATACCCCTACATAAATAACCATATTTAATATTTTTATCTTTTTTTTACCAATTTTCTAGAACACCTATCTCATTCAATTAATAATATATCAAAATAGTTTCAAATATTTAAAATTAATAAAATATTTAATTATTATGTATATATTTTATATAACCGTAGAAAAAATATAACAAAATAAAAACTGAAAAAAAAAACTTAGAATAATAAAATATCAAAGCGCAAAATAATTATATTTTATACAAAATTTGTTTTACACAAAATGTTTCAAATAACCATGTTTTGTATTGAAATTTAATATACATGCATGCATACATCAGGCGCCAAAAATCACTAGCTATAATTATATTTGTGTGATGCTCGATTAGTTTGGAATTAGGTATGTCCCCCTAATCACTATTAAGCCCTAATTAACACTAGTGTTCCATGGCACGCCATACGTGTCATATTAAACTTTTTTGTGTTAGATAATTTTTGTGTACGAAAATATAATTATTTTACTATGATATGGTACTTATAAATTAGATAAGATTTACTGAGATAGTTTGTACTCTTAGATAAATTATAGATAAGCTGAATAAAAAATCGAAAAAAGATAGAAAAATTTACAAAACTACTAATAAACACACACCAACAAAGTTAGTTAACAAATATTATGAAGGATAAAACTGTAAAAAAAAACTTTGGTGTCATATTGACGTACCAAATTTAGTTAGTATGAGATAATAAGTTTAATAATATAGTATTGATTATGATTCAACAAGGCAAAAACTTGTATGAGACTGTCTCATGGGTCATATTTTATGAGACAGATATCTCATTTGGGCCATCAATGAAAAATTATTACTTTTTATTGTGAATATCGGTAGGGTTGACACGTCTCACAGATAAAGATTCGTGAGACCGTCTCACAAGATACCTACACTCATTCAACAATTACGATGTTTTTTCTCCTAGATGAAAGAAACAATAATGAAAAACAGAGGGGGGAAAAAAGGTAGGAAGAAAGATCAACAATATATGTGTTTTACATAAAAGGAAACATCGATATCTAACTTAGTGGCTGCCGTACGCGGTTCCCATGTTCTTACATATAGGAAATTGAGGGAGAGAGTGAAATCGCTACTTTAGGAGCATATGTCCCTAAATAGTGGCTGATAGGAAGAAGGGATTGAAATAAAGTTTTCGAATTTAGGAAATTAAACCATTATAGGATATATTAAAGTAAAGAAAAACAATTCAATTTGTTGGGTTTTTTTTTTTCAGGAGGCCATTTCTCCACTTCCTATAGATTGCCCCAAGGAGGTGGGGAAAATAGTTTTTTCTCTCAAGAATAGCAGGATCATAAATGTATTTTCCACTTAAAGATAATGTAAAAACGATCATAATTGAATGAATATATCTGATGAATAAAAAATAAATATGTGACTCACTCACAATCAAATCAACATGTACCACATTTTTCTGCAAACGAAGCTCCAAACTATTCACTATCTGTGAGGTAAATATCTGATCGCCGGAAGGAATCGAAACTATGACTCCCAATTCTATGACCTCTAGTATGATCTCTAATCGTTTGACAAATATCTTGGATATAAATGAATGTGTAACACCAAAATCTAGCAATACATACGTATCTACACCTCAAATACATATCCAATATTTAGAGAAAGATTAGGAAAGTTTCATAAATTGGGAGCGAGTTACGTCTTATTCTTGAAAATCCTGCCTAGAGGAAAGGTGAAAATAGTACTTAACCGAATTCAATAATTAGAGATCCATCTTTCAATCATTTTTCCTTTTTTGTCTCAAATCTATTCAAAGGCTAAGGTTCCTGCTTTAGGTAGTTAATTATCATCAAATGTTTGTTTTTAGTACTCTTTCTTTCAAATAGAATGATTTTCGTATCTTACAAATCAAAATATGCGGAGAGTCGAATCCTTGACTATCTTGTATATTTTATAGTAACTATCGATACGCTATTGGAGTGGGAGGGCAACAGAACTATCATTCTTTGGAAAACTTTGAGCTTTGAATTTTATTCAGTAATCAGGCGTGTGTATTTTTTGTCTACGAAATAACATAAATAATCGAGAGTATGTATCTTGTGAGACGATTTCACGAATTTTTATCTGTGAGACAGATCAATCCTAACGATATTCACAATAAAAATTAATACTTTTAGCATAAAAAGTAATACTTTTTTCATGTATGACCCAAATAAGAGATCCGTATCACAAAATACGATCCTTGAGACTATCTCACACAAGTTTTTGCCAATGATCAAATATTTGACAACATCCTTCTATGTGGTCAAAATTTTAATTATACCTAATACTTAATTTTTTC
The DNA here is from genome assembly GCF_012295235.1 of Primulina huaijiensis. NCBI lineage: Eukaryota > Viridiplantae > Streptophyta > Magnoliopsida > Lamiales > Gesneriaceae > Primulina > Primulina huaijiensis. Next base: position 25,883,654 of record NC_133306.1, read on the forward strand.
CCCGCCGTGGAATTTTATACACGGCAACGTTAATGAAATGGGTAGGTGCTTCCGAATAAATATTTCGGCCCAATATTAGTTGGGCCTATTTTGCGGAGGCCCAAAACCAAAATAACGAAAAAAATGAAATCTTCGTTCTTATTCGTATGCCCTAGTCAGTGAGCCCTAGAAAACAATGGGGGGATTCTCGATTTAGAAACTAAATCGTGGCTAGCCAAACCCTATTTGGGCTCATCTGAATTAGGTTTCGGATCCATATTGCACTAATCTCTGGTTTGGCAATCGTGATGAAGAAAGGTGGAGGTAATTTGGAACGCAGTGAAAATAGAAGCAGGAAATTTGGCGGTCATGAGTCGATAAATAACAAGAAGATGAAGAAGAATATGCAGAGATTGGGTGGCAATGGGGGCGGTCTGTCGTTGGAATCATTCGCGAATGCTAAAACTAGAAGCGGCAGCTATAATCCTTCCTTGATCAGTATGCTGCGCTTTTCTCTTCCTTTATGGCTATGTTAATTTCTTATTTTCTGTCGTGATATTATGTGAATGTCATGGTAACTATGGAGTGCTAGTGTGTCCTCGCACTCGGGTTGATGAATTTTTATTGTGGCTGAAATCTTTATCGTTGATGCATATTGAACTCATTTTTTTGGGGCAGAGTGGTTTATGCGATTATTCTTCTCCTTGATTTGTTCGGTGAGTATCTGGGTCTAGGAACTGGGGTATTTCTTGTTGATGAATGGTTTAGTGAATCATATTAGTCCAAACAAGTTGTTATAGAATAACGTTCGATTTGAAGTATGTACAAATGAAAACTCTTTCTTTTTAAGTGCTGAGGTCTAAAAGCAAGTTCGAGTGAAACCTCTTAATGGAAGCATCCGATCATTCCATCCATAATGTCACATCAACAATTAGGTACGATCTAGTTATTAAATCATCATGAACAGTGTATATTGGCACAATTAGATTGTTGTACAGTTGTGGTGGTCAAATCTTTTAGAATAAGTTATGAGATATGTGCAAGTAAATTAGTTCCATGAAGTGCTGAAGCTTGGCGTGCAAGATTCTGTGAGGTTGTTCTTTGATTGACGGATTTTGATTTCAAATTCCACTTGTTTGAATGGACAAAATTCAAATGAATTTCAAATCCACCATACTTGATGTAAGCATTTTCAGTTGTAGTTGTGGTTGATTTAAAATACACCTAAGACGGGTGTCATTTGAAATTCATTGTTCAAATTGTTTCTCTTCCAAATTTTGTGTTTGATTATTAGCTTGTCACTATATCTTGCTTATCCAATTTCTTCTTCTGTCTTTTCTTTTATCAGAAAAACAAAGAGAATTCTATAAGAATGCTAAACACTTGAGAAAATTCAAGAAGTCCTTAAAGCAGCTAGAGCAGGAGAATGTTCCTTCCACCACCATAAGACCATTTGAGGTATGAATTTGGTTTATTCATACATCTCCTTTTTCTTTTGGAGTCTGTGTTATGTTCCAGGGTTGAGCCATCGGGAATGCCTCAATTTTTCTAAGCCAGTGTCGAAATGTAAACTGCGGAATCCTAGTGGGCAAGAGAACTAGAATACTTCATATCTGTTGTTGCTTTTGCTACTCAGACCCAAACATATTTGATTGGTAGTCCATCTGCTCTCGTCAATATTTATGATTTTCCTCACAGGGAGGAAATGAAGCCAAGGAAGGTGATAATGTTAACCGGCAGAAGAAGAAAAACACTCGTTGTGCACAAAGTCTTCAACAACTGTATGAACAGAAGCGTGGGGAGGACGAGAAAGCCAGGGCAGAGCGGGATGCAGTGATTCAGGTAAGGAAGCAAGAGATACAGCAAGTTGAAGCACGAAGAAGAGCTCTAAAGGAGAAAATGTATAAGAAAACGAAGTCAGGCCAACCCGTAATGAAATATCGAATCGAGCATCTTCTGGAAACAATTCAAGGTTCCACAAGCTAGTATTTGAACTTTGAACCCTTTTTATCTCTTATTTATTTTCTATATGAATTTCACTTAGGCAGTAAAAATGTTGTAGTTTTATTGCTGAAACATGATATTTTATGTCTGCAATGATGAATCCCTTCACTGGAAATGTTGTGTTCAATACGAGGGAATTTGGCTTCTAATTGATAAACCAGCATTTGCATGTAATTTTTTTCTGAAATATAACATAACATTCATCAAACCTAACTACTATAAATAATTTCCCTTGTTTTAGTCGATTGTATTTGTAGCTTTATAGTAGAAGTGAATACATTTTTAATTCTATTTGCGCTTTTTCCCTCAAGCTCCCGCTCCGCTCCCCAAAGCCTGACATAGATTTGGCTTTGCTGTCTAAGTAAAAAGTTTATCTTACTTTTGGGGCCCTTAGATTTCATTGTCCCCAAATTGGTGCAAAGTGTGATTCGACATTAATAACTCAAAGACCATATATAGCTGCAGTCCAACTACTACTTCAAGCTATGTATATATTCTCGAAAATGTAGTTGGTAGGTGAGTTTACGATGTATTTTATAAGGTGATTAATCGATCATCTCATTTTAAAATAAAATAAGATATATTAATTAATTTCGTATTTTTTATTTTCAAGTGAGATAGAGATGTAAGTTCAAAATTCATCTATTACATGTTTATATATTATTTGATGTTAGTTATGATGATTTCAATTTCACCCAATAATTATTCTTTGAAATCTATTTTATTTTGTATAACTAATATGTAAATAATTAATGTATAAATTTAAGATTTGATATATTATTTTATTGAACAATAAAACTATAATTAAAATCCATAAATTTCAAATTTACTTTCTCCACTTACGTTTAGGACAAAATTAAGACTCGACTTTTGTTTGATTTGATGCACATATAAGATTCTCAATTTGCAACGTTTATTAGTTTATTTTTGTTTTTATTAGGTGTTTGAAGGTTGGTTTGTAAAAATGAATAATAAAATAAAAGAATGGCATGAATAAAAAGAATACTTGACTGAGGTTATATATCAAATCAACTATTTATACTTAATCTAAAAAATTTAAAATTTAATTTGTATACCAAATATCACAAATATATATGCTCACCTCTTTCAATCTTCCTCAAAAAATTTCCATGAATTGAATGGAGAGTCATACCTCATTTTTAAATTTAAAAATCACCCAATAATGTAAATGATTTATTTTCCAAAATATTTTTATGACAAATAACTTCATCTTTTTGAAAAATTTAACACTTTTAATTCCAAAAACCTTAGGCAATTTGGCAATTGTTTACTAAATTAATCTCCACTTACTTGATAAGTCATCGTTGAATCGTACTTTGAAAAGTATTGAAATAAAATTCCATATTTCTTGTTGCTGTTCGGACATGGAACTGTAATAAAATTATGCAACAAGACTACAATAAACTAATTCGAATGAAAACAAATGTAGTTGGAGAAAGTCTTCCAAGTTTGAACAAGAAAAACAGCATAGTTGAAATATGGTCTACAAAAACCAGTTCTCGACAAGACAACTCGCTCTTGTTCACCCAATTTCCCAAAATAAAGAAAGCTATTATAATTTTAAAACAGAATGATTTCCTTTTAATAAACCATTTAACATTATTCATGAATAAACAGCAAAAATCTTAGGAAAATATTTAGATAGAAGGGTGTTCGGTTTATGTTTCAAGGATAACTGAATTTAGTATTGCTCCCATCTACCTAATTCATACCCTCTGTCACAACCATGGCAGTATTTTCCTTTAAAATAGAACCGTAACAAAATGATGTAAAAAAAAACCCAACCATTTCTTAAATTCTGTTTCGTTTTCTTACATAACGCTAATTCAGTTGATCAAATTTACAAGTATAAATAAATAAACAAAATCCACGTTAGATTAGTCCTTTTTTTGTCAAAAAGAGAACTGAATTGGCTCTGCAAAACTGCCATACGATTTATTTATTAAAGTTGTATGTTAAAAGAAATCACGAGCCAACGAAACGTCTGCATCGAATAGGCAGAGGTCAGATTTCCCTTTTCTTTAACACACACTCTCTCTCTCTCTATCTCACACACACACACACACAGAGACATATATAACACGTGTGTAGGGTATTGTTATGTTGGGTTATGTTACTGTCAATTTGTCCGTATCTGACTTTTTCCCTATCTGATTCACTGTCAAAAGGAGGAAAAGATCAAAATTATGCAATAGATTGAATAATGTGTGGTTATTATTAATATAATTATTATATAGATTCATTAAATTGACTTTATTCTTATTTAAAATCTAAAAAAGTGCCAGTTCGAGTGCGCCATCACTTGCTGGTAGTGTGGTATGGACTAAAGTGGTCTTCAGGTGGTGTTGTAGAAATAATTATAATTAATTTTATTATATTATATATAAATATGTGCGTGAATTAGATTTTTAAAAAAAATCTGTCCACATTTACCCACCCAACTCGCTTCTTTTCAGTATCAGTCCCACATGGGCACCGCAGAGGATGCCATTTTCTCTCAATCTTCGAAATTCCAAGTTGAAGAATGTCGGAATTCACTAAATAACAGAATTACCGTGAGATCATCTATAAATAAAAGTAAACCTTATGAAATTAATAAGAGAAATGAATGAAAACCCAGTAAAAAAATTACAAATTTTTTGGTTCTAAACAAATGTAAATCAGCGTACCAAAAGATTGCACAAGTCTGCCCTCAGTGTACATTGATGAAGTTGGGAGACAAATTAAGTAAAATTCTCAGTTTTTATTAGTAAACTTGAGGATGCGAGTCAATAGCAGATGATTTTGCATGTACCTGCTTCATTCGTACCCAAGAATTTCATTTTTCCACAAGCTTCGTTGATTAAGACTCTGAATCTTCGTTCATCGTCCAAATAAAACCAGGCATGTCGAATCTTCGTCCGGTAATAGTCCGGTATATGTAGAGTTTCTCGACAGGGCAGGTTTCGGGCCTTGAATCAGGGGGACCTCTTTCATCTATAACTTCAACATTGAGCTTCGGCATCTTCTGACCGAGAAGTTTGCATGCTCCAAAACTCACCAAGCAAGAAGACATCCAAAGGGATCGCATTGTCTCCAGCTTGGAGGCATTAGCCAAAAGTGCCTTGTCCCCAAACGGACAGTCTCGAATCTCCAGTTTCCGGAGGCTGTCGCACCCTGACAGTATATGATGGAGGCCCAAGTCGCTATCCCCAGCAAAAGCTATAGAAAGCATCTCTAATTTCTTGGCATGGGTCCCAATATATTCAAAAACTCGATCCGTAAGGAGGCCCGACAGGGATAGGCGTCGCAATTCCTTACATCTCCCCACGATGGCTCCAAAACCAGTATCAAGGGGTTCGTAGGTTAAGTAATCAGGAGCTCGGGGCTCAATTATGCACAATCGGAAGCGTATCATCTTGGGACAATTTCTTGCTATAGAAACTAATGCAGCATTAGACATCTGGCGACAAAAGTAAAGAACAGATTGAAGCTTTGGGCAGCCCTCTGAGACATAGACGAGCCCCTGTTCTGTCAAAGAAACATTAGGTTCTCCCCCAAAAGGGTCTGAAGGGAACACCCGAAGTTCATGCAAATCCTTGCAAGATGAAGCAAGGGCTTCAAGGCCACTGTCTTCAATGTAATCCAGAACCTGAGCATGACAAATACACTCAAGATTTGATATTCGCAATGCAAATAAAATTTCAAATTGTACAAAACTAATGGCCTCTGGCAGTTGAGAATTACGTAACCTTCGAAATATTTATATTCGGTTACTGATGCAAATTATTGCAACTAAAGAAGTAGTTTCACTTGTGTTTCACTTTCTACCAACACAACTAAAAATGTAATCATTTAAGATTTCACAATCGGATAATTAAAGCTTACGAACAGAATAGCACGACATGAAGCAGGTAGAATTACATACCCATAGACGCTGTAAATTTCGACAATGACTAAGAAGCTTAAGAAGATCAGAACTTTGAACTGTTGCATAGCTTAAATTCAGAGATGTTATTCCTGAGCAGGTAGAATATATAGCTGGAAGATAAGCTGGTGCCACATCCCAAAAACCAGACAAGCCTTTAATATTCTTACATGCAGAGAATGCTTCTCTCATGTTACAAAAGACATCAGAGCGTATTTCAGCTGAATAGATGCCAGTGCCCAATTCAACCAACTGAGGTGCACGGCGAAGTAGATTAGGAAGCTTCTCAAGGGGTACAGCACGATTCAGCCGTAGTGTCCTTAGATTAGGAGACCGTTCAACCAAACGCTCCAAGGTCGAGAAATTCACCTCAGAGTGCAAGCAAGACATGTTAAGAGACACCAATGAGGTGTAGTTTTTTGGAAACTGACTGAGCCAAAGCCAACTCAGGTCCTCTACTTCGCTTTCCCTCAAGTCAAGTTCTCTGAGATTCCTGCATTGAAATAACACAAGGAATCAAAATAGGGAAGCCACAAGTATAATAAATTATTAGACTCGATGAACAAACTGAAATATATAAATTAATAAGAGACAAATTAGAAAAAATACGACAAAAATCACATTTCTCACAGAAGTATTTCCTTCACCATTACCTGCAACAAAAAACCAAGAAAATAAGTATTCTACTTCTTCTTTTCTTCTGTGGGATCTAAGATCCGAGGGCCGACCCATTTTTTCTACCCCATCATCATAATTATACAACCACAGAGTTTTAGCCGAATAAACTCAACATCGCGAGTAAAACCTATAGTGGAAAAAAAATATAATTTTTATCCAGCAGCACTCAAACATTGCAGGAAAAGACAGTATGCTCAAAGATGAAAAGAACAGACAGTCTACCAAAGAACAATACAAGTCACAATATTTCAGAGGAAAAGAACAACAAAATATCCATCGGAGTAGAAAATCAAACATGGAACACAAAAATGGTTGCCAGATCCACAAGTGTAAAAAGTTTCTTATAACAGAGTGGTGGACTTCCAGCAGAGAACTCCGAATAAGATGGGATCCTATCAAAAAATTGCTAATGTAAAGCCAGAGAACAAACCATACAGAGAGATTCAGATATTTCTGACACATTCCCCGAATAAAAAAGGGAAAAAAATTCCAAAATCAACACCACGGTCTACAATCAAGAAGAGCGAACAGTAAAATCAATAGTAAGTCCACAACCAGACTTAGCAAAAGAAGGGGCAAAAAATGCACTCTGAACTCCATGAAAAGTACACAAATCTCAGATTCAACTCAACGACACAGCAGAAAATCATAAGCTTAAGTTCAACGGAGATCAAAATTCCAAACTTCATCCACCATTTCAGCTCAAAAACAACAAATAACTCGCTGTTCCATCATAAAATAAACAAAGTACGCCAAAACAAACAAAAAAATAGCACTATATTTCCCAAATAATCACCTGCAGCTAGCTGCAATCGAAGCGAGACCTTCGGTCGAAAACCCCTCACACGACGAGAGCACCAAGACTTTGAAATTCTTAAACGATTTGGAGATCAGCTCCAAACACTCATCCGTCACCACCATACGCTTCAGCTTGATCTCCTCGAGTAACGGGTAAGCCACGGACATCGCCGCCACCCACGGATAGAAATACGCACCCCAACCGTCCGGGACGAGGTTGAAATCCGCAAAATGCGGCTTCCCCTTCATCTCCAGAGCTTTCACCTCCGGAAACCTCCGGATCACCACCTCCGGCGAGACGGCGTAGCAATTCCCTAAGAAGATACGGCTGCGGCACCACCGCTCGATCTCGTACCAAGACTTGCACACCAGCGAAACCGCGTTCCGATCTCTGTCGGTGTTCAGGAACGAGAAGACGAGCTCCAGGACCTCCTCCGGGAAAGAGTACGCCATGGGAGGGGAACAATGGTAATTTTCCCGTGCCTGGAAAGCTAGAGAGAGAGAAGAGAGGGTATACTGTGAGGTGGAAATGGATTGGGAGGCCAATTGTAGAAGATTAGGTTTTCGTTCAAAAGTACTTAACCTGCGTGTGAGGTTTGCATTTAACTAGGGTTCATTTGAGGCGTGGGAGTTCACACGTGTGTTTGCTCGATCGTTTTTTAACCGTTGGATTTACTGGGAGCTTTGCCCCCATAAATTTTGTTATTACCTGGATTTTATTTTATGTAGTGATAATTTTTTTTTCAATTATAACTTCCACTTATTTAATTAAAATTAATTTCATTTTAGGAAATAATTTGATTTAGATTCAGATATTTGTATATTATTTTTTCAATTTTTATTAACTAATTCAATCCCACAGATATTATGATGTCTTCTAATGATTTTTTTACATGAAAACATCATACAATGCAAAATATTAATATTTTTTATAATTTGTAATTTATTTCACATCGACACTTTAAGTTTTGATTAAGTTTTTTATTTCGATACTTAATTGTAATTAAAAAAACCACCCTANAGTCCAAATTTAGTTGGTAAAATATGAAAGTCGAGAAGCGATTTAAAAAGGAGGGTGTTGGAATGGAGGGTCCCGCAGGCAATACAAAATTACAAACTGCTACTTGTGGCTAAGAAGAATGAGTTGATGTCGTATTTTTATTTGTATGGTATAAATAAATAATTTATATTATATCTAAAAAAATATTTTAATTATTTTTAAATTTAAAAATATGTCTAAAAATGATAGCTAGAACTCGTGAATAATAAGTTTATTGGAATATGAAAGAATAGACATTTTTTACTATTTATTAAAACAAAAAAACTCGTTTAATACCGTCTTAAGATTTCTTCCGATTCAACTCAACTCATAAAAAGTTAATTTTTATATTAAAATATAGGTAAAAACTTGTGTGAGACGGTCTCATGGGTCGTATTTTGTGATATGGATCTCTTATTTAGTTCATCCATAAAAAAGTATTATTTTTTATGTTAAGAGTATTAATTTTTATTGTGAATATCGGTAAGGTTAACTCGTCTCACAGATAAAGATTCGTGAGACTGTCTCACAAGAGACCTACTCTAAAAAATATGACTCAAATCAACTCGTCTCACGGATATAAATCTGTTAGTCCGTTTCATAAAATACATAATTTTATTAAAATAACTACTCTAAGTTATTGATATATTACTATATGATAATATATAAATATTCGTACTACATATTAACCATGATTTTGTATCAACAATCACAAGGTCATTGGGAAATTTACAAATCATATAAATGTGTTTCCCAATGATTATTCTGAAATAATTTTAATTTAATTGTGATAATAAATAGATATTTGATATATCCCAAAACACTATAAAATATTTATGAATTTAGTCTATATATATACACACACACACACAAACTATCGGTATATGTATTTTGAGGTCAAACTATAAGTATATTGAGAAATTTGTTTACAAAGTTTAATCTTCGATACTTGAAAATCCCCGATGAGACTATTTAGTAACATTATTATTAATCCCATACAGAATGCCATATATTAAATTTAAAATAAATTAGAGTTTTCATATTATTTAAATATGTTTTTCAATTCTAACTTGTGTGTTAGGGTGGCATCAATTTTTTATCTCGAGCCAAAATATACATTATCGAATGTTTGTCATATTATCAAAAGTTATAATTAGTGATAATAGTACAATTTCAATTTTTAAAATCGTAGAATGTATCGAACACCATGTATCGATCACTTGGCTCATAGATACAATTATATATTCTAAGCAAAATACTTTAAATTAAAACAGAGTCTCTGAAGTCCGATATATANAATATTAGAACATTGATTGATATGCCCATGCATGGCTCTCCGGGAATCTCTCTTGAGATCCTTAAGATTAATACATTTATTATATGGAAATTTTTAGGATAATTATCATTTTCAACCATGATATATAATTATTTAGTGAGATTATGAAAATATATATATTTAATTTGTACATGCAAGTAAGTGCATTTATTTATTTTATTTTAATATTTATTGTACATGGTATTTCAGTAAACGACAAATAAAAGGCGGTGGCTCACTTTAAACTGAATGTATAATCATCACTTAATTAACATTATAGTCCCAATTATGCAACTGTTAATCCCAGCTATTAGCCACTAATTTTGATAGGAAAAAGAAAACCCGAACACGTGATTGAAAAGAGTTAAATGTAATTATATTAATTATTAACGTTAATTAATTACCTCGTAATAATAACTGCTCAAAAAGTGGACTTCAACTAAACTTGCTCAACCTTAATGATGGGGTCCTCGTTATAATATATATATATATATATATATTTAAAAATTAATTTTCGATTTACATAAGAAAATAATATTGCACGTACATTAACATTAAATTCTTGAAATTAATAAATGATATTACGTCGATTGTTGCTATTAATGCATCTTTTCATTTTCTTGGTAATAATACAGCGAACTTGTTATAAATATTGTATGATGATTAAATTTTAATAATTTACGCTAGTTTTTTTTGTACTGTGCGGTTTATTTTTTAATTAGAAATTTAATTTAAACAAAATGTTATTTTTATAATTTTTTTGGTTAAGTGAAGACAACATCCATGGTAACTGCTTGTGTAGAAGAGTCGGTGACTTAATAATGTAGATATGTGTATGAATATGTTTATTAAATAAATAATATTATCAAATATCCCAGCATACAACTGCTTGGCAATTAATTTTAGCCTTCAATAATTTTGACAGCTTTCTTCTTTTAATAATAATAATAATTTTGATTGCTTTGGGGGATTTTGAGAGGAATTAAATTATGTAAATTATGATGAAAAATTAAATGTGATAATTTTTCCAAATAATTTTTTTCTATTCATATATACCTGTATTTTATGCAACAATAGCTTGTGGCAATTTTAAATTTGTCATAACACTTTCTAAGATTTTTTTAGTCAATTGTTAACAACATGTATACCACAAACTTTTAATTATACATTTTATTCTTTAGTAATATATTATGCCATGTCAATTATCACATTTCACGTTTCACAAAAAAATATTATGGGATCGTTTAACATATTAATTTTATGTGACGAATCTTATATCCAACCCAATCTATAAAAAATATTAATTTTTATGAAAAAAAATGTCCGACAGATCGATTTTATGATACGAATCTTATATATATGTGAGACCGTCTTACAAAAAATCTACTATTCGCACATATGATGCGATGAGTTTTCCATCTTCTCAAAAACTCTCGAATCACGTAAGACGAAACCGACTTACAAATTAGTAAAGTTGAAGTTAATGAGGATACTCTCAAGAAAAGATTAAAATCTCGAGCTCGAGGACCTCTATATTTAAATAAAAGTTCACCTGGACATTTAGGTTATATGAATAGCAAATCTTCATACCAACAAGCAGTTGGAACAAAACTATTATATGATCAATTTCATTTTCAGCCTAATTATCATTATAAATCCAATCCATCCAATCAAAAAATTTAAAAATAATAATAAAAAGGAAAAAGTTTGCAAGAGTCAAAAAGGGCAGTACTCACTATAGCATGCACATAATAAATCCAAGAAGTGCTTCTGCAAAAAAGGTGGAAGATATAAATATGGATAAATAAAGTCAAAAATTCAAAATTCAGTGGGGGCCCAATAGTAGAAATGGAAATAGAAATGGGCCCTGGCCTTGAATCCGCTCACTGCTGGCCTTGGACCAGAAAGCTTTTTGCCTAACCATCCCTATTTTTCTCACTTAAGCCTGCAGTTTTCACATTTATAGTGCCCAACTTTTCAAAAGCTTGCCTCCCTCGACCGTCTATAATTGGCCGATCTTGATTTGATATTAAAAAAAGATTTATTAATCAAATTGATGGTGTTTTTATTACACTAAAAAAAACTATTGTGAGACGGTCTCACGGATCGTATTTTGTGAGACAGATATCTTATTTGAGTCATTCATGAATAGTATTACTTTTTATGATAAGAGTATTACTTTTTATTGTTAATATCAGTAGCGTTGACCTGTCTCACAGATAAAAAATCGTAAGACCGTTTCACAAGATGATATCAATGTCTAGTATATTTGAAATATATCGTAATTAGACGATTTTCTAATTAAATTTATCGGAATAATCAAATGTAATTGAATCCCATATCTCAAATAACTTAATATCAATCTCCAATAACTCGAATATATCTCTTTTACACATTAAATGTAGAGATTAATTATATTAAAAAAATGCATAACTTGAGAGATTCATGGGCCGATGTCTTTTCACACTTTTCAACCTAAAAAACCTAAATTCAACTCTATTAAACAGATCTCACAATGAATAGACCAGGTTTATTGATAAAATCATCGGACAAATAAGATAGTTCGATTTCATACATAATAGACACGATCTTATTTCTTTATTTGGAGCGGTTATGCGCATGGGAACGTGTCAACTGAAATATAAAATATCACTTAGATTTTATGATACAACTATCTATATACTAATTTCCCGAAATATTCGTCGTATAATTTGTTAAAAATGAATTTTTATATACTATACCTTAAATGTTTATTCTTTATGACGTGATGAAATTTTAACATTTTGATCATCGATATATGATGTCTATTTCTATTAAAATGTGAGAAATCTACGTGATCTGATGATATTAGAATACAATTATAATTATTTTATAAATTAACTCATTAAGATCCACGGGAATGTGATAAATAAATATGAAATCTATGTGCTTATTGTTCGAAATCATTTAATAAAATATATTTTAACACAAAGTGAGAATATCATGATCTTGAGAATTTGGATAATCCCTTATCTAAGATGACATGTTTCACACTTAAAAAAACAATGTTGAATGTTGGGGGAAAACACCCCAATGTTAGTAAACTTTTTGGAGTAGGTCTCATATCCGTGACACGGGTCAACCCTACCCATATTCACAATAAAAAGTAATACACTTAACATAAAAAGTAATACTTTTCAATGGATGACCCAAATAAGAGATTCGTCTCACAAATACGACCAGTGAGACCGTCTCACACAAGTTTGTGCCAACTTTTTGTCCTATTTATGAAAATGTGTGACGAACATTGAAAATTCCCAAAGTCAAAAGAAGTTGCTTCAATTCCATGTGATTTCATGATAAGATAATCGTCATCGATATATCACAAGAAATTTTAGGAAAGTTAAATCCCAGAATTAAATTTCCAGTCGTAACCTGACAAGAATCAATTAGTTTAATGAGTACAAATCGTAGTAAAGGCAATAATAATTACAAGGACCCGTTGGTTAAAATCTGCACTATGATCCAAAAAATTAAAGAACGCTTGAACATAAAAATACCATCATTACTTTTATTAAAGTTCTTGCTTCTATGTTAACACGTTTAATTAAATATTTTAATAGATTATTTTTAAATAATTTATTATATTTTAAAAATATTATAAATTATATGTTTATATAAAGTTGAATGAATTTCGAATAGTCGTTGAGAATTTTATGGACCGAATATTTAGAAAAGATGGGCTTTCTTCCATTAACCCCAGCCCAATTTAGAAATGTCCTTTCAAGATCGCGTGGTTACCGAAACCCTGATTTCAAACTGGTGTATCGCCGAGTGTTTATGGAGTTTTCTGCAACCGAGGTTGCGATTTTTTATTTATTGGATTGAAATTAAACTACCGCCGGCGATGACAAGATTATTGGCAGAAGCTACAATGACCTAACTGCGCAATCACGGTACTTTTCCGTGGGGTCGTTGTGGCTATGGTGAATGTGCCAATATGCTAATCTGAGGCCAGTTTTAGTTTATTTTTAATCTTGCATGTGGAAATTGTGACGGGCTTTTTATTATATTTGATGATGTTTTATGAAATACGGGAAAAGGTTGTTTTTTTTTTTTTTACGATAAAATTACCTATCGTTACATCTTTATGGAGTTGTGTTCGAATGAACTTATCATTTGAGATTCGTGGTTTCGAATTTTTGTGATTTTCGGCCCAATTTTGGAACAATAATTTTTCGGGAGGCGTCGTGACTCGATCTGTAGAACCCAATATTTTTTAAATAACTATATTGTCTTAATTCACTGGTCTTCAATTTTTCGACTTTGATGGCGTCTATGACACTTAATTCGAGTCTGGATGAAAGGAAGTGCTTCGGGTTCAAAGTTTTGATTGAACTTCCTTTGGAGATTATGGAAAATTACGTCAAGAGTGGCATTATCTTGCATTTGCTTGTAATGGTAACACAGAGGCATGATCTTAATTGCATTGTTTGTGCATCTAAAAAAAATTGCGATCGGGTTTATATTTTATTCATGTTGTCGCATTTTATACTAGTGGCATACATTTTCTGTTTTTTTTTTTAATTTCTCAGGTTTTTACACTAGAGTAATATTCTTTGAACGTTTGGTTTTGGAGAGGTGCAGATCCTTGGAATGTTACGTATAGTGTGAAGCTTGACCGAATGGTTTATAGCCGGTCAGTCGTTTGCACTACTATTTCCTAGCTAATTCTGATTACACTATGCCTACTGGCTTCTTATATATGCGTACCAAACTCTAATGTTAAGCATTATGCGATTTTTGAGAATTGTTTGGCTGCTTGAAATTGTATTCTCTATCAATAACACTTTATCTGTTCAATCTACAAATTGTTCATAACAAACTTGAATGAGATCGGGCAATGAGACCAGGGGGGCCTCCTGGACCAGGCTGGAGGCTGGGGCCTGGGGGACCAGGCTGGGGTCCTGGACCTGGAGGACCGGGCTGGGGATTCTTCGGTGGATGCTTTAACGGAATTTGCAACATCGTTACTTCATGGTAAGCAAATTCATGAATCCTTGGCATAATTGGATGTACGAACCCCTTAATTTACTTGTGTAGATACATTATCAAGAATGGCTACCGTCCACAATGTTTCTATGCGCGTGCACATATCCTGATCATTTCTCTTTTTATTGATGATGGTACTGATCCGGCTAACAGTTATTAGTTTTAATAGTTCAATGATGTAATATGCTTCAGTTGAAGGCGTACTAACATTCTGTCGCAAATTATCGTGTGGAGTAATTACACTTGTTTGTGGATTCCATGTCGTACAATTGAGAAACATGAAATTTTCTTATCCCATGATTCTCCTGTATCTTTGCCTTTCATGCTGCAGTTTTTCTGCTCAATGACTCTGAGTTTAATTTTGCAGCTTATCCTGTCTCAGCTGCTGTTGGCTGCTGACTTGCTGTTTCGGTGGACCTCAACCTTACAGACCTCCCATTCCACCTCCTCTTTAATATGGAACCAAGGACTGTCACTCTGTATCTTATTGTTCTAGTTGATAAATTTTACTTGAATATGTTTTATGCTGTATTATGTTGTTCTTTGACAAAAAATTCAATAATAATGCATGAATTGGAAGTTTAATCCCCGGTCAGACCGTTCTTGGTCACTTTGCTGATAGACCGTATATTGGTTTTTTGCCAACTCTGTTAGCAAATGGAACTCAGATGATATTTATTATGCTTTTTGTTATTTTTGCAAACTAGACATTTTATAGTTAAAACACAACCACAAGTCATAACTCGACCTTGATCCCTAAAATTCATCTGGGAAAACACATCACAAAGGAAATACCAGTTAAAGAAAACCAGCTGGTCGATTCGTGTTGCTGTAAAGTAGCATTTGATGTCTCCCACAAACAATTTTAGTGTCAAAGCTGCTAAGGCAAATGGCAAGAGCCTGAAAAGCATAGATTGAAGAGCGACTCTCTTGCTTTCCATTATCCATCCATCAGCCTTGATTTTGAAAACTATTGTTTCTTTTTACGTGTCGATAAAGATCTGAATCAAGCACTCTGTACGAGTTAAATTGGATATGAAAAATGGGAGTGAGGTAAAGGAGCCCAAGTTTCTGGGACAGTACAGTCAGTTAAATTGTGATGAAAAAACTGAACATTTAGGCCTATGGATGGCAAGCCACTTCTAAGATTCTGATTATTTCTTTCATAATCTCTCTCCAGTTCCTACAAACACCAGCACTGAAAGCCACATTCTTTCTCGAGGGCCGATTGCACTCCGATCCCTTGATCGATCTCGACTAGGAAGTCTCTTAAGAGTTCGTATTCAACCAACGAGTCTACCTTAGACCATCCAAGGGATTCACTAATCGTATCCTCGACTGTATGATGAGACCTCAACCTATATCAAAAACCAAACCCTCTCTTAAATTTGCTCCTCCGTAACCTAAATTACACTCCTAAATGAAAGAACTCTTGCACTATTGTCTCTCTTTTGTATTATATCGGTGGAAAGGGTGTTTGTTTATCACATTAAAAATAATTGTTTTGGGCCTTTGTATATGTTTTGGAATTAAGTTTATGACATTGAAAATAACTGTTTTGGGCTTCTTAAAAGGCCAAATTAATTCTTAAATTTTATTTCAATACCTCTAGACCGTCTGGCCTGGGGCAAAGGCATCTTAGGCCACGTCTCAGATCCGCAAAATCATATATCTTATAGGTAATTGTACAAATATAGATAACATAAATACTCTATCCAAAATCAAATTTGATTACAAATGAGTAAAAAGTCAAAATGAATATATATCAAAGTGAAAGGAACTTGCGTTTGTGGGTTAAACAAGAACTGCGCAAACTCAGAAGAACAAGAAACAAGAGTAAATCAATTCTTACAAGCAATCTGTGCTCTTCCAACATAAAAACAACAAATTAAATTATAATAAACATCACAACATAGAAAAAAATTGGAAAGTCTAGGCATATAAATTGAGCAGCACACACAAATTAACCAAATACATCTGCATTATCCCTAATACATCAACACCACCAAACCAAAAACCAGAATCGAACCTAAGAATCCAGGCACGCTCAACCCCAGAGAAGAAGATTCCAGCTGCGCAAACGCCGCGCCAGGTGCTGGCGGAAGCGCCACTGGACCGGGATTTGGCGGGCTACGATTAGAAGGAATAATGGGCAGCGAGGATTCGCTCGGAGAAAGGCCAGAGCCACCAGGTGAAGGCAGAACTGGATAGATATCCGGCGACAGTGCAGGTGGCGCCGCCACGACAGGAGTAGAGAGTTGAGAACCTGAACCAGGTAACAAAGTAGGCGCAGCAGACACAGGCTGATTCTTTTCAAACGCAGATGACAATTCCATAAAGATTGTCAAACTTAACAGCAAGAATATTTTACTTGTTGAGAGACCCATTAATGCAAACTTTTGCTGATATTTTTGGGCCGAAAATGGGATTAATTGGGTACTGAAATAAATGCAGTTGAGTTGATATTGGATTGATGATGGATACACGAATGAATGATTTGTGAAATGGAGCCATCGTGTCATGTTGTGGGAGAAGGTGAAAGCGATCGAGTGATTGGACTAGTGTGATATGAGTAAACAGCTATGCTTTGTTGAACTAAGGGACAAGAATTGTCCGAGGGTATCTGTTCATGAAACACATGCATTGCAATGAGACACATACGGTGTTTGTCTATATATTTAACATACAACTTTCTATTAGAAACAATTAAAGTAGTGTATATTTACAAATAAAATTCTGCCCGGCTAGATCTGGAAATAGCTTTTTTCGATCTTTGCTTCCATATTCAGCCGCATTAATCTGACTCGTTTGACTACATCCACCGACGTTGATGCTGGCAGATGGATTGGGAGCTTCGAAGCGTACCTGTAAATAACTATTTGTGATTTAATTGATATATGTAATCGAAGGTGTTTTCTGGCCCTCTACGAATACTTCCATGTGTTGCAGCGGTTAATCTTCAAGTGAAAGTTTTTACAAACAAGTCTTTGTTCATGACATTTTTTCACTAAAGTTTTACACAAAACTTAATGACAAAATGCCATGAACAAGACCAGATTGTAGTAACTTGAATTTATACAGTGTTCTCAAGTCGCCATTGTTGTTCATTAGCCCTTACAGAAGGTCTCTTTATATAGGAATTTCATAGGGACTAGCATCCGCTGGGAGCATGGTCAAAATCTCTTGATTTCGTAAATTAAATGTGGCAAACATAATCAGAATAATAAGATCTGGTCGCATATAAATGGAAAGTCGCATAATTGTAATTTCCCTTTATTATATATATTTTAGGCCAAATCTCGTAAATATTATAACATTTCGTTATGTACATTGTTGACCAATTCATTCACACGATATGTATGTAATATAATACAAGACTATATATTTTAAAATATTTTATCGATACTCCACGAAATTTAAATGTGACAAAATTAAGTAGATAGCATGATTTTTTTAAAATAAATTAACATTTATAATTGGCGATGCTAAATCTAATAAAAAAATGAGTAGGTCTCTTGTGAGACGGTCTCACGAACCTTTATCTGTGAGACGGGTAACACTATCGATATTCACAATAAAAAATAATACTCTTAACATAAAAAGTAATACTTTTACATGGATGACCCAAATAAAAGATCCGTCTCACAAATACGATCCGTGACACTGTCTCACACAAGTTTTTGCTTAAAAAAATTTGGCAAGGTTTATCACACCATTTAATTACGGGATGAGATAAAACGCGGGACATGAGATATGAGAACTAATTAAGCTTACCCAACAATATTACCTTGATAAATACTAAAGTTAATTGATTAAGACTATATATGAAGAAAGTAAAGATTTTGCTAAAAATTGCATAAAATTTCACGGTAAATGATAAAGAATAAGTTAATATTCTGAATTGAATTTGTTTTTGTTATTAATATGCTCCATTTTTAGATTATTTGAAACTTACGTACTACGTACCCGACATTTTTCATTTTTATGGAAACTTGTCGGTCATATCTACTCGTACCAGTCAATTAAAAACTATAAGGATACAAACAGGTTATTTTTGAAATCACATATAAAAATAATCGATTATATAATAATGTTAAATGACATATTTTTTGAATTTGGTAGAAAGTAATTTTTCCACAAATTTATTTAAAAATTTGGGATATTCAACGAAACCGACAACAACAAAAAACTTGGTAAATGATATGCGTGTCTATATTGTTTTACAGTATTTTAATTATCTTTGCGAAAAAGTTTTGATTCACTTAACCACCCTAACAAAAAAATGTTATAAGTTTAAAAAAAAATCCAATTTAAACCGAGCTTACGAAATAAATCACTCTCATTCCGAAAACGAAATATACAATAGCACTTGCAGTTTACGCTGGGGTCTCGTGGCATTTATTAAGTGTCAGGCATTTGCAGCACATACAACAAAATCTAAACCAATATAACAAATATCTAATTAAAAAAATAAGGAAAAGAAATAAGACAAAAATTTAAGACGTTTTCACTATCGTATTTTGTGATACAGATATCTTATTTGGATTATTCATGAAAAAATATTACTTTTTATNTGGCGGAGCAGGAAGCGGAAGAAACGGCGGTGATAGTAGTCGGCGGCGGTCCATCCGGCCTGGCCACGGCGGCGTGTTTAAGCCACCTCTCAATCCCATACATACTTCTGGAAAGAGAAGACTGTGTGGCTTCACTCTGGAAGAAATACACCTACGATCGTGTCCACCTGCACCTGCGAAAAGCCTACTCCGAGCTGCCCCTGATGCCCATTCCCAAAGCTTACTCCGCCTACTTATCAAGAGCTGAGTTCATACAGTACTTGAACGACTACGCTTCGCATTTCGGGATCCTCCCCATTCTCCACCATACGGTGGAAGCGGCGGCGTACGATGAAGTTGCGGGAAAGTGGAATGTGAAGGCCAGAGATTGTGGCATGGGGTCCGATGAAGTGAAGGAGTACAGGTCCAGGTTTCTTGTTGTGGCCACTGGTGAATCCTGCGACGCTTCCTGGCCTGAGATCGAGGGTTTGCGGAGCTTTAATGGTGAGGTTTTGCATTCGACGCAGTATAAGAACGGGAAGAAGTTTAAGGATAAAAGTGTCTTGGTTGTGGGGAGTGGGAACTCTGGCATGGAGATTTCCTTGGATCTTGCTAACTCTGGTGCGAAAACCTCCATCGTTGTCCGAAGCCCGGTGAGATCAATGCCTATTGATTTTACTCGTATTTGTTCATTTTGATACTGCTACGCAATCCACATGTATTAACGGGATGTCCTCTTAGATGGCTTAAGACTATTTTTGACTTGTTTATCTTACATATTCTTGTGCTTCCACATCATAAAATGCCAAGACTTGGAGGGAAATTGAACCTCATTCCCTCCAGCTACTGTAATTAATTAAAGAACACCTACTCGATTAAAAAAAAAACTAAAGAAGTCCTACCTCTCCAAAAATCTAGCATAGACTGAATTGATTTATTAGCTTTATTGTTAAATTTATATTATTGTGGTTGCAGATTCATATACTATCAAGAACAATGACGCATGTGGGTTTGGTATTATCGAAATATTTAAGTTTGAATCGGATTGATTCCATATTAATTGTGATGAGCAAGCTTGTATACGGAGATTTGAGCAAGTTTGGTATTCAAAGACCAAAAGAGGGGCCATTTGTTATGAAAAATAAGTATGGAAAATACCCCGTTATCGACGTCGGAACCTGTCGAAAAATCAAGCAAGGGGAGATTCAGGTTAATTAATGTACATATAAAATTTCATGATTCTCCTATAGGAATTTAAATAGTGCATATTTTGAAGATTATATAGATATATATATGTGTCTGTGTGTGTATTACTTTGTTTCTAGTTTAAAAGCGAGATTATTGGATATGAATAAACAGGTGTTGCCAGGGATAAAGAGCATTAGAGGCAAAAGTGTGTTATTTGAGAATGGGAATGAATATTCCTTCGATGCCATTGTGTTTGCCACGGGATTCAAAAGATCAACAAAATACTGGCTCAAGGTGAAGTATATTCACACACACACATAAAACAGTGGTGAAGTCTTATATATTTTTTTTTAACAAAAAAAAAAAAAACAGTGATTGTTTTTCACATTATTTAAATGAATTTATATTTTTAAATCTATTAAGATTATAGACTTGGTATAACTCCACCCAAAAGCTAATTAACGAAGGATTGTTCATGTTCATGTATATAATTCTCAAGAAAGGGGGACATTTACTGTTTAACACATCCTCTCTCTCAAGTTCAGGAATGAACAACTTGAGGTGTTGGTAGTTCATAAAGATAGTCTAATACATAATTGTAGATAATATTATGGACTTGAGCATAACTTTATTACAAAAAATATACGCCTAAAAATTGATTGTCCAAATCCATATGTACAATTTGTGAATTCATAACAAAATCTAATATTTATTTATAATATACTTGTTTCGACTATATTTCATTCGCTTAACGTGGTGCCTAAAAACAACAACAAAAAAAATTATTATAGTTGGATTATTATTTTAATTTTATTTTTTTACAGGGAGATGGTTATCTTTTAAATGATGATGGGCTTCCAGTGCGGAGTTACCCTGATGATTGGAAGGGGAAAAATGGGCTTTATTGTTCTGGTCTGGGCCGAAACACTATTTACGGAGCTGGTATCGATGCTCAGAAGATAGCCACTGATGTCAAGGCCCTGTGGTGACTGCCTCCAGCTTTTTTTTTATCCACTTTGATTTATTTTTATTATCATTATTTTANTTCTTCGTATCTTTGAACTCTTCCATTGTGTGTCTTTAACACATTGTTTATACGTATATACTCTGAATATCATTTTATCTCACCTCAGATCTTATAGAAATTGATATCTATACAAGTGAGACGATGTATCATGAACTTCTCATATTGAATTGTGTATTATTTAACGCTTGTTACTTTACCAATATTTGATAATAATTGTAAGGTTCTAATCTTTTCAATCGACAACAATTCAATTACCACGTTTTGATTATTCTATCAAATAGAGATAAATATTACACTCAACAAATTGACATAAGCTAAATGGATGAGAGACATACATTGGAAATTTTGTTGAAAATTTTATAGTATTTTCGCCATAAATTAGGTTTTTCATCATGTAATGTATGTGTTTAAATTCCGATTTATGAAATATTTATTTTTGATACACTCGAACTTTGTGAATTAATGGCAAAAATATATATTTTGAACATACATGATTCGTGATTCCTGGTTTCATCCCTTAGAGGAGAGAACATATAGAAAATTACTATCAATTAGCCACGAATTTCATAATTTGTTCAGTGCATAATTCTTATACATGTGTATTCTTGCAAAATAAGAATATTTATCGTATATATGTCATTACTATTTTTGTTGAAAAAAATGTTTTTAAAGCCTGGGAGAATTGTTTTTTTTTTAATGAATGACGACCATATCGTTTAACTCTCTTGGATAAGAATGAAGAACATATATATGATGAAAAACAAACCCAGTTATGGGGATATATCAAAGAAAGATAAGATCGCTGTTAATGTTTAACTTTCATTTTCATTATAAATTATGAGACAACGCTGAATGTCTCTCGACCCATGTCACGGGACGTGATATAGTCCTTATTAATAATTATAACATAATTTATTTATTTGATATATATGTATAAACTTGTAATATTATTTTTAGAATATAGAGTTTCATATATTTTATTACTAATAATTAAAAATTGATAATTTTAGAAATTCGTTTAAAAAAACCCCAAAAATGTTCTCTGTAGATTGAATTGAGGAGCCACGAAAATTAATCCAAATAATTTGGGCCGAGAAGGCGAAAGCCCAGAGAGCTTAAAATGGACAACTCCGCCATGTGCACGGTAGCTTCTCCGATCATCTTCTGTATTCCATTTTCCCCAAACCCTAGAAAAACCCCTAATTCATGAACATCCACGAGCCAGATGGAAATGCATGATCTTGCACTTTTCTTCAGTTCTTGGCAATGAAACGCGTTTGGGGATTGTCGGAATTCGCTCTAACTGAACAATCTATCCTGAAATGCCGAAACATGCGCACTAATTCGCTCAAAACTCCCAAATTAATCATAAAATCCTCACTCCCAGCTCCGTTTTTTCGAGAATATGTTTCTCAGACTCCTTATAGTTGTTCAAGTCAAACGGCGTGGTCCTCTGTTATATCCCAGTTTTTAGATAAATGTGGTTCTCGTTCTGCTGAGTCGAGAGCGAATGAATATTTGAGAGAAAAAGTTTCCGAGTTGCGGCAAGAGATTTTGAGGCATAACGATAATGTGGAGGGAATTGAGAAAGTTTTGAAAGAAAAGGGTGTTGCGTTGTTTAGAAGATATTCCGATGGATCTGCTGTGGTTGAGCTCTTCACGCAGCTAAAGAGTTTTCCCGTTGTAGCTCTCGAGGTGAATATTTGTTATCTTCTTGTGCTTTTTATTGTGTTTCACTAGTTGCTAAAAACATGTTTATGTGCTGATGAATCCGGAAAGATATGCATCGGCCGGGGTAATGAGTTAAGCGTTTTCCTTTAGTCACGAGGATTACACGATATTTTTTCCAAGATGATCATATAAAAATGTGTTGAATCCGTTGCTTGATTAATCAATTTTATGCTGGATGATGCCTGATTAAAAGATAACATAATGTCATTTATTAAGAAGCTATACAAGCGGAATTAAAAGTACATTTTCGACTCACTTATGCATTGTTTTTCTTGAACCCAAATTGATGGATCCGAACACTTGATAGACATTTGTTAATTTTCAATTGCTACCTGTCAGGTTTTTGAATGGAGGAGGAAACAACTGGACTATGCCTCTCCCATGACAGCGGAGGAGTATACGAAGGGTGTTGTGATAGCTGGTAGATTGAAAAATGTCGCACTTGCTGTTGAGCTTTTTAAAGAGGCTTCTAATAAACAGCTGAAGTCCACATCTTTATATAACGCACTTATGAGTGCTTACTCATACAATGGTTTGGCTATGAAATGTCAGTCCTTGTTTCAGGAGTTGAAGAGTGGATCCACTTGTACTCCATCAATCATAACATACAACATACTTATTTCTGCATTTGGTCGCTTGATGCTTGTAGATCACATGGACGCGACCCTTAGGGAGATCAGGAATCAAAACCTAAGACCAACTGTTGATACATACAAGGCTCTAATTGCTGGTTATATCACAGCTTGGTTGTGGGATGAAATGGAAAAGACATACCTGATCATGAAAGAAGGGTCTCCCAAACCCAACCTGGACATCCATTTGCTAATGCTTCGAGGATATGCAAACTCTGGTAAGCTAGAACAGATGGAACAAATATATGAGATGATAAAGAATCACGTGAACCATAAGGAATTCCCATTGATTAGAGTCATGATATGTGCATATTGTAGGAGTACTGACGTTGCTAGAGTTGAAAAGGTTGAAGAACTGCTCAGACTAATTCCGGATAATGAGTACAGACCTTGGTTAAATGTGATCTTGATTTGTCTATATGCAAAGCAAGATCTATTGGAGCAAATGGAAAATTCAATCAATGAGGCATTTGAGCGTAATGCCTATGTAACAACTGCTAGCGCGATGCGATGCATCATTTCAAGTTATTTTAGGCAGAATGCAGTGGACAAGCTTGCTGTCTTTTTGCGTCGAGCTCAACGTGCAGGTTGGAAAATCTGCCGGTCTCTTTACCATTGCAAAATGGTCATGTACTCATCCCAAATGCGCCTTGCTGAAATGGAGAGGGTTCTTGATGAAATGGGTCGAGTAAATATGCACCGCTCAAAGAAAACATTTTGGATCTTGTATAAGGCATATCAAAAATATGGTCAAAGAAGTAAACTTGAGCAGGTTGTTGGACAGATGTTCAAGCATGGTTATGGAGCACCATTGGCATGAAATTTTGTTTAATTCTTCCTTGAATAGCCAAATGTGTGAGGAAATTTTTTCGCAAGAATGAAACAAATAAGAGTCCTTTGCTCGCTCAAGGAAAGAGATGGGAGTAAAGATACATCAAATTCAAAGGTAAAATTATTATTAATTATGTTACGGTAATTCAAATGCCTTGTGCGTTTTTTACTTGTGTAATTAGTAGTATGATTATCTAAATCATAGAGATCCGTCTCCCTTTTCTGTTGTTATTTATTTACCTAAATAATGTGTGGTAATATTGGTTTTGTGACACCATAAAGACGTAAAAGGTATACAAAGTTACATCTTTATAGAATTTTATAGTACATTATATGAAGTTATTATACGAAATCATAACTAATAAAAAATATTATTCAACATATTAAAATTTTGCTTAAAACGATAGTACTATTGTATTAAATTGAAATATCTGGATTAAGGATAATTGTGAACTTTTAAATTAAATTAAATTAGATAAATTTATCAAAAGTTCAGCCTGACACTTGGCTTGATTCAGATTGAAACTGGTGAAAGCTCAAAAATAAAAGAAACTTGAAAACTGGAGGGTCTTTACACCAGCTTTTCTGGGCCATATAAAAAGAGATTAATATTATTGGAAACAAGATGCAACTGTATGAACCTTGAATTTTGTATTACTTGAAAAATTCACATTCATCTTTGAAAGTTTGATTGTTTTTTCTATATTATAGTTCTTTGTTTTATGTAGATATGTTTCTTGTTTCGTCAAATATTCAGTCCCCCAAAGGTGTCCATGCTTCACCGTATCATTCACCAATGACTAGGACTTCAACTTACAAATCTCTACAATACCGACTCAAAAAAAAACCTTGTCCATGTCAATAGGAAACGGCAGACATTTTTAAGTAGACAATCCCATTTCGCGGAATGTCTGAAATGAACATACGACGAGTCATGGTATAATCTGGATTCTTAATAACATCAGGAACTGTGACCCTTTGGGTGCTTTATTTATGCCTTGTAGATACAATACAGAATCAGCGATGTCTATCATGTTCTACATTTCTGTGATACTTGATCATAGGATCCTTGCTGAGAGATGTCCAGTTGTAAGTGGAATCTTGACGATCACATATTAAAAGTTTGTTGCTCTATAACTTGTGATTCTTGTCAGTCACGTAATCAGTTTCTTGCTGTACACTAGCGTTTCTCGACTTCCATCCACTCATCGGTGTGTACTCGTTATTTAACCTTCAATATTTTTCTTTTAAGAGCTGCCTGTGAGGCTGACAAGGAACCAGTACCCAGCAGAATGGTTATCCCCTCCGAGTATGTGGCAATTGTATGGTTTTCATCTACTTTTATCAACTTCTTGCTCATTGTTTATTGATTCTGAAATGATCCTGGAAATTTGCATCAAGTTTCATGCTTTTCAATCATATATATTCCCTGTTGTACGATAAATCTTCCCACCAGAGGTTTACATACTGATGCATACTGCAAATTGACAGTACAAAAAGGCTTTGGTTCAAGTCATTTTGTGGGATTCATATTTTGCAGCAATTTGATTAATTAAACCTTTGGATAATCAGGCATCGTGATTATCATGAGTAGAATTACATTCAAGATGTATTATCTATTTATTTTATATATAATTAGACTAATTATTGTAACTAAATTGAGATCAATTTAGCTTTGTTGAAACTGCCAATATGATTTATATATATGGGAATAAAGATACCACCAACCAAGAGTCCCGGGCGTGCTACTTGCCATGTCCCAAAATATATCCGGCAATTTTTTTAGGTGAGGATTATTATTTTACTCCAGAAAATATTAATTTAACATTTTATTTTAATTTTCTTCTCTTAAATGGGCAACATTATGCTTAAATATGTGTTTCCTTATTTATTTGTAGGCAAGTGTACCGATTTTAAAATGGTTTTATAAAACATTTTTAGAAGAATAAATTTGTAGTTGGTTATTATTGATAACACACACCTTAAAATTGAGATAAAAATGTAAGCTGATTAATATCCAAAATATAAGTATCAATATAAAATTGTTAGCAACAAATTCGAGTAAGAAGATTGTGAATCTTCGTGATTTAATATCAAAATTTATCAATATCATGATGTATGCTAGTCGTTGATATATTATTTCGTAGTTAAATTGTAGAATTGCAGTAGCAAAAAAATGCTAAAAAAATAATACAGTGAAGTATTATAAACAATTTTCAAGTATGCATAAAAAAATTTAATTATTCACAAAAAAACACCCAATTAAAAAGGAGTTGGAAATGACATCAAATCAAAGTCTTGCACGTTTGGTTTTCTTGGACAATTCAAGCAATTACAGTATGGAGTCATGGACGACCACCAACCACACACACACAAATAAATAAATAAATAAAAAAAAAAAAAAAAANTTACTTCTTTATTTGATTTGGGTATTCCTTTTTTCTATATAATAAAATATAAAGATATGAAAATATTTGAGAAACACATTCTATACACCCAAATTAGTGAATTACATCAATATAATATTATCAGCATACCTCTCGTTAAATTTAGTAAATTATATTGTACATGTCATCAACGCGTGCACAAAACACTAGCATACATACACATGTGCCAATAATTAGAATTAGAAATAAGTAGGCCATGATTTACTTCTCTATCAACAAAATTAGATTAATGCCTAACGATAAGATGCTGACAAACTCACTTTAATTAACATTGTCTTTCACAAAGCCTCCCTTTTGTATGAATTGTCATTTGTCGTGTAAGGCCAACATTTGTCAAAAGGCAAAATTACCCATTGTTTTTAAGTTTGATTTCATATTTCTATATATTTTATTAAAAATTCAACACAATATTATTATTCGATCATATACATATTCCTAAATCAAATGAATATCCAACCAATTAAAAAATAACATAAATTCCTAAATTATTACCAAAAAAATTACTCTGATGTCGACAAAAACAGAGAGAAATGTACGTGTAACACAAAAAAACAAAAGTGATAATTACATAGTTGGGGGGGGGGGGGGGGGGGGGGGGGGGGTGAGGGCCATTTTCTTGGCAATGAAAAGTGAATTACGAAATAGGGATTTGGTTTAAATACCATTTTATGTCACTTTCCTTCCTTAGCTGTTTTTACTATTATCTGGTGGCCATAAAAAGCAGCCCCCAACAACTAAAATTCGAAATGGTTTGTGGGGATTTTTTCCCCCCAAGTGGTCCCAGATTTCTGGGTACAGACTTTTTTACACGTTTATGAGGTATTTTAGCACATAATTAATCTTTAAAGATAGATTATGCCCATTAACCACCATCCCTTGTGCATGCATGTTGGTAAATAAATATATACTAGCGATCGGACATTACGTTTTATTTCTATGTAATATATGATCTGCCTATGATATGTGATACAATTCAAACATTTAATCCGCACATTTTAGTCATCTAATGAAACCCGAGATGCAACTCGCGGTGATTTGGGCGGAGAATTTTCAACAAATTAATTCTTGTTGTTTAAATTTTTTTTTTATATAATTAGTTTGATTTATATTGAAATATGGGTCACATAATAATAATAATAATAATAATAATAATAATAATAATAATAATAATAATAATAAATGGCCAAAAATATTGCTGCAAAACCTTCCATGGTATTAAACTAGGAAGGCACCTTTATTTTTAACGTTTTCCAATCATAATCGACAACCTTTACTCGATTCATTAGCATCAAGAAAAGAGGTTACCACAAAGCTCTATGATTGGTGGCATTATTATTAATGACAAAAGGCAAAATACATCTATAATCTATTCCATTATAGAATAATTGATCCAATGGCTGCCAAGAATTAATCAAATCAACGTCAGATAATAGTGAGATTCCATTATTTTTTTAAAAAATTATTTATTTATTTCGCATGTGGGATTTTTATGTACGGGGTTTTGGGAGTCTTGGTTTGAAGATTCAATGGTCCACCACTACAAAAACGGTGTAAAAGAACGCATGCTTTGGGGGAAAAGGAGATGCAATACTTAGTTTTGTTTTGTTGGCTTTAAGGTAGTGTATGGAGACAATTAATCCATAGTGGGATACAAAATATTATTTCAAACCTTGTCTCGTAATATATATGCAAATATTCTATATTTATCGTTTTTTCCGAATCTGAATCCAAAAGTCGAAATGATATAAATTGACTTTTTTTACCAATAAGAAGAATGGTATTTTCTTATGATATGGTAGTTACATGCAGTAAAAAAATTACTGCCAATCCATTGAAATATGGTATGCCACAAGTGCAATAAAGACTTGATGTGCTTAGTTCTGTGTTTAAGTTTCCCCATATGGTTATCAAGACAAAAAACATGAATAGTTAGGATACAATGAACCAAAACTTCAGATAACGTGGTGACTTGGAAAATGCACCATCGAGAGATGAGAAATCTTGTCTGATTCAAGTCACAGTAATTTGACTGATTTCCAAACATAAAGATGATTCATTTCTGCTCCTAAATAAATTTCCAATAATAGTGTATATATATATATATATAACTGAAACAAAGAGGCTCGTGCGTTTTTGCATATACACACAAATTAATATATATTTCTAGGAAAAAGTACAACATACAGATCACAACAGCATGGACTTCCTCAACCCATGTACTGAAATAAGCTTTAGCCTAAGGGAGAATAACTACGGACCGATCAGAACCACCACACCGGATAGATCTCTGATGGTCCAAGAACCTCATCCTTCATTACTTGAAGTGGTTCTACAAATCTGATACTCGAAATCTTTCTACTAAAAATCCAACAATGAGTCAGTACTCTGAGGTACCGTACCGTATGGACTCTGCTTCGGGTGCGGAATGCCACTTCCGACGATGCAAAGGATACCCATTACGTTCGAAATATCATATAACCTCTACACACGACAAGTTATGAACAATAAGAGAGTGGTTCTACACAATCATATAACACCCCATTACTAAAATGTCAAGCTTGTATCGCTGCCTGTAATTTGAGGTTAAGCAGTTTATCAACAGTTAAGAGTGGATGAAGCTTTTAACCTCATCCATTAGACACTGGAAATGGTCGTTGTTCGGCAAGAAATAGAACCCGATTGTTGCCTTTTCGAGATACAGGAGATTCACTTCTTTACCGGATTTCTTCAGCCCCTCAACATAGCGTAATTGCCAATCTTGAAGAATATCCAATCCAGCCACGACTACCAAACTTTTTGGAAAGTCAAGTTCTTCGACACTTTTGCTTCTCGGCCCAAACACGTTACATGCGAGATGGTCCCTATCTTCTCCTTCAGGTAAGTATGCTCTCCAGTACCAATCCCGGTCCTGAATTCTGACAAAGTATTTCCCATCCAATCTTTTCTCTGATTCAGTCCTTTCTTCTCCACCAAACAGTGGATGAAGAAGAATATTGCCCAACACCTCCTTCTCCTCTTCCGCAGCCCGAATCGCAACATGATGGACAATATTACCACCGGAACTGTCCCCTGCCAAATACACATGAACTTTCGAATTTTTCCCACTTCTAAGCCATGATCTTGAGTGAACCCACTGAAGAGCTGCCCATCCATCATCATATGCACACGGATATCGATGTTCTGGGGATCTACGATAATCTACAGAGACCACAGCAGCCTTGCAAGTCTTCACAAGGCGACGACAAAATGTGTCATAGATACCACTATTGGCCGAGGAATGAACAAAGCTTCCCCCATGAAAGAATAAAATTACAGGCACAGCTTCAGTGGCACTCAATGGCTTTTCAAGTTCCGCAATCCCCCATTGAGGCTCATTATCACGAGCCAACAAATAAACACGGTTCAGGAGGTTTGTTGCACGATCTACAACGTCGAAAGAGTAAACTCCATCAACAGGATTGGCATTCGCTGGCACTTTTCGATCAAGAAACTCATCTAATTCACGGTCAAAAGTGCCATCAGGACGCCTGAGTAAATTATAAGCAATCTTGAAATATGATATGAGGATCCATGTGTTAAGTGGAACCACCCTCTGCACGAAGTCAATAAAGTCTTGGATAAACCAAATTTCAGGGAAAAAATTATCAATAACAAACAAGAATCACAAATCACTAAGATTATCCCAGTAAGGAAATCAGCTTTTGAGGAAAAATACGAGAAGGAAAATTAGAAAAGAATCCATATCTGTAAAAAGAAAGTAGACAGGAAAGCAGAGAAACCACCCCCAAAAAAATCCCAACAGCCAGCATAAAATCGGGTTATCGGGTTGCTAAATCAGAAGTCAATAAAAAAAAACAGAGAGGGGATATAGTATGGGGAAAAAGAAAGAAAAACTCTCATTAGAGATACAATATAGCAAAAACCCTAAAGATCATAGCTAAAAATTCAAACTTTTCCGCAAATCAGACCCTTTTTCCTCAACCTTTCTCAGAACCCCCGAGAAAAATCCCGGTTTTTTCACCAAAAAACAATAAACAAATAAAAAAACCCATATCACAAATCACCCTAATGTCAGAACAAGACTGAAAACAAAGAATTCCAAACAACGGATAAAAGACACGTGATTAATTACCTTTGATTCATTAGCATTTACTTCATTACTACCAGCCATGAGGAACCGTTCAAAAATCACTCCCAATAAATCTTACTCGGTGATCCCCCTAAAAAAAACAAGAAAAGAGATTAACGTTTTTGCTCCTATTCTCCCCTTCCCTAATACGCCACCCTGTTCTTGTGAGCTGGTGCTCCCGCTTTCTTCTTGTTTTTATGGGGTTTCTCCGAACAACAAACAAAGAAGTGAGATACTTCTACTTCTGAATTATGCAAAGGCAAAAAGGAAAGGGCTCAGGTTTAATATCATACAAAAACAAAAATGGACAGGGCAGATAAAAAGGAGAATAATATGATATTATATACACACTACAATAATAATAATAAAAATAATAATAATAATATATATAACAACTAAATGAGGCTAAGAAGACAGGAAAATGATGGAGAGGCGCGTGTGAATTTACGGAAATAGATGTGTGTGTGAGAGAAGAAAATGTTGTAAAGAGAGGAAGTCCATGGTCTGAAGTCAAAGGGCAGAGAAACGACGGAGGCAGGGCGGAGACGAGGGAGACGACAAAACGAGGGCGGCCGAATTAAGCAATAAAGAAAACCAACATTTATTTTAATATTTTTTTTAAAATCCCGTTTTTATTTATAGATTAGGCTTTAGATAACAAAATTTTTATTTAGTTTATAAGTTATTTTAGAATTTATAAGATTTTAAAATATTTTTAATATTTTTTTTTATCAAAGTAAACTGTTATATAAAAAATAATATTATATTTTTTAAGATATTGTTATAACAACGATTTAGAATTAAATTATTCGCATATATTTTTATAATATCTCAAATATACATCCGCATAACATAATATAAAAATTTATTGATAACAAATTATTATTAAAATAATATTTGTTAATTATTATTGTTGTTATTATTTTAATATATAAATTGTATAATTAATATAATTATGATTATTACTGATAATATTTTTATTTGAACAACAATAATAATTCATTATCATATGTACATCATTATTAATATTATTATTTTATTAAAAATATAATATTTTCTAGCGGTATGTCATACATGCCACTTTAACAAAAATATCAAATAGAGCAGATTTATTTATTTATTTATTTTTTGTATGAGTGAATTATTAATAATGATGTATGAAAAAAATAAATAGACTAAATGCGTCGGAGTGAAATCAATATTTTATTTTTAGGAGCTGATTTTTATGTAAAAAAACAACGTGTGTTAAAAAAATCAAATTTCATATATTATATCAATCTTTTTAGTCACTTACCTAAGGATGTTAATGGGTCCGAGTTTTACCCAGATCTGCAATGGACCCGCCCCCGTTTAAGGTGGGTTTGAGCATACTAAATGGGTCATGGGATGGGTCTCGGGTCCAATTTTTCAGATCCGTCCGGATATGGGACCGGTCATGGGTCCTATAATACTCGTCTCATACTCGACCCATATATGTGAATATTAATATTCTAGGGTTTTAGTTTTATTAATGTCCATTTGGGGATGTCAATATTTTTTTTTGAGAGATAATAACTCTTTTTTTTATGTAATTCATTATGTCGTGAAGATACTTTGTTTGTCATTATTAAGTGTGGTCGAAGACATGAATTAGTTTTCTATTATGTTGTATTTAGAGGCTTGTTTGTTTTATAATTCATTCATGTAAAAAGAAAATTATTGTTTTCATTTAAAAAAATTCGGGTCTCACGGGTCTAACCGGCCCAATTTTGTATTCGGGATAGGGCGGGTCCGAGAATATTTAACCGGGGTAGGGCAGGTAATGGGTCAAAGTTTTCTTCATGGGGCGGATCTTGAGTCTAGCCATACATGTCCCATTGACATCTCTACACTTAACTTACCTAGCTCATTCAACTTTTGAAAGACACGCTTTTAATTCCAAAAGAGCGGGTCTCATGTGAGACCGTCTCACGGATCTTAACATGTGAGACGGGTCAACCCTACCCATATTCACAGTAAAAAAATAATACTCTTAGCATAAAAAGTAATACTTTTTTATGGATAACCCAAATAAGATATTCGTTTCATAAATAGGATCCGTGAGACCGTCTCACACAATTTTTTGCCATTTCAAAAAAGATAAAAACATCCATAGGTCATATATTTTAGACAGAAACTTGTGTGAGAAGGTCTCACGGGTCGTATTTTGTGAGACGGGTCTTTTATTTGGATCATCCATGAAAAAATATTATGTTTAATGCTAAGAATATTACTTTTTATTATGAATATCGATAGGATTGACCCGTCTCACAGATAAAGATTCGTGAGACCGTCTTACAAGAGACCTGCTCTATATTTTATCCATCAATACCATCTTCTCTCCCGTCATTCCATCATATCTTATGTTTGCAAATTCGATTTAAAAAGTTAATAATAATTTATATATATAAAATAGTTGAGATTATTATAAAGATAACACATCGCGTGTACGATGATGCTAGTTTTAATTTAAAGTTAAAAAACGCATGTTCTATATTTTTTCCTATGTACCACCACGAACCGCAAGTGTGTGTGTCTATATATATATATATACACGAAATTTGTCATGATTATGAAAAAAATCCAACCATATTTAGATGTTATATTTACCTTTTGAAGTTTGTGAAAAAATAACAAATAAAATTAATAACTTATAAAATTACAAATATCTCCATCAAGTTTATATTTATCTTACATTTTGCACAATTATATTTGAATTATCTTTTATTTTTAGAGATAATTACACCAATTCTCATCGTGAAAAGCATAACACACATAAATCCTTTTAAAAATAAGCTAATATGTCAATTCATTTTTTTTAAAATCAAACATATTTCACCAATATATTATAAAAATTCAATGCACTTTTATCACATCTGGTAGGAATTTTATGTGTGGTTTTTAAAAACATGAGATCTAAATTGTTAGTAATTTTATATATGGTGTGTTTTTTTAGGGGTGTTAATGCAATTAGCATCACTTTTTGGGGGTTCGATGAAAAAATACAATCACGAGGAAGATGAATGCAATGTTAAAAGTGACGCTAAGAGAGTTGACAGGGTATGTATATTTGTGATCAATTGGTAACATGTCTTATTTCATATCAATACTTTATTGGGCTATCATGTAACGCAAAATTTGCTTAGTGTGGTTTACTTAGGTCGACGTGATTTGTAAACTATTATGTTCAATCCGAGAATTTATCTGATGCATATCTATGGATAACATTTGCATGTTATCCCGTTACAAAAAAAGTCATCATAAATGTAAATGAGTTTTTTTAATATGACGAACCACATCGAGATAGATTATTAACCCGTATAAAATACACATGCGCTCACATAACTCTTCCTCTAATTGTTATTAAAATCAGACCGGACATGCCAAAGGTCCGATTCAGACCTAGTCTAAAAAAAGTTTTTACGTCAAACCAGTTAGAACCAATCAAAATCGGTCAGAACATATTGGACCGATCAAGAACAGGTCGGACTAGTAAGCAATTGATGAACTGATTAAAAAACGGTCCGATCAGTTCACCACTTTTTATTTTTAAACATTTTTTAAGAATTTGATTATTCGTTTATATTTGTTTTAAAAATTCGTTTACACACTCTCTTAATACATGAGAAAAAACAGCTCACAAATATTATAGAACTAAGTACTCGAATGTTATGAGGTGAGAGAAAAGAACTGAGGATAGAATTAATGAAATGAGGGGGAGGTAGCTCTATAAATAGAATGAGGTTTTATACGAAAATGGATTTAGATGATGTATTTTGAATTTCTGGTTGGTTATTGTCATTCGTCGTGGATCGTCATAAAAAAATAATGGCACGGTTATAAAGTATTTGAATTTTAAATTTGAAGTGCACTTGTGAGATGCACTTGTGAGATGCGCGGGAAAATTATAGTGAAGTTTTGAATTTTTATTTGGAGAACCATTAGGGCCCGTGAGCAAAAAAAAAAAAAATTATTGACAAGTGGTTCGACCCATAAATTACTTGATATGTCTATTTTAGAAAACAAGTTTACTTGTATAATATATCGATTCTTGTTCCTAATCCATTACCTATCATCGAACATAGGTTTTACTTGTTTGAAGGGTATGTTTCCACACTTTCGATGCAGGTTTTGAAGAACAAGAGACCTTGAATGGCTTGATTGTGTTGCATTGGCTTTTCCCTTTTCCTATATAAATTAAATGCCACACCATTGTTTCTTACCAATTTTTTTTTCGAATGCCGACTGTTACTGAATTTTATCCCCTTTTTTAGCTGTTAGTTAACAATCAGTTATTCAAAACCATAATGTACGTGGTGATGATGTTATAGCGGGGTTCGGGTGCGATTTGTTGTTTTTAGCTGTTATTGGTGTAATATTTCCCTGCTGTCTTATTGCACAATCTTCTGATGATAATACAGCTGAAAACTGTGAAATGAATATGCTATTTGATCTTGTACTAAGTTCAGTGCTGACTAGTGTCATGATGGCTAATAGCTCACTCCTTGGCTAATTTTTTCATTGTTTTCGAGTGTTAAAATTATTATATTATGCTTGTCTTCTACTAATAAAACATTTCCCGCGATTCTTACATATTAGTGTATATATGCAGATTTTGTTTTGAGACACCCTCATGTCCTTTGTTTTTTCGTAGCGAAGGAGCTGGGGCAACTCCAAATACTCATCGGCTGCAGGATCCATATCAGCATCGCTGCAAATTTCTGCCAAAACTAAGTTCATGGTTTGCAAAATATTAGTATTGTGTAGATATTGTTGCACAAATCCGGGATTTAGGTAGAACTTGAATTATAGTAAGAGTCAACCAGACAACACTCATGTATATATATGTGTTGTGTGTGCGTATATTATATACATAACTTCGAATTTTTCAGGGATGTGTATTTAAATTTTCTGAATTTTTCTTGGTTGGATGTATTATTTGAGAGAGAAACATTTCCGGCTAGCTACCCCAAGTGAATGATTATTAGATTTCAATTAGTTAGATATGAGAATTATTGAAGCCTAGTTCATAGACAGAGGAGAAAACTTCTCAGTTGCTATGACACTCGATTATTATTACTAGCGGCCCCGTTTGCGTTTTGTGCACGGTTTTTTTCGCTAGAGTAAAAATATTTTTTTTAGAATTAATTTAATAATTATACAAATGATTGAAAATTAATATTGAAATTAAGAATTTTATGAGGGATTTTTTTTGTTTTTTTTTACAAATTAGAATAATTATTGTAGCATGTGTGTTTTGAGTATTCTAAAATTTTGCAGTCAGAATGTTGCCATCACTTTCTCATTTTATATAACGGGAAATTGGTCTTCAGTCCCCAGCTGTCGATTTTTTTTTTGTTCAGTCCCTGGGTACTTTTTTAGTACCACATTTCCACATGAAGTGTACCACATATTGTATGACATAATACCACAATTTTGTGGGTAGGGAGTGAACCCAAAAAAATATTTTAATTGGGGATTTTTCACCAACTTCTCCTTTATATAACCTTTATAATATTCGTATATCGTTGTTTATTTTTTGATGACGTGGAGATTTGTAAATCTCCGTGATAATGCAGTAAAAATTATGTTATTCAGGTAAATCACATTGTGACTTGTTCGTTTTAAAAAATGTTGTAATAGATTGTTTATATTGAACTGAAGTACAAAACAAAATATTTTCTAAAAACGCATGATATACGGTACGAAGTTAATGTTGTTTTAAAAGTAGAATAACCGGTGTCCAAATAATTGAATTTAACAAAATTTAAGTTCTATCGAATGCAAAATTAATTTAAAATGTAGCATTTAAAAGCTTTATATTCCTAAAACTTTAAGGGAACAGAGTAAAATTTAAATTATATATGATGTATATCTAAGTGCATTGTGTAAGATTATAAAATTTAAGATAGAAATTGGAATATAAAAACTTCATATTTATTTTATAAAACTAAAGTGCTGTAAATCGATCTATAGAAATTATAGTTTACTAAAATTTAAATTTTATCGAATGTAAAATTGTATATCTGAAATTTTATTGCAAAATATCATCAAATTTAGTAATCAAATAATTGTTTACCTGTCATTATTTCATTCATTTATTTGTTTATTATTAAATGAGAGTTTTAAAATTTATTTGTAAATGTAGAGCGAGAGAGAAATGGAACGTAAAAACCGCTGAGAATTATCAAAACTTTGCGGTTATTATCAGATTCCTCTGTGAAATACTCAAATTTCCGGTGGCGCCACCGCCGCTCCGAGTTAACTTGCTACACCGTGTGTAATCATTTACTGGGGTTTCAGTTTGCGTATCCTCTTTTGTTTTGTTGATTCATTTCTCGAGTTTTTTGTGTCCCTTCTGTCTTTGAATTGTCGTGTGGTACTAGCACGGTCTGTGGATGGGATCGAAGCCGTGGCTTTATCCGGCTCCGACCTATCGAAGCTTAGAGACCTATTGGGACACTGATGACGATGCTCCGGGGCCGCGTTGTGGACACACTCTGACTGCTGTGGCCGCCACTAAGACCCGCGGCCCCAGGCTCATTCTTTTCGGAGGGGCTACCGCTATCGACGGTGGGGACGGAGGAGCTCCCGGAATCAGTAATTAACTTTGTTTTCATTTTTGTTTTTCTTTAATCTGCTCTGTGATGAATTGTTTGGTAATGGCTTTGTTTGGGTTTTGATCCTCTAGGGTTGGATGGGGTGACGAATTCTATTCATTCATATGATGTACTTACTAGGAAGTGGATCAGGTTATTTCTTACTCTGCTTCGGTTGCTTGAATCATCATTTCGTTTCCATTGTTGTTTGACTTTGATCGTATTAAATGTTGCTTGGATGCTTATTTACCTATCTAAATGATTTAGACTCAGGCCAGCGGGCGAGCCTCCATCGCCGAGAGCTGC
This sequence comes from Primulina huaijiensis, assembly GCF_012295235.1. Taxonomy (NCBI): domain Eukaryota; kingdom Viridiplantae; phylum Streptophyta; class Magnoliopsida; order Lamiales; family Gesneriaceae; genus Primulina; species Primulina huaijiensis. The sequence continues at coordinate 25,921,887 of NC_133306.1, forward strand.
ACATGCTGCAGCAGCTGTTGGCTCGATGGTTGTTTTTCAGGTGATCAAAGTGAAAATGCTGCCACATTTATCTTGTATCGTGATGAGTTTTGTTGAAATAAATTTCTTTGGATGCTTCTTACTTTCTGCTAGGGTGGCATAGGTCCCGCGGGGCATTCGACAGATGATCTATTTGTGCTTGACTTGACTAATGACAAGTTTAAGTGGCATCGGTGAGTTTACAGAGATTTATGTTGTATTTTGCATGCTGTTTTTGTTATCTTATTGTTGATTTCATTAATCATTGACTGCTTGTTACTCTTTTTGGAGCTTAGAGTTGTTGTTCAAGGAGAGGGACCGGGGCCTAGATATGGCCACGTCATGGATTTGGTTGCACAAAGATATCTTGTCACCGTTAGTGGCAATGATGGTGAGTGTATAATTTCTATTATCTTCAAACCTTATCAGATGATATTTTGTGAGAAATGATGTGTTTACAGTAATATCACTCATCACATATTGGAGATAATATGGTATATTGTTTGAAAGAATTACTTCGTTGGTGTAACTTAAGTGTCATTGTTTTTTGAATGAGAGTTGTTTCCTAACTCTATAGTAGAGACCTCTCCTTTCAATTCACTGCTCTTCTCCTGTCAATCAATGCCGGAAGGATTTCATATTTGATGGTGCAACTTAATATCACATATAAGATCTTTATTAGTTAGATCAGGAACATGTGAACCGTGTTCTAAAATTCGACCTAAACAATCACCTAGACGCCGGCCGACCGCACCATAAAAGTGCTAGTCGGCCAGCCTAGGCGGCCCTAGACGCCCGAAAAATTAGCTTTTCTTTAGCTTTTTTAAAAAAAAGTTTTTTGAGCTTTTAATTTAAATTAAAAGCTCAATTTTAAAAAATTAAAAGTAAATTTTTTATTAACCCAAGACCAAAGTCCAATAACAAATGCGATTTGTTGACTTGCACTAAAACACCAAACTTCATCTTATTATGTTGATACCGTGAAATCTACCCAGCGGCGCCTAGTCCCGCGCCCGACTAGTACCTAGCGAATTTTAGAACCTTGATGTGAGTAGGATTAGGATGTTGAGATAAGAGTATTAATAGTTCAAATATTACATTGGTAGCCAGTTTACAGCGTGACATCTCCCTCATCCTGTTTTTATGACCTAACTTTCACAATTTTAGTTCTGGTTTAAGTTTTTTTTTATTTTTTTTATTTTTAGTTTTGAATTGTTCGTTCTTGGTACTTAACACCTTTTAGTTGAACTAGTTCACTCATGTTTGGCAATTTTTGACTTGTGCCTATTAGTTGACACTACTTGTAACAGAGTTCTTATTTTCTACAGGTAAACGAGTGCTATCAGATTCTTGGGTTTTGGATACTGCACAGAAACCATATTCGTGGCAGAGGCTTAACCCAGAAGGTGATAGACCATCTGCTAGAATGTGAGTTGCATTAGCTTTCTAAATTTTATGTTATACCGTTGCTTTCGTATATTTCTAGTCACTAGCATGTTTTGATGAATAAGCCTCTGCCACGAATATGATGAATAAGATGATTGCTTGAGGAGTTGTGCCCTATATCTTTTCACAGATTTGGCTTTTTTATTCACGAAAGAGCTTGTGTGACAGTAGACCTGTAGCTCTCCTTGTTCCTTGACTTATATTTCTGATTGGAGTTAACTAGCAAGTGCAGTAGGCCAAAATCATAATGATGGAAAGCACATTAAAGCGCTCAAATGTCTTGGGGCTTTAAGTGCAAATCGCATGCTTTACTGAAATTAAGCACGATAAATAAAATAATCTAAAATAAATAAATTTAAAATAAAAAATGTTTTTAAAAATGTGATATCAAAAATTAATATTATCATCACCTTTATCTTCAAAATATCAAATATTAAAATGTGCGGGCAAAAGTAGAGGCGACCCAAGGCAAACACAACACGATGTTAGGGTTTCCTATGCTCTTGTATTGATAAACAAAAGAGAAATTGCATTTTTAAAGGGTAATTTTTCCTCATTCAAATTTTTTCTCAAAAAAGACCTGCTTTTCAAAGAGCGCTTAAGTGCCTCAATGCGAAGCGGGCAGATCAATGTCTAAGTACTAGGATACATATAAGTTATCCTAATTTAGGCAAATTGAATCGAGTGAAGGAGAACCAATCATGCAACAATATAAAATTGAGAGCAAGGAAATTGCTTCCGGGGGAAATTCAAATTCGGGAAAATGACTAAAGCACAAAATGTACCGAGCCAAGTTAGAATCCACGTGTCAAATTTAGATTCAATCGATTAATGACTCAATTCATAACAAAATTTCCTAATTTATTTGTTATTCGATTCCTAGAATTAATAAACCTAATTAAAACTAACAATCCAATTATCCTAATTGAATTTAATTAGATCTAACGGCGGTAGTCACTTAATCTTTATTTCCCTAAATTTCCACATGATTTTTGAGATTTTACCACATTAAGACCCAGGTCTATGCCAAATTTTGGTTCTTCATTATTTCTGTTTTTGTATAGACACGACATTTGGGTTAGAAGGTGGCACATGGTCTAGAACGATTTTCATTTCACGTTGAGGCAGATGACGGTCTGGATGGGTGCACGGTATCCATGCCCGTCTTCAGCTAGTCATTGTTTGGTCCAGACCTCGCACAGGGTCCGGGCCTTCTTACTTAATTTTTTTCTTTCTTCTTGTTTGTGATCCTTCCTTACTTCTCCATTTATTTCCCGTGTGATATCGCTTAGTTTGACCTCATTCCCATATTTAAGCTTTTTCGAAATTGTGGTCAAACCTAAAGACAATATAAAATGTCACGCAATAAGTGCAAAATACAGAGTAAAAATGACACGTGAGCACGAATATGACAAAATAAATCCCTAAATGATCTATATTATTTGTGCTTATGATTCCTCCCTTTGTTTTTTCTTCTCTTTGATAGTTAAGGCTATGAATTTGTGCCGTAATGGAATTCTGTCATTCCTTACCTGTTTTCCTCTCCTGAGTGGAGTTATTTTTTGTATGCTTTTCTTTTTTTGCTGAAGAAAATTAACATATTTCGCGTGTTACATCCTTGCTTATGGGATATGAAAATTTAGACAAGTCTGTTGTTTGCTGTCCTCTTCATATCTTTAGATACATCCTTGGTTGCATGTGCATTTGTTATTTGTTGTTAGAAAAGATGGGAGAAAATGATGATCTTCATTACTTCATTGATACACTAAATTATTACAATTGATATTGTCCTTATTAAGGAAATAAATACTTAATTGGCAGCAATAAAATAAATGATCCTATTTTGTGATACCACAACAATCCTTTGATTGTGACCAACAAAATACTTGATCGCTAGGGTTATAATCCAGTGATTGTGGGTGGCTTTATATTTCCTACACGTCCTCCAAGCAGAGCACAGAATTCGAGTCAAGTTTGGAAGAATACCATGAGATTTAAACCATAATTTTGGATACTTGGTTCAAACTTCAGTCTCCCCCATTCCACCAACTTCTTGTGATTTGTTGTTAATTCTTCATAACGATTAGCCCTTGACAAATCCATCATCAAATAACAATTTTACTCCAACTACAGATACTAACATTACAGGTTGCTTGGTCCTCCCTCCACCAATGGTAGTCACTCTTCCACAATATAAATCGACGCATTATACTGATAATCTCGTATATTATCATGAAATTAAGGGGCTAAACATGTGATGCAATATAGTTTTACTGATTTTTCAATTCATGTGATAGCTAAAGGTATCATACTAATTAATGATTAAAAACTTAAAAGAAGGAAAATAAAATTAGCAATATCTAATTTTAGGAGACTAATATCCATGATTTCTGATACCATAATCTTTCAGAGTTTCAGTTGTGACGAACATAACACTTGATCGCTAGAATCATAAGCCCGTGATTGTGGGTTGATTGATATTTCCGATACAAGTATTATGAACGGATCACTGGTGTCATATTTCTTACAACAGCTTTCAGAATTTGTAACTGGCCTTGTTGTTGTCATGGTGAAGTCAATAGCTTGGGAATCCTATCTTCTTCACATTTTTGTAGATTTTACTTTGTTTATATCTAGATAATAGAATTAAATGGCTGTTTTCTGTAGGTATGCAACTGCCAGTGCTCGATCTGATGGAATGTTTCTGCTTTGTGGGGGAAGAGATTCTTCAGGCACGGTATGATAAATGTTTCTCATTGATATATGAAGTATTTGTTTATTATTGCCATCTGGTGACCAAGTCTTGAGCTATTAGATCTTCAAAAAAGGAAATAAATATGCATCAAACTGGCTTGCTTGTTTCGAACATGCTGCTTGATGGTGAATGTATGCTTTATTGTGTCACCAAACCCCTTTTCAATGTGACAATGTGGAATTTCTTTCAGATGCTGTGTGAAATTGTCAAATAAGTGAAGTAGTTCATTTGTGAAGTTCTCGCTCTGCCTGACATCTGTTTGACTAATCCTCTGTCATTCTGTGCTGTGTTAGTTCTCTGATTGTATCTACTACCAAGTGCGAAACTGTAATTTTTTTTTAGTAATTGAGGCCTATTTCATTGGACACTTTTGACTGAGGCTATCAGTTGAATGTACATCTGTACAGCCACTTGCTGATGCTTATGGACTACTCATGCATCGAAATGGTCAGTGGGAATGGACTCTCGCCCCAGGAGTGTCACCTTCGCCAAGGTATCAACATGCTGCGGTAAGTAATAATTTAAAGGATCTATTGGTCTCTCACTTCTTCAACCCACATTTCTTGTTGTTCATCCTTATCATTTGGTTAGGTTCATTTTGAACTCTGGTGTGATCTACTTCTGTGTTGAATTATTCATTTATTTAATTTAAGAGAAAATGGAGTTTACTAACGTGGTTATCATTTTCTTTTCTAGTGCATAAAAGAAGCGTTGTTCAGGGTATACAAATTTTAATCAATAGATTACCCGTGTTTGGTTTAAATTTCAACGTTTTCAGATTAATATTTCACTTAAGAGTCAACTGCCAAACTTGGGCTTGGTTGGGCGTTGATGAATAAATAAGCTTAGTGAATGGTTCATTTTTTTAATAATATAAGTGTTTTTGGTTTTGCTTTATCCATGGAAGAGGATATAAAGGCTCTATAAGACTGCGGGAGAATTTTAGAGTTGTAGCATCACATATGGTTGTTCGTGTTGATGCACTCACTTTACTTTTTGCTGCTTACTTTTCATTGATTATGAACTGTTTCCCTTTATCAGGTTTTTGTTGGTGCTAGATTGCATGTTACTGGGGGTGTTGTTAGGGGTGGACGAGCAGTTGAAGGCAATGCAGTGATTGCAGGTAACTTTTGGTAGTAGTTATTTCTCATTTATTAGTTGTAAAAGTTTGAGCTCAGTCAGATGAAGACTATCCTGACCTTTGTATGCTCTTTTTCTCTGAAGTACTGGATACTGCAGCTGGAGTTTGGCTTGACAGGAACGGGGTAGTGACTTCACGAGGCAACAAATACACCGAGCTTGATCCCTCTTTGGAGGCTATGCGTCGATGTCGCCATGCGGCTGCTTCTGTTGGTGTACGAATATATATATATGGTGGTTTAAAAGGAGGTAACATTTTCATTTAGCAGCACAATCTTTCTGTTTTTGACGCATCGTAGATTCATCACAACCCACCATTTGGGTAAAAATGCAGTTTGTTGATGATATCAATTATTTTTCATATCTTGGGGAAGTGGATTAATATCTTTTACTGGTTTATGTGATTTTGATAACATGTGGTGCTTCCGTGGATCACTTTGATTCCATATTGGCTCATAAACCTAAATGTTTTCAGTAACTCCTTTTGCTTTCATCCTTGCAAACGATACATCAATTGCTCCTGATGAAAATGATTTCTCCTGTTAGTAGGAAAACCAGCCATTTTGTGTGGAATTTGGTTATCATTCCAACTGCATAGAATGGTTGAAGTGATAAAAACCTATTTGCATCTTGTGTGAAACAAAACCATGCAACAATTTCTTAAAAATAATGTTTCCGATTTGTCAACATGGTTGTGTATGATTTTCAACAAGCAAGTCTGAGATTATAACTGGCCCCAATATGTATTAAGGATTGCTTTAAAGTTTACACTTTTGGTCTGGACCTATGAAAATAAGAAATTGTTGAATATTTAAGTGCTTATCTAGTATTTAGGATATTATTAGCATGCATTTAAAGTTTAATTAGGATTAGATTGCTTTCATTATTGTAGGGATATTCTGTTAGATTAGGACTTATATGTATCAGCTTGTACTCTTGATCGATGAAGTGAATGAGAAAAATATTTCCTTCTTGAATCTATTGTATACAAAACTTCAGAAACAAATCTCAATTTTATTATGAGCCACGCTAATTTTTATTTTGGATTTATTACTTCCTCCCATTTGTACTTGTCCACAGTTATGATGGGTTTCAATTTTGTATCGCAGATGTCCTTTTAGATGATTTTGTGGTTGCAGAAAATTCTCAATTTCAATCAGAGATCCAATACCCAGTGTCACCATCAGAGAGATTATTAAACCATTCTGGTGTAGCTCCATTTCCCCCTAAACTAGCTTCAGATGGAACACCTGAGACACCTTCATTTGGTAGTTGGAGGTCGATTCCAATTCCTTTTATCTTCATGTGATTTATATGAAGTGACTGTACTTGTTACTAAATATTGCTATTTGCATACAGTGGGGATCAAAATTCTTTGGAGAAATTGGCAGAGGCATCAACTGCTGAGGCTGAGGTTGCTAATGCCATCTGGCAAGCAGCACAGGCAGCATCAACCAACCCTGAAGAAACATCCTTATCAGATGATAATTCACAAGCTGCAGAACTCACTTCCGATGGCAGTGATACCGAGGCCGATGTTCGCCTTCACTCTAGAGCTGTGTGGTCCTTACTCTTTGTTGTTTGTAGAAAAGGATACACATATTTCAAAGCCATTTGAGTTGATTATTTTCAATGCTACAGGTTGTAGTTGCAAAAGAAACCATAGGGAACTTGGGGGGTATGATTAGGCAGTTGTCTTTGGATCAGTTTGAAAATGAAAGTAGACGAATGATTCCTTCTCATAATGAACTGTCCCACCCTACCAAAAAGTTTATAAGACAGAAATCTCCTGAAGGCTTGCATAAGAAGGCAAGTTTTCTGGATTTCATGTTTTTAGTCTGATTATTCAGCTTCTTGAAAGATGAATTCGTACTGAAGACTGGGATTCTGCTTGGCTCTCAAATGGATGTATGATGGTAATGCATATGTTGCAGGTGATATCAACTTTGCTTAGGCCTCGAAACTGGAAGCCTCCTGCAAACAGAAAGTTCTTTCTGGACTCATATGAAGTTGGTGAGCTTTGTTATGCTGCTGAGCAGCTCTTCATGAATGAGCCAACAGTTCTTCAACTTAAAGCTCCTGTTAAATTATTTGGGGATCTTCATGGCCAGTTTGGTGATCTGATGCGACTGTTCGATGAGTATGGTTTTCCTTCCACTGCGGGAGATATCACGTAAGTTTTTTGTTATGATCAAGGTTTAATTCAACATGTAATCGTCTCACAAGCATTTCAGCTTTGTGAAAAGATTCAACTTCTGGTTATGAAATTTTGTTTGCTAGAATATCTTTTTGTCATTCTCAAGGATGAATGCTTAGATACGACATGTCTGATGATATCCACCTCTGAGTTGACATTTTAGTGCTTTATGGAGAGTTTTCTGAATTTTACAAACATAAATTGAGGACATTTGAGATGTATTCACGTCTTGTAAAAAATTATCCTGCATCAAACTTGTCTCATCCAAGCCAGTACCAAATTTCTGCGCTGACATCTATCCTTGATTATTTGGTGACATTCTTTTGTGTAAATGCCCTCCGAGCTGGAATTGTATCAAATTATCTGAACGGTCTTCGTGTAAGTGAACCTATTTGTTCAATTACTGATGATGATGATCCTGACGTTTGTTATCAGTTCTTTGATATCCGGATTCCGGATCCACCTACAAAATATTGTCCTTTGACCATTGTATGATTTTTAATCTTTATTAATGAAGGGGAAAACATCGCTGTGAATTCCTAACTTCGTGTCGTCGGTGGGATTTCATTGGTATTAACTACTATAGTGACTAACATGCTTTTCCTCGTTTACTTTGTCGGTGACTAATCGATGAATTTTCTTGTGTAGTCATTTTACCATCATTTTATGCTGTTTCAGTTATATTGACTATTTGTTTCTGGGAGACTATGTTGATCGTGGACAACACAGCTTGGAAACGATCACATTGCTCCTTGCTCTTAAGGCAAGTTTCTGACTTTGAGCAGTTCAATCATTCTTCGATACATCGCATGTTCACCCCAATGTCATTTTTATTGGATCTTAGATTGAGTACCCGGAGAACATTCACCTTATTCGCGGCAACCATGAAGCTGCTGACATCAATGCACTCTTTGGTTTTCGAATTGAATGTATTGAAAGAATGGTATGCACAAGTGCAGAACAAATTTTTTCCTTTGTAGAGTTATGAGTGTTTAATTAAGGACCATTGATACTCGTGCAGGGAGAAAGTGATGGGATCTGGGCTTGGACTCGTTTCAATCAGTTGTTTAATTATCTTCCTCTTGCTGCACTAATAGAGAAAAAGATTATCTGTATGCATGGTGGCATAGGGAGGTCAATAAATTTTGTTGAACAAATAGAGAAACTCGAGAGGCCAATAACGATGGATGCAGGGTCAATAGTGCTAATGGATTTGTTATGGTATGTGTATCTTCATATGATGTGATTAGACGATATCCCTTGCCTTGTACTATTCCTGTTTTTCATTCAGGTCTGATCCCACTGAAAATGATAGCATAGAAGGTTTGAGACCAAACGCAAGAGGACCTGGTCTCGTAACATTCGGGGTATGCAGTCATGAACGATTTCATGAATGTTAATGGGTCAATGAAGTTTACGAGATTTTTTGTTTTATAGTGTGTTTCTGCTGATTACCTAACTTTTCCTGTTAATGTGAAATGTTCTTGTGATTTTACACTTGAAATGAGTGCAACCTACCCGTTTATGATATTCATGGACATGATGCTGCTTGATGATGACGCCATTTGATTCTTGTTAAAATGTATGTTGTGTTATGAAGATAGATAAGTCTTTGTGGTTCAGTTGGTTAGTGTATGAAGTAAAATACGGCATTCTTGTGGCATTGTTCTGTTTGATCAATTATAATGTGTTGCAGCCCGACAGAGTCACAGATTTCTGTAAGAAGAACAAATTACGGCTTATCATTAGAGCTCATGAATGCGTTATGGATGGATTCGAAAGATTTGCCCAAGGGCAGTTGATCACTCTCTTTTCTGCAACCAACTATTGTGGTACAGTATTCAAAGCATTCCCTTCCACCTACTTTTCGAGCAGAATACAGCCTTATTTAACTAAATTCATTCAGGAACGGCAAACAATGCTGGGGCAATATTGGTGGTTGGCAGAGGATTGGTCATTGTTCCGAAACTGATCCATCCCTTGCCACCTCCTATTCAGTCTCCGGAGGCATCACCAGAACGTGGGATGGAGGAGACATGGATGCAGGTATTGCTTTTTTAGTTTTTTCTCGGTTGCCCTTAAAACTTCCTGCTTTCTGTTTGTTCTTACTGCAGTTTCTACACCCATGAAATATTTGTGATTGGTACTGGTTTCTTAGGAGCTCAACATTCAAAGGCCGCCTACCCCCACAAGAGGTCGCCCACAGCCTGACCATGACCGGGGTTCACTTGCTTATATATGATGTACTCTACTGAGCTTTGTATATGCCAATGTTGTCCTGGAACAAGCCCTTTTCCAGCAGGATTTTATTTGGTTAGAAGCTGTGGATCACATGGTCATGACAACACACCATCTGCGGTTACCATCTCTGTTGTATTTTACATGCGCAAGATGTGAAAGCTTGTTCAAAGCGTGCTCAGATTGAAAGACGTAAGCAACTATGCAGCTCAGACTACAATGTTGTCATTCGCCATTGGACCTAGTTACTTTCTTGAATTCGTACACAGTAAGCCGAAAAATGTGGGAGATAAATGGACATGTGATCTCTACAGAAGGATCCTGTGTTGTAAGTAAAAGATAACCGTAGAATAATTTCTGGCTAAAAAGTAGAATTGATCGATATATAGAAGAGAGGTGAGAAGTTGAATAAAACAGTGAGATCTGTGTATCAAAAGAATCGTGATGAAACTGCACTTGTTTAAATGAACTTTTATTTTTAGTCTACAAATACAGCAGACTTAGAATATAGAATTTTGTTCAAGAGGTGAAACGGATCCTGGAGTGCGTGCCTTATATATTTGCAGCACAGACAAAGGAGAATGATTTCGTTATCTATGAATTAAGTTCCAAAGACACATTTTTTTAGCATTACAAAATGTCAATCACGCATTTTCGATTTCTTACTCTAAATATATTATTATTTTTAACAGTTAATCAGTATACTTATTGCATTTAATTTGATATTTTTATAACTATATAAAAATATTCTATTATTAAATAATATTTAAACATATATCTTTTTAAAAGTAATTCAATTCCGTGATGTCCTTATATATATATATATATAGAATTAGATTTTCAAAGAATCACTGCATCCAAATTAATCAATATTTATTAGCATAAAGTAAAAATAGTAGATGATGACCATCATTTGTTATTGAAAATTATAGTAATTTAATTTTTTCATTATTTTGATTTTTTTGAATTTTAGTCCAATAAATTAAATATAAATACTACTGTCACTTGTACTTACCGCTCTCACAAACCCTAAAACCCTAAACCGTGCGCCTTTTCTTCATTCCTTCAATGGCGGAATCATTTCCCGTTAAACCAAAACTCCGACCAACTTCCAGTAAGAACACTCCGACACCTGAATCCAAGTACTGGAGATCCTTCAAAATCCCTAAAGACATCTCGACTACTCCATCTAAATCCCTAATTTACCCCATCACTTCGATTTCGTTTTCCCCAGTTGCGCCTCATGATTTCGCCGCCGCGCATTCCGCCACCATCACCGTATTTTCGGGACAAACGCTCGAGCCCAAGTCCAACATCTCGTCCTTCTCGGACGCCGCTGCTTCCGCTTCATTCCGCTGCGATGGCAAACTCCTTGCAGCAGGAGATTTAACAGGTGCGGTGCGCGTGTTTGATGCAAAGTCTCGGAACCAACTCCGGCTTTTAAAGGGTCATTCGGCCGCCGCTCGCCTCGTCTCTTACCCACGTGGCGCTGATAAGTTTCACCTCTTTTCTGGTGGGGACGATTCTGTGGTGAAGTATTGGGATGTTATGAGTGAGAAGTGTGTACTTGATCTTTTGGGGCACAAGGATTATGTGCGATGCGGCGATGCTTCACCGGTGAGCGATGATATGTTTGTTTCGGGATCTTACGATCACAGGGTTAGGATTTGGGATGTGAGGGTATCCAACGCTGGTTCTATCATGGAACTGAATCATGAAAAACCGGTAGAGAGTGTGATTTACTTACCATCAGGAGGATTGGTTGCAACTGCAGGAGGCGATTTTGTGAAAATATGGGATGTAATTGGAGGTGGGAAGCTGTTGTATTCTATGGAGAGCCATAATAAGACCGTAACATCGATATGTCTGGGCAAGATCGGGAAAGAAACTGTAGAAGAAGCTGAACAATATAGGATTCTGAGTGTATCACTGGATGGGTATATGAAGGTTTTCGATTATGCAAAATTCAAGATTGTTCATTCCATGAGATTCCCGAACCCTCTTTTGTCTGTAGGGATTTCGCTAGACTGCTCCACTCGAGTGATTGGAACATCCAATGGGATTATGTATATTGGCAGACGGAAAGGGAAAGCTGAGAGCGAAAAAGTAGATCTATTGGGGTTCGAAGCTGCAGATGATGGGCAAAACAGAAGAATCCTAAGGCCTTCTTATTTTAGGTATTTTCACCGAGGGCAAAATGAGAAGCCTTCTGAAGAGGATTACTTGATCAAACGGCCCAAGAAAGTGAAGGTAGCAGAGCATGACAAATTATTGAAGAAGTTCAGGCATAAGGAGGCATTAGTAGCGGCCTTGAGTGGGAAGAATCCAGAGAATATTGTGGCTGTTATGGAGGAACTGATCGCGCGAAAGAAGTTGCTGAAATGTGTTTCGAATCTGGACAATGATGAACTTGGCCTGTTACTGGGTTTTCTACAGAAGTACTCGACAATGCCGAGGCATGGAGGGTTGTTGATGAGGTTGGCAAATAAGGTTGTTGAATTGCGGTATGAAGATATAAGATCTTCGGAGCAATTAAGGGTTCATGTTAGAAACCTAAAAAGAGATGTTGAAGAGGAGTTGAGAATACAGCAATCTTTGCTTGAAATACAGGGAATAATTTCACCGATGCTGAAGATTGCTGCTAAAAGATAAAGAGGAGAAGCTCTTAATTTTTGTTTGTTGGACTAACGTAAGTCAAACTATTCAAACTAAATTATCTGTCTCTTTCGTCTGTTTGTTGGAAGGAGGATATGTATGTTGGTCGAACTGAACAAGACGGTCAGGATGACACATTGTATTCCCTGTGTTACATTATTTTTTACAATTTACAAGCATATTGTTATTTGAATTTCCAATAACTCTAGCATCATGTAGCGTTGATTACTATTCAGTTCACGGCCATTAACATCCATGTTGGTTGTCAATGTCCTGTCAATAAAGTCCGAGCAAGAAATGATATTTAATTCTTGAATTTTTTTTGCTACCTTGAGAGACAAGATTTAACTCCATGATATACAATGGAAGACATAATTTTTCACATTGGATTGCTCTAAGTGTAGCATCGAATATTCGAATTAACCAGATTATTATGAGATAGCCCGCCCTTGCCTCAATCCGGTTGAATCCTGTTATTTCAGTCTACACTTCATTTTTTTGCTAAATTACACTTCAGTATAAGGGGTCTCATTGACCTGTTTATAAAGAAAATTTACTTGTACATATAAAACAAAACATTGGAACACCCAGAAGGGTAGAAAATTTAATTGTACATATAAAACAAAATATTGGAACACCCAGAAGGGTATGTGACATGTAAATGTTACCCCCCGTTGATTTCTATTTCATCTGCACATTCCAGTACAAACCAATGCACTCAAAAGTATATCAGGACAATTCTTTAGACCATCAATGTATAAACTAAATCCCATATATGTACATAGTACATACATCTACAGGATCATCTAACACAAGCGGCTACACATCATAATTTACAAGTAGTTTCATTATGCTGTCTTCAGTCCATGTTCTTGGTCTCAAGTCCGCTCAAATGTTGCTAACTGGAAGCTCCTACACCCAAAAAGTGATGCCTCAATATGGCTGATTTTTTATTCACGTATATCAATAGATAAATATAATCTGATGGTTATCTAAAGTGTGCGTGTGTAGGAATCTGAAGTTTTTGGGGTAGCCATATCTTCCGTGGCTTGACCAGAATCAACTGTTTTTTGTCTGGTCCCTCTTGTCCTCCTTTGATACCACCCTTGAAGATCTGAGCTTGGATGATGCTCTAAGTGAATGTATCAGAGGTGCTTCCTCTTCATCTTCGTCTTGTTTTTCTTCGACTCCAGCATCTTGATCGGATCCACTGATTGAATCATCCTCTCCACTTGAACTTTGCTCATCAAAAAGCCTTTTGCCTGGTAGATTTTGATTCTTACGAGGGCGACCTCGACGTCTCACAGATATCCCTTCTTTAACATCTGCAACATGAAAGAGAACTTTGAATTACATTGTAGCAATGGAGGGTCCTGAAAACCTCAAACTACGATCTACCATGGACAGCATACAAAAATGACCCCAATACAGCATGTGGCACACTTCCAGCCTTTTGGTTAGTAAGTCGGCCTTATCGGAGCATGGGTGATATCTTCTAAAAGGAATTGTGACTGCTAGCAACAACTTGCCAGAGTTTCATTTTAAGGTAAAATATTATTAAATTGATGAGTTGGTTTTATACAATGAATCACGGTCTTAAGTTTTAATGCATCCATTAAACGCATTTTACAATTTAGCATATCAAAATAAACGGCTTCCACAAAGCAGTTAAATGCCATGGAATAATACATCATACTATCATCTCAATGATCAAGTACACATAACGTTGACCAGAATATCTTGAGAAAATAGCCAGTCTACCAAGTAAATGCATCTTTGTCTATAATGGTGAAGGCCACAGCTCACAAATTTATTCAGCCAAACACCGAGTGCCTAATATGCATAGAAGTGTCGTGATTTAGTCTTGAAAGAGTTAAACATTATATATGGGAATCCTGCAGTTCATGTGCATTTAAGTACTTGCAGGGTGCGCAAATGACAGTACAAGTTACCTATAAGATGTCAAAAGATGAATATTTCAGTGGAGTACATCTTCTATAAAAAGAAAGTGATAAAAACAAGCACAAAAATCTAGAACCTCAGATCCATGGTAATGTTCAAACTTCAAATCTCAGATGCAAAAGGCAAGAAGATCAAACAGCCTTCCTTTAATTAAAGATGTGAAATGCTTAAATAAGATAATGTGTGCTTTACACTAAAAAAAAAATCGGAGAATTAAGAGATGGAGAGGAAATAAGATGCAAAAAAGCGGAAGCATAGTGATACCTTTTACAGCTTCGTTTCTCACATATTTCTCGCGAAGGTTGTTTAGAAAAGTCAAATAGGGGCGCCACCCACTAGGATCTTCATCCATATTCGCATTTTCAGTTCTTCTTTCTGCTCCTCTCATTCTAATAAGAAAGAGCATAAAGCATTAACTTGATAGAATTAGGAATATTTCCAATCATTACCTCAGCAGGAATTTGCACTAAATAAGTGAGACAGGTCAACAATTCAGACAAAGAAGGCTTGTGGAATTCCAGGCATCTCTGGGATACACCTCGAGTACATTTATATATTTAGAAAGTGACAAGATTCTCATAAACCTAAAAATAACTTGCTGTTTCTAATTGTTTGGGGCCTTTGGGCCCGGATATAAATTTAAGCAGACACAAATAGTTCATAAAATAATGATATAAGCAGATAGAAGTCAGCTTTGACTAATAAATAGCAAGCAAGTTCAACTCGTTGTTTTCATTATTCACTACTTTTGATGCTTATTAAGGAGCATCAGAGTGCTAGGATCGTTGTTCAATCACATTATATTCACACATTCTAGTGGACGCATTTCATGTCGCTCAGTACATGAGCACCCTGTTTTTCGGGTGGTTTAAGAAACTTAAGATCACATAAACCACACTCCACAAACATGATGTTTTTATACCCCTGAAACAAGGAATTGGTATGAACAGAATGTTTAACTAGTCATCTTTATGCTTGCTAGATGCATAAACATAGATGGAGCTCTTACACGTCCAGTACATCAGGCGCAGGAAGCTTCGATATAAACTGCAGCAGCACACCATCCAGGAAAGACAGCTGTCTTGGGGCATTCAAGAATGCATAGTTGATGCCCTCTTTGACAATATTCATAATTTCAGATTTGTACTTATTTCGAGCAGCACCAACATATGACCCAGATAGCCGAGCAGCCAAATCTTTACATTCCTGAAATGACTTGCTTGACAATGATTTATCATTGCCAGAAGAAACTACTAAGCGATACCTTTGGTAGGCCTAGCCAACAACAATATAAAATAAGTATTGTATAGCATTAAAATAGTAAATGCTAATTAGAAACTACAGGAGGAGTCTGTTTCTTTATCAACTACAGACTACATTATCAGAATGAACAAAATTCTAAAACCAAGAAGATAAGATAAAATTGGAAGGATTAGATATGAAAAAATCAAGCAGTGATCAAGTAGCAAGTCCTTTAACTTTGTATCACCTTTTTAAGTGCTTCTAGAAGAACACTTGAAATATCTCCTTTTTTCTTCAAAGCAGTAAGTAGATGCTTTACAATTTCAGTAACACTAGAATCATATGTCTCCAGATGAGAAATTATCTCCGGCGCAAGATGTTCCTAAATTAGAAGGCAATCACAGAAAATGTCTGAAATCCTTGATCACAAGGCGAAACAAAAAGGAAAACACAATTTAAGATGGCGCTACACATTGTGATATTATCTACAATATTTCCATAACAATTAGCAAACATGTCAAGACCAAACGCCCAGGGAAAAAAATGGAAGCCTAAAATGAACTCGATGCAGATCAGTTTAGCCAAGCGGAAGGATAAGCGATTTCAATACAGATCAATTAGCTATCCTATTCTCCTTCAGGGTAAATAAAGTACAAACTAGTATAGCTACCTTAGGAACTGAATCTGTGTCCACTAATTTAGCCAGAGCAAACATGACAGCATCTCTATTAGTCTCCTCAATATATTCTCTGTTGCCATTTTCATCATCTGCATCATCTGCAGTGCATGAAATGAGCACTTCACATGAGAAGATATTAAACAAATACAGACTACTTTAAAGGAGCATATCAGCGTGAAGGGGAGAAAGAAAAATAATAATGGTCAGACAGTATATGCCATTTTAGTATTTGTCAAAACACAAACCAAATTTAGAAAACTGAAAAAGAAGAGAGAAGACAGCATGTTCCTATATGGAAACAGCTAGTATATATGCACATAAGCAAATTCAGGGCAGACAGCCCTTGAACTCAAGGGGACCCAGAAGAGTTAAACATATGCAGCCTGGCCCATGGGAGTATCCGCTATTTCCACGACTTAAGCTCAAGACTTTGAAGTTGAACAAGAAAACCTTTTCCGCAATGCAAAGTTCCTCTCTAAAAAAACACATGATAATTGGAAAATGATTATAAAATCTCTATCCAGACACATAACAAGGCACATATTGCATGAATACTGAGAACCAAACATACTTCCTACTTGCAGTAGCATAAACAAGAAAAATATTCTCTCGTATACCAGGTCTCTTTTTATTCATGTAATATGAAGTTGGGATGGGGAAAAAACAGAATCATTCAGTGGGACGGAATTTTGACAGCAGTTTAGAACCTTACGAACCTAATGTTGCAACTGCTTAGTTTGTGAAGTTTTGTGTGGATTAGAGATGAAAATTAGCGGATAATAGGAAGTTATTCCATTCATAGGATACGAAAAAATTGAAAGTTAAAAAGCTAACTGTATTTATTTTCTAATTTTATCAATAAGTGCCACGTAAGTATCTTCAATTGTTTTTGTTTTACTACAGTTTGCTTTAATCTTTAAAGTCAACAAAATAGACATGTCTGAATCCAAAGCATAATTAGTTATTTGCAGAAATGAAGTATTAAATGATTTCTCGTTTTATCTATGTTTCTGTGTGATGTTATTCCAGAAAATTATTTCTCTTTCTATCTATGTTTATGCGTTTTCAGGGACAGAAATGTCAATGTTGGGGAAAGAAGGAAAACAATATGTGCAAAGTATAATAAGCCAAGCAAAAGGTAGTACTGAAATAAACATCAAAATTTGGAAAGTGCAACAAGAATTGACCTTCAAAGAGGCCATACAAACATATCATTTCGCCATACAGAGATATGAAAGTGATAAGTCACACAATGTTTCAACCAAAATTTACAGAAACTAAATGGGGAAAAATAACAGCGTAAACATGGGACTTGAACTAAACCTTGTGTCACAAAATTCCAAATGATCATAACCTTTGGAATTAAATTACAAATTACAAACTTATAAATATGCCAAAAAAGTAAAGCTCCATCTAGCCAACAAACGTACTTGTCTTATTACCTGAAATATTGAGAAGTTGCTCACACATTTTCCAGTATTTCTCGATGATGGACTCATCTGCGCGGTACCCTAATATCTCTAGCTTAGTTGAATTAAATTTAGTCTTTTTGAACAAACAGCAAAAATCAGCAAGGACAGCACAGACCTGTAGATTACAGAACAAAGTCGTTAATCTTTATTTCATGTAAAAACACAGCTTAGAACGCATAAAAGGAATGCAGAAATAAAAACAAATGCATGATTATGTAATCACCGCAAAATGGACATACTCTATATGCTAGCTGATTTCCGGATCCTCCATCAACATTTATTTTAATGGGAGTTTGAAGAAAGTACTCAAGTTGTTCCAACAAGGCATTTCGTTTCCATAAAAGAGAAGATACAAATGTCTCCGACACTGTTTCACTGGACACGACAGATTGTAGGCACCAGGAAACATGTAGAAACATATTCAGAAGCAGGAAGGCAATAACCTGAATGAGCACAAGCATCTGATGATCAGCAAGTGCCGAAGAGACATCAGTTTTACAAAAAGATTACATGCAAAGCACAGACCTCCTCATCTATGTTTCTGAAACTTTGAAGAATATGCACCAGATCTTGATACAAGCTTTCAAGAGGAACTTTACAAGATAACTGAATTTCATACAGCCTTTTAAGATTTACTAGCAGAGAGTATTCGTCACCACCATTCTGCAGAGAAAAACATGTCAACTCTCACAACTTCACTAATTTATAGAGAAGATAAGAAGAATACCGCAACATCTTTCAATGCAGATTTTAATTTCACCATTATCTCGTCCTCAATCTCCTTGACCTGATTCTGACCAAAATCTTGCAACTCTCCTTGGCTCTCAGTGGCACAGAACTTAAATGCTTTTACGCATGATCGCAGAGCATCTTTATCACCATGCTTAAAAAAGGCCTCCCTCATAATTTGAAGAGTAGCCTTAAAATTCTGAAAAAAGAAGGAATGTATACTTAATCTACTCCTTGGTAAGTTGCTCATAGCCAAGTGATTTATAATCATACCTGTTCTTGTCTCTTTAGTGAATAAAGCTCCAGATTCAAGTGAACAATAATTTCAACAAGAGGCGACACTTTGTCCTTGTCAGACAAAAATTTTCGTAGGAGTTGAGTATAGGTCTTCATCATGGCAACAGTTATGTCACATTTATTGTTTTCAAACATTTCCTGGAAATTTTTTTGACAAAAACTTAAAACATAATTCTAGTATGATAAAGAAAGAACGATACAAAACAAGGGAAAACACATAGGCAGTCAGTGCAAAACGAAAGTCCAAGTGACAAGAAGGGGATGCAACTGAAATCTTACAAACCTTTTGAGCTTTAGTCAGATGAGGGTTTCTATTATCAGTCGCAGGGACAATTCTTTCTCCTACTGCCTTTTTTATGGACGCAAACAGAAGCCTAATCAAATTCGTAGCATCTGCTTCTTCAAGCTCAGATGAAGGGCTGTCCTCCAGAAGCATGTGAATGATGCATTTCCAATCCTGCAAGAAACACAACGCATTCAGCAAAAACAAAGCCATGTCTCGGCCAGATTAACGAAGATCAGCACCAATATGTAAAAAATTTATTGACGCTCTAATCTCTATTCAAATTTTTGGGGGGAAAAGATCATCGCTTGATATCCAGATTATTGAGGTTTCATAATATCAATTGATGCACATATATTTACATGTTAGTTGGAAAAAGAGTGCGAGAGAAGAAAATAAAGGTGGTATATCGTAACATATCGATACCCCAGAAGAAATGAAGAAATAACAACCTCAAAATCAGATATCAAAACTTAAAATTTGCGAAGGAGCATTGAAACTATTGATTATGTCAACTATGAATCATCATCATCATCATCAAACATGTATGCTAAAGACTCTTTACAGTTATACATCATTGGTTAGTACACCAAAATATATTTATATTTATTAACAATAAAGTTTCTTAGGAAGAAAATTATGGTTAGTTATAAAAGGTCCTGACTCATATCCCTATATTCTTCTGCTTTTCTTACTTTCTTTCATTTCTATTCAAATTTGGAAAGGAGTTAAAGTGGTGGAGGACCTCATTAATCTTGGACATAACTACACATTTACCTTCTGCGTCTTCAACTACAACTCAACAGTAATGGAAACTGAACTTGAAAGCACAAAATTACAGTATAAATGATTTCCATTAATCCATGTAACTTACTTTCATGGCCCCCATATAATCCCACACATCATCAATGACGCATGAACTCAAAACAGGGTCTGCTGAAAATTCTTTTAGTATCTGTAGCATTCTATTGATATGAATCTCTGAAGAATCGTTATCACCACCTGCAACAGAAACCTCTTACTTAGACAAAAAAATGCCAAAAGAAAAAAGGGAAAAAAAAGAAGCAAAAGCATTAGTAAACAGGTGAAAGAAACCTGTTGAGCGAGGTTGTGAATCATTGAATTTCTGCGCAATCAAATGATCATAAACCAATGCTCCAATTGCATGCCTAACTTCTGGTGGATCATCAATCAATAAATCATATAAGGAACCTAGTTCTTCATCAGGCACAAGTTGATGTCTGCAATATACCCAAACATACTTGTCAAAATAATGTTATGTCTAATCACCATGAATGGAAAACAATTTCAAAACCACAATTAATTGGCAAGATTAGTCATTACTAGCTTACCTCAAGAGCTGTTTTACAAGTCCTATTGCACATACTGACACAGAAATATCAATGTCGTCAGCAAGTTCAAGCATCCGTTTGTAAAATCTCTCCGTGAAAAGGTTAAGTGATGGCACATTATCGTCCACCTCATAAAGATTTTGCAATGCCAGAACAGAAGCCTTTCTTACACCAGCACTCTTCAAATTATGATAAAAAGAAAAATGTCGAGTAACATGGGAAAATAAAAACTTATCACCCTTGCAATAAATTTACATTCACCATTTATAACTTACTTTGTCGTTCAGTGTCCATCCAAGATATTTCAAATACAAATCCTGCAAGAACAGTGAGGGATATGAAAGTACCCACACCCCAAGTGACTCTATGCATGACATTCGGATATCTGGATCAATGTCTCGATAACGATGTACAAATAGCCTTCAAGAAATAAGTTTCTCGTATAAATTAAAACAAGAGAACATGAATTCCCAGGCAAAATAAAAGTAACAAAAAAAACTGATCCACTTTGGCTAATAATCATACCCGGTAAAAATTTTCCGCATCATCTCTTCCATGATAGTTATCTTATCATGCGTTGTGGATAACCGTATACTGAGTGATTCTACTCAAAGTCCTTCAACCTTTTTCTTCTGTTCAACATTCAACTGTCTCTGAGTGGTTTCTCTCTGTGCACCAAGCATTTTAGCAACATTGATGAAGGACGATACTAGCTGAAGACCCATCAATGAGGCAATCTGACGATATACTCTAGGAGGAGTGCTAACACATACCAAGACAAGTGTAAGCAAAATGCTGTCGCCAGCTTAAATTGAAATTGCCTAGAAATAACTTCCAAATTCTTACCATGACAACGCAATAATGTAGTCCAGGCACTTATCAAAGAGTGACTGATCAAACAGTGGTCCATTTTGGCATTCACTTACCACATTGTCCCAAAAATAGACAAGATTATCTTTGAAATTCTTGAAGTCCCGTTTTGAACTTCGATAATCTTCAATTTCACCCTATGTTCCAAGAAATTAAGAAAAAACTAATGTCTCTTAGCTTCTTTGTATTTACGTTTACTGCACAGAGTGCATTAATTTGTGAAGTCGTACAGGAAAATTGAAGTTAAACTACCAGATAATTCAAAGATGAAATATAATATTCTTCATAAATTAGAAAAAAAATCCCATTGACATCCAATTATATACAAATGAATCCCAAGGAAAGAAAATATACACAAGGACGACTTTATATTTAAAAAAAAGGCAGAGAATACTTTTCTGGCCATGTTAACAAGAGCAACAACAACATCGTCAACATCGGTCTCATCTAGATCCTCTTCATGAAGATGATACTTTGCTCCGCATGCCTACAAGTGATTATAGCAGTATTGGTTACAGAGTGAATTATGAAAAAAATAATATAATCATTTACAAAATATAATGACCTCAAAAAGTAAAGTTAATAGCTCAGCTGTTGCAGACTTTTGGTTTCTCTCATACAGTTCAACCCATCTTTTGACCACATCAGGAATTCCTTTCCCATCACTTTTGATAGCTTCTGCAAACTCATTTCCTTTTTTATCAAGGTAAGCAAGCGGTATGCCTACTAATATGCATGTTGGAAAATAAACACTAACGGGAAAAAGGCAAAACTCAACATACCCCATAGAGACCACTTAACATGAGATTAGCAGATAAATAAGAAAAGCAACATCACCTAAAAGGTTTTAAAAACAACGATCTTTTTGAACAATTCACCAAAATTAATAAACGAAAACATAGCTCAACATTCCCCACTATGGCCAGCTCTCGAGCGAGCGAGAAAAAAATAAGACTCGCGTTATGAAAAAATTGCAATTTATTAAATAAAATACGAAATGTCACTGTATATAACTAAGATAATCACAAATTAGGTCATAAATATTGGTCCAGCTCCACAAGGTGGGTAGGAAAATCTATCACACACCCTCGCAACTACCACCGGCCACCGGGTAGTTTGGTTTCAGAGATTGGAGGTTTATAGTTGAGATTCAAATGCTTCAGTTCGAGTTTGGGAATCTTTCTGTTTACTCCAGTAACATAGCTGTGGTAATCCAAAAACCCTACCACTAAAAAAACTAAATTTAAAAACCTAAAGGGAAGTTCAGGTTACCAATTAAGCTCATGTCAGTTTTGCGAGCCACTGCAGCCGAGGTCGATGCATCTTCAGTAGCCTTGTTACGCTTATATTTTCGGCAAGGTTCTTGGAAATCGTCAGAAGATTCTTCCTTCTCCTCCTCCAATCCCACGTCAACTTTGTCCATGCGCGTGAAATCGGCAGACCTAACCGGAACCCTAGCCCTTTTCTACTCAAACACAGACATCATAAAAACGCAAAAATAGTAAAAAAAAATAATAATAGATAATGGAAGTTATACAGCATAATTGAGCGGTAATACGGTCACTAGTGATGGTTAATTTACTAACCGAACGACGAGCCACGGTGTCCAGCGCTACTGGTTCTTCTTCCATGAAATACCTAGCGGCGGCGACAGAAACCACGGCAATGGTGGATGGAGTTCGTTTACTTGTTCGCGAATCCTCTGCTCTGAAGAAGGGAACTGATTTTCCCGCCAAAGCAAAATTGTGCTGCGGAGGCTGAAGCAAAATGACAGCGGAGCGGGAATTCCATATTTGTACTCCAGAGTGAGTGCGTGCGATTGCTCGTTGGTTAATTTGCTAGTAAGATTTTTTTTTTTTTAACCTGATATTTCTTCCCATATAATAAATATTGTGTAGAAACAAATATATATATGTGTGTGTGTGTGTGTGTGTGTGTGTGTTTGCAACGCTGATATTAAGGAATAAAATTAAAAAGTTAACCTTTTTAAGTAGTTGAGTTCTGAAATTTAAAATTTTAATGCAATGTTTATTTCGTGCAACTTTTTAGTTTCTATGTGTTATTTATTTTTTAAAAAATAACAAGATGTTAAATATTAACATAAAAAGTGATTATATTTACATGTTCAACAGATTTAAGTAATTGACAAGAAATTTTGATGTTAAATCTCAGTCATATACATATTTAACAGATTTATTTATTTTTTTTAATATGTTTTAAAACTTTCTACTTGCAATATGTATGTATATGCTGTAATTTTTTTGCTTACATTTCTGTTAGTGTGTTTTATTTGTTCAAGTTTTTTGAAAAATGTAAAATACTTTAAGATTGTGTTTTTTGTTGACGTGGATTTTGAGATTGATATTTTAAATTTGTACATAAATAAGCGTATGATATGTTTGGGGTGATAGATTTGAAATTTATGAATTTCGATTATAGTTTGTTGTTAACGATAAAAAAGTAGATTAAATATTAAATTCATATTTTATTTATTTATATATTAGTTACAAAAATATAATGGATTCTAAAATACCTTTATTATTGGGTGAACGGTAAATTCATCCTAATACTATATAAATTTACAATGAGTGAATTTGAATTTTATGATATTGATTATCTAAAACTACAAAAATATTTAAATTTATCAATCTAAATACAACTTAATATATTTTAATATATATAGTTTCAGAGTTCTACTTAAAATAATAAATAATTGTTGGCCCTGAAAATTAAAACATTGGCCCAAACAAAAATAGTAACAAAAGCCCAAGGAAAGAAATGGAGGCCGGCCTATTAGAGGAAATTAACTGAAGGGTTGACCAATTCATCATCGGTCATATTTCATATAGTAAAAGACGAGTATTTGATATCGGGATTTAGTCCAGTAATCTCATCCGTTAGATTAGATGGATCCCTCTTCGGATTCGATCTCCCTCTCCAGTGTGTGTTGTAATAAAAAAAAAGACGAGTATTTCAATTTTTAGTGGCATATTCATGTCTTCCTACCATTTGAAGAATTATCATTGTTGATACTTACGAGAAATTTAGGGTCCGATTCCGACAAGTATCACTAGTCCAGACGCAGGTTTTGAAATTGTCTTGAACCTGAAATCAAGAATAAGATCATTAGAAGGTGGCCGGGAGGATGTCCTGGCGTAGCCCCTCCGACGCTCAAGTCAAAGACTGAGGATATGAGGTGAGAGCAGCGAAAGGTGCTGGTGAAAAATAATATAGGAAAATACTTGGAACCTTGATGGACTTGTCTTCCATTTAGGATAGGGATAGGCCAGATGTAATGGGCTCATCCATAAGGTATCAATTGTCTTTCCGACAATTTTATTCACTTTGATTGCATTAAACCGATGTAAATATAATCAACGTTCGAATCAAGATCTATTTTCATTTAGTTTATAATATATATTTTCCTCTCACAAATCCGCGTCAAACAACACCTTTTGGCAAGCCTACAAAATAAATAACAAACACCTACATGCAAACATAGATATGATTAGTTATTAAGAATTTTTTTAATTGAATTACATAAGATAGAACTTGCACAAAAACTTTGAGATTATAATTTAATTAAAGCAGAATGATTTTGAAGATATGGGAGCAATAAACAAATACAAATCCCTTTTGTTTATTATCCGTTGACAGTAAAAGGCAGACCCGAGTTGGAGGTAGCATATTTTGCGGCGACAATGCAGCTCGGCTCCCAACGGTCTCCTACTATCCATCCTAATTACATATTTATCCTTGAGCTCTGTCAAATTGAATGTAATGAAATTTATTAATATATTAGGGTATATAATGTTGCATACATTAAAATATATTTATTTTTAAAGTTGCTTTGTGCTTTAATATGTTTTCTTTTCGGGGTCATGAGAGTTGGGTTAGGTAATATCTTATATTATTATATATAAAGTTTGGGCATAATATTAAACATGTATTAAGTTTGAGTCCAATAGAGATAAATTAGTATGACAAAAACTTGTGTGAGCTGATCTCACCGGTCGTATTTTGTGAGACAGATATCTTATTTGGGTTATCCATGAAAAACTATTACTTTTTATGTTAAGAGTATTACTTTTTATTGTGAATATCGGTAGAGTTGATCTGTCTCACAGATAAAAATTCGTGAGACCTACTCAATTAGTATTATGGTAATTTTTTTTAAAATCCAATATAAACTCTCTTTCTGCATGATAAATTAACTTTATGTGAAAAAATTTACAAGAAATTAATTAAAAATATAAAATTTTAAATTTTGTTTTAATTTTTACAAGTACAGTTTTTGACTTTTTGAGAACAGATAATTTATAAAAAAATAATAATAATAATAATAATTATACAAACACACGATACGAGCAGAAAGACATTGATTATTACACTGGGAAAGCCTTGAAGGCCCTCAAACTTGAGAAATGTATACATAAAAAGTCACTATATTATGATATACGTTGTTTTGAATTAATGGACACCATATATTTTATTAAATAAATATCTGTTGTTTATAAAATACAGTGGGCATACGTTATCAGGAACTTTACTTTATTTTGGTCTATATAAAGATTCGATTAGAATGAATAATATTTCAGTAGTTATTTGTCCATTTTAAAATCTATCGATTATTTCGAATTGCCAAAGTCAAATAGATTAAAGAAATAAAAATTTATTAAATCCAATTTTATTAGGTAATAGGATAAGTTGGGCCATTTAATCAAATAAATATTAAATAATATAATAAAATGACGAAATAACAGGTGACCAACCGAAAGCTATTAGGTTTCAAATTATTAAAACTGTGGCACACGCGTTGCGTGTTTCTTGAATACATGTGGCTGATATATTAAATATTCATGATATTACAACATAATGACGTTACAACATAAAGAAGAGAGTTTATTTTTCACAGTGGCTAGTTTGGAGAAGAAATAATATTATTTTTCACGTGAGCAGTTTCCTTATGACGGTGAATATAATATTATTTGTTAAGAAAAATATAATATAAAAAATAAGAAAGGGTAAAATAGGAAAGAAAGTTGATGTCCTCATAGAGCGGTTATTATTAGGGGCTCAACTATAATAAATAGTAAATAATAAATATAAAAAATTAAAAAGGGTAAAACAGGAAAGAAAGTTGGTNAAGTTTTTTATTTTCTTTATTTAAATATATATAAGCAGAGTTGTCTGCTAAATTTAGTAAGTTCCCGCCTAAATGACATTCTAAAGAACGAAATAAACGAAAAATGTGGTAAAATATATTATAATAAATGTCTAAATATATTTAATTCATTATTAAAACTGCATATTAATGTTTGTGTGTATAACTTCTTGAAAATTGAATCTCTTCTTGGAATTACAAACCAAATTAAATTACATTTCAAATTTCAAATCTAGAAATTAAATTCCATTTTGAGAATTATAAACCAAATTCAAATTGTTATTCAAATTTTAAATATGAATTCGGAAAATTTGAAACATGTTTCAAAAATTGTACTCCGTTGAAATCATTTTATTAATTTAAAATTAATGACACACACACACACACACATATATATATATATGTAAGATTATTATAATTAAAAATTTTCATCTATATTTTAGATGAACTAATTTTTAATTTGATTTTATTTTTGAGATCTAATATATTTATTTCAATTATAGTATAAAATCATTTTTCTCTTCAATATATCAACTTTAATCTTAGACCAACAATTCTCGAATTAATATAGATGATTAAAAATAATTGTATGTCAATTTAATATAAACTACAATTTTATTATTTTTTTATCCATGCAAAATCAATAAGGAACAATTGTTAATTAACATATTTAGAATTAAAATATATGTATGGAATTTGACATACTCAACATGTCAATTTTGTTAGTTAAATTACTTCAAGGCCAAAATTGATTATGAAGTTGTATAGTAGTCTATTGTTAATAATCCCAGTAAAATAAATTTATATTAGATATCAATTACTATTTTTTTTACTTGAATACATTTATCTTGTGAGTTATCATTAACTTCCTACCTAAATGACATTCTAAAAAAAGAAATAAACGAAAAATGTGGTAAGATATATTATAATAAATGTCTAAATATATTTAATTCATTATTAAAACTGCATATTAATGTTTGTATGTATAACTTCTTGAAAATTGAATCTCTTCTTGGAATTACAAACCAAATTAAATTGCATTTCAAATCTACAAATTAAATTCCATTCTGGGAATTATAAACCAAATTCAAATTGTTATTCAAAATTTAAATATCAATTATGAAAATTTGAAACATGTTTCAAAAATTGTGCTCCGTTGAAATCATTTAATTTAAAATTAATGACAAATATATATAGATGTAAGGTTATTATAATTAAAAATTTTCATCTACATTTTAGATGAACTAATTTTTAATTTGATTTTATTTTTGAGATCTAATATATTTATTTCAATGATAGTATAAAATCATTTTTTTCTTCTTAATCTTAGACCAACAATTCCCAAATTAATATAGATGATTAAAAAATAAGTGTATGTCAATTTAATATAAACTACAATTTTATTATTTTTTTATCCATGCAAAATAAACATGGAAAAATTGTTAATTAAAATATTTAGAATTAAATATATATTTATGAAATTTGACATACTCAGCATGCCAATTTTGTTAGTTAAATTACTTCAAGGCCAAAATTGATTATGAAGTTGTATAGTTGGCTATTGTTAATAATACATGTAAAATAAATTTATATTAATATCAATTACTATTTTTTTTTACTTGAATACATTTATATTGTGAGTTATCATTATAAGTGTTTCTTTTAGAACTAGTTCCATTTATTTTAATTAATTTTTGTTGTAAATATTTAAACAGAAAATATGGATTTGAGAGCCAGAGTATCTCAACAATTTAGTTTTCATGGTTCATTCAAGATGCTGATTCCAACATCAATATCTCAGTTAAGTTATATTACAAATGATATGATTTTTTTAATTAAATAAAGTACTTTATCTCCAACATAGATAATTCTCTTGGACTATGCAATGACACTAGATTAATCGTGACAAGCTCGGAAACCATGTTTTGGAAGGAAAAATTCTTACTGTAAGTAATGTAGGTCATAAAGTGCTTATTCCAAAAATGTCATTGATGACTTCTAATCTAAGGCTTCCTTTTAAATTTCAACAAAGACAGTATCATTTGATTGTATCATATGCAATGACAATCAACAGAAGTATGGGGCAATCATTGTCTTATGTAGGACTTTTTTGAAGAACCCTGTTTTAAGTTATGGTCAAGTGTACGTTGTTATATCCAGAGTTACGAATTCTAAGGATCTAAAAATTTTGATATGTGATAGTGATAGCAACCTGAAAAATTCAACGACAAATGTTGTATTTAAAGGAGTTTTTCAAAATTTGTAATTTTTTTTTGTTTTCTAATTATATGATCTATAATCCATTTAGTTTATTTGTATTTTAATTTAAATTATTTATTGAAATTAAAACCATATTAAAAGTGTGTATCATGTTTATCATTTTATTTTGTTAGAGTTATTGTTTTCTACATAGCACATAAATTTATATGTAAGTACAATATAATTGATAATCACATTATGTCATTCATTGTCTATTACAAGCGTAATATTAATTTTCAAGCGAAATACAAAAATGACTCTATTATTCAGTGTTTCATTGCTAAGATCTATATTATGAAAGTCACATTATAGAGAAAGTAAACAAATTATCATACATACTAATTTTAATAATAAATTAGATAAAATAATTGTCCGTGCATCGCACGGGTGAAAAACTAGTATATATAAAAGCAGAGTTTTTGCCAAAAATAGTAATTTCCCTCCAAAATGTCATTTCTAAAAAAAGAAATATATATCATGAATATTTAAATATGTGTACTGCAATGAATGATAACTTCAATTATTGATTGCATTGATTATATCAATTCATTTAGTTCAAATTTGAATTTAATTTATTTTTATATCAATTCAAATATAATTTATGTATTATATGTTGTTTATTTATTTATTTAAATTGAAACTAATATCTGTTGAAAACATAAACTACATTAAAATTTTTACATTGATGATGTCAATCAATTTAATTTATGATATGATTTTGTGTTACTATGATATATTAAATTTTTATTACAAACTGTATAAATAAATTTTAAATACATATGATTGCAATGTTCAGCATCAGTCAAAATGTCATTTCTAAAAAATATATATATATCATGAATATTGACATATGTGTACTGCAATAAATGATCACTTCAATTATTGCTTCCATTGATTATATGAATTCATTTATTTCAATTTTGAATTTAATTAATTTTTATATTAATTCAAATGTAATTTATGTATTATATGTTTTTTTTATTTTTTTTATTCAAACTGAAACTAAACTCTATTGAAAACATAAACTATATTAAAATTTTTGTCTTAAATATATCAATCAAGTTAATTAAAAATTGTATAAATAAATTTAAAATAAAAATGATTGCAATGTTTAGTATAACTCGTGAGGTAAATCATTCAAAAATACATTTTACTATTTTAAGTAATTTTCTGCCCAAATCACTTACAAAAAAGGAAATACAATATTTAATTAGTTTATTTAATTTTTCTTAAAATAAAATTGGTTGATTATTAAAAGTTATCATTACAACAATGTTTTTCAATGGACNCATTGTTGTAATGATAACTTTTAATAATCAACCAATTTTATTTTAAGAAAAATTAAATAAACTAATTAAATATTGTATTTCNTCTTAATTTGAAATAATTAATGTATTATAATTTTCTTCCAAAAACCATGTCTATATTGTATATCTTGAATTGTCTTCTTAAAAATTCAAATAAGAGAGCCCAAGAAAATTAAAAGAGATAGATTCAAAAGAGTTTCAATTGGACATTAAATTACTCTCAATAATCAGATATGTTGACACCCAATGCATGCAATTCGATATTTCCATAATTTCAAAGAGTTAATGTATGATATAATTATGTCAAAAGCATCCAATGTATAATTTTTGTCCATTGAGATGTCTTATTTGAATTTTAAATTATAAATAATGCAATATTGCATATTATATTAGAAACCAATTTTATTCTATTTATCTTACTAAATTTATCTACTCCAAAATTGAATTCTGAAATGACTTATCTTTTCAGCACCATGTCTGAGTTGAATCCTTCCAAGATGTAATGTTCGTTTGAATTTAGATTTGTTCGTTGTTATGAACTACATATTTATGGAAACAATGAGATATTAAATTCGAAATTTGACTTTCATGATCGAGAAGTAAAAAATATTATTCTTCTATTTGTACAAAATTTTAATTATTATGTATTTACTAATGTGATAATTTTTTTCTATATTACAAAGTTTACGGATACATGATAGTATAAAATGTCCCGTAATAGAAATGATTAAATCAATTCTAAATAAAGTACGCATCTTATTAGGAGACACTTTATAAAATTTATTGACATTGTTTTGGAATACACATAATAAATGTTAATAAAATAACTTTTTTGGTTTGTACATAATTTATTTATAATTGCATATTTCATTTTTCTTTAGGAATAATAGACTGTTGTGTATATTATGAAGAGATTTTGAAGATAAAATCACAACTCATTTGGATAAAGATATTGATGAAACAATTATTGTTATCATTCAAATGTATCAAAAACGTGTCACGTCACAAAATTGTTTGTGAATGTGGATTTAGATGAAATTATTGAATTTTAAAAAAAGTATTTCTCATTAATTTTATTGAATTTGATTTAAAAATATTTTTTATCACATGTTAAAAAATAATAATATATAGCTTCTCAAAAATTAAAGAATTAAAAATGTATTAACTATTAAGGTTGGTGGTCGACATCAATACACTAAACACGATAAGCATCATGTCATTGTCTTAGACTAACACAATCTAAAATTTTGATATATGATAGTGATTATTAACCAAAAAAATTAATCGACATGCATTGTATTTAAGAAAATTTTTTAAAATTATTGAAAAAATAGTTTTTATAATTATATTATTTTTAAAATTTAAATGTCTATTCATTTTTCACTAATTTTTAATGATATCATCTCGTGCATCGCACGGGTTAAATACTAGTATATTTATATAATCGAGTTATAACGAAAATATATATGAGTAGATCTCCGTGCAACGATCTCGTGAATATATATATATTCACACCTACCGTGCACAAATTTAAAGTATTGCTTTTGAAATAAAAAATAATATCGTCTCTCACGAAACTTGCGGGGCGTTCCAGGTGCGTGAACGTGCCCAAATTGTGAAATAATCTGACTTCTTTATCAAACGTTGTGTGTCCTGATTCGATCGTTAGTTCTAATTCTCTCGGTAAGGCTTCAAAACGATAAATATAAACTGAAAAATATTATGAAATCGTAGAGAAAATCCATGAACAACATAAAATTTAAATACGTCGTTATGAATATGAACGACATTTTTACAATAAAGTTGAAAGAATATATAAAAAAATTAAGAAACTTGACTACTGAAAATTGAAATAAACAGACATAGAATTGAGAGAATTTTGCAGAGCTTTGCTGTAGATTTTTGTTGATTTTTGTCGATCCTTCTTTTGATTTTTTTCCTTGCTTTTTGTCACATTCCACATGTTAGTCTAGGTTGTATTCCACGATTTTCCATATTAGATAGTGGCTTTAACTCGTCGCGTCGTGTTTTTCTTGGGTCAACTACAACTCTCTTGGACTTTCAACTGTTGGACTTTTGCTTATGGGCTTTCAAGTTTATGTGGGCTTTTAGATTATTTTTTAGGCCCAATAAATATGTTTATGGGTCAAATAATTTTCACTTAAATCAGCATATATTACACGATTTTATTTTATAATATAATTAAAACATGATATTTTTGCAATGAAAAATAATAATTCGACCAAAAAAATAATATATTTCATGAATCAGGTCGGAGATCTGTTGCAAAAATTTAAATCATTAGACGATCTCACGAGATATGCATGAGTATCTACACAATTATGATTTTTTTATTATAATACATTAATAATACAATGATGCACTTGGTTCAACATGGCGGGCTGGGTTGATGAAATATCAACTCATTTGGAGGAGGGCTAAAAAAGTTGAACTTGTTTGGGTTGTGGGTTGGGGCGAGCTCGTCCGTCATATAAAAGTTTTATTTTTGTTTAGTTAATTTATTATTTAGGTCTGAATATATGTTTTCATACGTCCTGATGCCCCAATGGATTGGAACACAACATTTGTGGATGACGAAGACCTTATTTTCGGGGTCAAAATGTTTAAGATTTTTGGACAGGTATCGGATTTCCTCACCATGTTTTAACATTTCCGACACTAGAACGAAGAACTGGAGAGTCATATTACAAGGAATCATGTGGCGCATGATTTGGATGCTTCTTTCTGCATGACAAAATCAATGGCAGTGCTTCGTTTGTGACTACGGTAGATCTGGTTTGCTTCTGTATGATTTTTATTTGCCAAAAATACATGGTCTTAATATGATATAGACTTATAAAATCGAGATGGTCGTATAAACATATGAGACTGAGAATGAGAAAATGT
Source organism: Primulina huaijiensis (assembly GCF_012295235.1). Classification (NCBI taxonomy): domain Eukaryota; kingdom Viridiplantae; phylum Streptophyta; class Magnoliopsida; order Lamiales; family Gesneriaceae; genus Primulina; species Primulina huaijiensis. The sequence goes on from NC_133306.1 coordinate 25,954,859, forward strand.
TCGATTATTCACGTTATATAGACGAAGTTTACATCGTTAGAGCACAGAAAAAACGACGATATTTTAAAAGTCGAGAAGCTTGTATATCAAAATATGCAAATTAAATACCTAAATTTTTATGTCTATTTTTTAATGTTTTTTAAAAAAGATATTAGAAGAAAATTTGAAAAAATGTGGAGAGATTTTGAAACAACCTGCCGTTTGAATAAACAGTAAATATCACATCAAACCCGAAAAAGAAAGAAACCAACTAACCTGTATTCAATGCAACATATGAGTATTATATATAGTCTTTAAAGCAAACTTCAGCTTCCTTATTTGAAACCTTTCCTCTCGAGCAAAACGACGGCGTTCTGGACAGGGGGGAGAGAGAGTCATGACCGGGGTGGTTATGGTGACGAGGGACGGCGGGACGAGCTCGAAATCTGCGGTGGCTGAGGTGCGGGAGAAGCAGGAAGACCAGCAGCTGTCTCTTCTGGACTTCATTCTATCGGCTTTGAGGAAGTCCATGGTGTCAGCCTGCCGTGTGGATAGGGCGGAGAGAGAGGTGATATCCGCCGTTCGTCACATGGAGATCGGGTGGCCCACCAATGTTCAGCACTTGACCCACGTCACTTTTGACAGATTCCATGGTTTTTTGGGTCTGCCTGTGGAATTTGAGGTGGACGTTCCGTGTAAAGCTCCGAGTGCTAGGTATGCCAAAAGTTGTTCCAGATTTATGCTTTATTGTCTTCCATTTGTTCATATTCCGCCTTTTTGGGTACCATGAAAAAATCGAAATCCCGTTCATTTTTGTAGTGTATACTGAGCTAATTTTTTCAAATGTTCCCGAACCTGTTTTTGGTGATTTCTAGGAGTATTTCGATGTGTAATTTTCTTTTATATTTTCTGAGTTTAGATCTGCGGCACTATGTAGAGGGTTATTGGGTTATTGTTTCTGTGTTTAATATGAGAACTAGAATCTCATGTTGCAATGGTTGCTAGCCCGTGCTCTGAAAATGTGTAGTGTAATTAATCTATGGATAAAAGGAGGAAACAAGATTTGTGTTTAAATAGCAATATGGGTCTTGGCGGAACATGCTTTGGATCTTGTTTGATTAGTTTTGAATTTATCATGAAATCCTTAAATTGGATTTGTTTACCCATAATACACACAGCCCTGTAGCCTTTTGGCCCTTTTCTATCAAATATCGTGAACTTGCTAAGAAATATTGTCCCCAATTAATGAAACAATTAACAATCCGTATATATTTAAATTTTCCATCTCCCATGGAGCATGGATAAAGATTGGCTAATCATAGTTATAAAAAGAGGACATCATGAAGCTAGTAAATTGTACTCTTAAGGATTCATGGACTCCTGAAAGCTACTAGCAGATGCTGAGCAAGGTGGTTTTCTCACATCTCAAATTTTTTTTAAAAAAATTTACCTGTAATATTCTCGAAGATAGTTTACGCATGAAGTCTCTTTTACTAAGCTATCGGTTAGCTCCGTGGGCATTGGAAAATTGAAGTTTTATGGCTTCAAGGACCATGAAAGGTTTGATTCGTTACTACTGAATTGAGTGTGTTAAAGGTGTTGTATGTTTTCTGATAAGGGGATGGATCAATGATTGATGCATGCATCTGCCTATATCTGTAACTTCATCTAGCACTGTTGCCATATCCCAATACTAGAATTTGCTGAGAAAGAGATTATGTTTTCATAACAAAGATTGTTGGTTTTTTAAAAGTTTATATTCGGCAAGTTACAGGCTTCTTGGATTCAATTTTGTAGTGTTAGTGTATTTGGAGTCTCTGCAGACTCAATGCAATGCTCGTACGATGCACGAGGTAACAGTGTCCCAGCTATTCTGCTTTTAATGCAGGAAAGACTATATGCACAAGGTGGTCTCGAGGTGAGCTAACATTGACTTAAATTCATGCCAAACGTTTCTCTGATTGTAATACTTTGGTTTAACCTTTTAAGTGCCCAACATCTGTATCTGAAATCTTTGTAGTCTGAGGGAATTTTTCGGATAAACCCGGAGAATAGCCAAGAGAGACATGTCAGAGACCAGCTCAACAGGGGCATTGTGCCTGAAGACATTGAAGTCCACTGCTTGGCAGGTTTGATCAAAGCCTGGTTTCGGGAGCTCCCATCTGGTGTTCTTGATGGGCTTTCGCCTGAGCAGGTTTTGCAATGCAGCGTTGAAGAGGAGGAATGTGTGGAGCTTGTTAATCAGCTAAGACCAACCGAAAAAGCACTTCTTGGCTGGGCAATTGACCTCATGGCTGATATTGTCGAGCTAGAAGAATTTAACAAAATGAATGCAAGAAATATCGCTATGGTTTTTGCACCAAACATGACTCAGGTCATCCATGAAAACCATTTACGTTTATCTTCGAATTCTGCTCTGTTAATTTCTACCTAAACTGACCGAGCTGATTTAATTTTGCGGTCTTCTGCTAGATGTCAGATCCATTGACAGCTCTCATGCATGCTGTTCAAGTGATGAACTTATTGAAGACATTGATAATTAGAACACTGCGTCAACGTGAGGAGGCTGCTGGCGAAGGGTACTCACCCTTGTCGCCTCATTTTTTGGATACACGAAGTGATGGCAAATACGAAAATCGACAGGAGATGGAAACTAGCCATGAACCGACCCCAGAGGCCTCAGAGGATGACTCGAGAGCTCTGTACAGCCCATGCAGTGATGAAAAATGTGAAGTAGAGTCGTTGAGCGAGATAGAAGAGAATTTCTTAAGACAACTAGATGAGAAAAATGAGACTGCTGCCAAAAACGGCTTCAGGAAACGATTAGAAGGTATTTTGTGTAGTGGGCTTATGAGTCCCACTAGTAATTCTACGTTCATTGCAGATTCTTATCTTACATCATCCGGTAACAGAGAAGAGAGTTCTCGACTTAGCACGAGTAACGGTGAAGACTCAAAAACAGGTTCAGTTTCTGTTATCCATAAAATGGATTCAAGAAACATGTCCGGCAACGTCGGAGAACCATGCAGAATCTGTGATCTCTGAGCAGTCTTGTGATCCTTATGCATCTGTTTGACTAGCTAGACAAACTTTCTGTAAATTTCTGTCGTAAGTCTTAGGATTCATCATGTTGCAATGATTTTAATCTGATTGTTGTAAGTCACTTTTCAGTTCAGGACTGAACCAGAGCCTTTTGCTCGGAATGAAATCATCTTCTTTATTTTGTGCTACACAAATATATATTGTATAACAATTTCAATTATATAAATATTTACTTGTCAAATAATTAGAGTTTAAGGTTTATTATACCATATGTAATTGTGTAGCAAAAAATGCAATACATGTTGAGTGGGGTAAGTGAGTCTGTTTTAGAAGAATCAGTAATTAATGATTATATTTCAACACGCCAGTAATTAATTATGAGTTCTTTGGAATAATGTGACTAAATTATTTTATGGGTGCCCATCATTTCGTAAGAAATTATTTCCTGATCTGTTGAACTTGCGTGAATTAATAACTTTAGAAATTGTAATCAACATCATATTTAGTATATTGCCAATGGAGAGGTAGTTAGCAAAATAACGTTGGTGAAACATTTTTTTAAAAAAATGACATTCTCATGTATAATTGAACACTCAAATATAATTGAAAACGATCGTTTCAAAAAAAAAAAATAAATTTGAACAAAATTATTCTCCCAAATATCCCGTCGATCTAGTTTGGTTGCCTCATGCATCTTGAACCTAGATGCTTATTGATGATGGGGAATTTATTATTTTTGTTAGAGATTCTACTCGTTGAAATTTAAAGTTCAATAAACCCATGAATGAGTGATATAAAAAAGATGTATATTTATTTATATTGTATAATATAATATTTAAATTGAAATAATCTTTTTTTATATATATAAAAATGTGTTTTCTTGTATGATATTTTTTTTACTACCACGATTGATTTCTTATTTAAGTTAATTAAACTACAATGAGATTTAAAAGCAATGTCAAAATTTATGAAAAAAAATACAGATAAAATTTTTATGTAATATATCATATATATGTTGATAACAATGAGAAGCTTTAACTAATACTAAAAAGTAAAAACAAAAATCAGTATCCTCGCAATTGCAAAGCCTTGTACAAATTACAATGATCACTTTTTAAGTGTTGCATTTAATTACCAAATATTCTATATTTCTTATACGTATACATGCATTTGTATGTATGTACAAAGAATTCATCAAATTTCCTGAGATTCGTTATTTTTTGAATCTCAAAAAACAAAAAAAATAAAAAATAAAAAATTTAAGATTGTAAACAAGCTTCCCAGAAAAGCCGATCACTTTCTCTCCCACCTCTCGAATCCTTCGCCTCCTCCGGCGGCTCCACCGCCGTCCGTCCACCGAAGCATTGATCAACCACGCCGTCTTCTCCATCATTATCGTCACGGTGTTCTACCCCATCGTCCTCCTGCCTACCAAAACATCCGCCGACATTATCATAATCTTCGCTATTAAAACCAAAGCAGCCTCCATCTGCCGCGTCAACCTCGAGATGCACATCCGCGCATTCAGGCGACGATCCATCGCTGCAGGACATCGCATCATCCTCCGATTCCGCCTCAGATGCATCTCCGACGGCGACATCGATACATTCGACCTCGGAATCGCCGCTCGCCTCGAATAACATGTAAGTAGATGCATCAAACGAAACTCTTCCCCAATTCATCGTAATCGAAATTCCTCAATCGAAGAAATTACAAGGAAACGCTCTTCGATCCTTTCCTGCATATATATGCGTGTACGTATAGTGGATAGGTGAAGAAAATGAGGGGAAAAAGCGTGGGATGGGCTGTCTTGTTTTGACACCTTGGTGAGCTAATGTGGTGCGTTTACTGTTTGTTTAGGTTATGTTTTGGGGGCCGACCTTTTCTGTTCACTCCTTTTCAATTAATCCCTTTTTTTTCTTTTCACGTGGGCAGACAATGAAATAAATTCAGTCAAGTTGTGAGTATTTTCGAGTTTAAACTTGAAATTAAAAGTTCGTATATAGTATACTTATCAATTTATTTTTATTGATTATTCATATATTTGTTCACTCGAACTAGTGAATGAAGACGTATGAGTCTTGACTTAGAAATGTGAAAGACAGATCAATATATATATATATATATCATCACATCTATCGATGCTCACATGAGTGTGCACTATAAGTGTGAAGTATATCAAAATTATATACATATGTATATATAAGTTGGGCAGGCAGGTGCCCATGTGTTTACGGTGCCAAATTTTCTAGAATGACTGCTGCAGACGTTTCCTCTAGAAGCAAATGTGGACCTTTGGTGTCTCACTCACACACGCCAAACTCATTTAAATATAATCTGACATTTTTGCTGGCAACATAAAATTCGTGCATATTTCCGCATATTTTGACCCTCATATTAATACAAAATTAATAAATCTTGACTGGAGAGGCATACATGTAGATTAAAGTTTAATGTGATATATAATTTTAAAAATTAATAGTATTTTTTATGAAAATTATAATAAATTTAAAACAAATTTTTTTTATTTAAAATTAATGTTTTCATTTCTATATTGTCATATTTTTTTAAAAAACAATGTCAGTTAAGGGTAGTGATATTCTAAAAAAAATGTTGACTCATGATATAGTATATTTAGGTGTATATGTCACTAGAGTGCGTTTTAGTCGAATCGGTTAGATTGTATAGATAACAAACCTTATGATTATTAAAATATTTGACTAATATATGGAATAATATCGAATAAATAATAATTTGTTTTGGTTTGATTGACTAAATTTGTGATAGAATGATAAATTATATTTTACCTTTTTTAATCATATATGTTAATGAACTAAGTCGCTATTGAGTTATTCGAAGTTCGATTCTATAAAAATCTGCTTGAACTCGTTTAGTTAGACTCGTTAAGATAAACGAATAGAGTTCAAAATTTACAATATTCGGCTCTTTAACTCGTGAACAAGTTCGTTGTTAAGTTTCCGAGTCAGTTCTTATAGATGACAAAAATCTATTAAATTTATTTATTATAATAAAGTTACATATTTTATTATGAAAATAAACTTGGAATCATAAAACCTAATTAGATAAATTCTTAATATTTTTTAAATTAAGTTTTTAAGCATTTTGAAAATACTAAAACGAAGCTCATATTTTTTTAGTACATCAACATTTTTAATGTCAGAGATCAGCTTTCATATGTGCATTTTATATAAATAAAATACAAATTAAAATGAGACTTTTAGACAAAAGGTTTAATTTCAAACGCATGGAAAAAAAAATCGTGTTTTTGTCCAGGGTTTGTCCAATTTAACTTCACGAAATATTATCCACCATTTAAACGTGTCAGTTCATTTGTCCAATTTTTACTTGCAAGACGACAAACTTCACGTGGATGGGAGGGACATGTCCTCTTTTCCACCCTCTTATTTTCTGAAATTATATAATACAAATGTTTTATAATTAATTTGATTAATATTTAAAAAAAATCAATGTGTAATTTGGAATCTAGAAAATAAGTTGAAAGATCACACGAGACAACAAAATTGATGACACATTACATTACATTTATCGGTATGCTCCTGTCACTTAATATAGACGAGCAAACTTAGTAGATAAATGTGATGTTTTTTATGTTAATTTAATTTAGTGTTTTTATAATAATTTTTTAATGATATAATCATTTTAAAATTCAAAAAATTGGATAAAATTTAAATAAAATATTATAAAAATTTTAAATTTGAAAAATGGATATAATAATGATAAGAAAATAAATAAATTCATTAAAATAGTTATTTATATTATTTTTTATTACATGAAAATAGAGTATTAATTTTAAAGAGATATTGTTGGTATTTTATAAAATTTACCACGACGCCAAAGTTAGACACTGTAGGTGTCTTAAAGTTAATAATACAGTATACATAGTATAGAAATAACATTATTTTTCTCAAACTTGATAACATATTTATAGATAACACACACTTGTGGTGCATACGCATTATTGATAGAATATGTTAAGCTTAATTTTTTATTTTTTGTAAAAAAAACCATTGCCATTTCATTTTTCATGTGTTATGTTACGCAAATACAACGTATGATTCCAGCCCCGAATATGATTTCACTATTTGACTTCAGAATATCTGAAATGAGCATGTAAGTTGATCTTTTTCTTTCCTGAAAACCTTTTTTTTTTTTTTTTTGAAAAAATAGTATCCAGATTTTGACGTGGAGACTTGAGGAATAAATTAGAAATATTCGTACAATTTTCGATGTTATGAATGAAATGAATTATGTAATTTAAGCAATGTTTTTTTTTAGGGGAACTTTTAAATCAGTTTGACTTGTTAAAATGTTTACCCTTTCCAATGCTACTAGGCCTCGAAAATGTATACAATGCTTTGTTGAATATATCCCAAATAATTGAAATGTTGATCGAGTTTGGTGACAAATTCTTATACTTTTTTTTAAAAAAAGTTTTATAACGCACAATTTTAAAAAGCATACAGTGGTTTGGCTTTTTTAATAATCTTTTTTTTTTTCTAGTAACGATGGCAGCATAGTCGACCATCCTTAAGGTCTAGAAAAGGAATAAATTAATTATAATAGAATATCTTAAATGGAATTAAGATGAAGAATACAAAACGAACGAATTCCTTATTTGGTTCTAATCTTGTGAAGCAGTACAAGGGACGTAAAATTATTTTTAAAGACCAAATCGTCTTTCGGTAAAAATAAAAATTTATTCAAGAAGTTTTTTATTATCATTATCATGATGATTAATGCCCATTATTAATCTTAATATTTTTATAATGATGACAATAATTTAATTTAATTATTATTATTAATGTTGTATAAGTTTATATGAGGACGAGTTTGACGAAAGGAAAATATTTAAAAGAGATGAGATTACTAAGCCCAAACGAGAGAGAATAGAAATTTCCACGAAATGAGCAATTCTGAATTCTGAAAAAAAATACCCAACTGACTCAAAAAATGACCAAACAAAGAGGAAATTTCGCCCGTACAAATACTTTCCAATGTTGGCTGCGCCGCAACTTTGGCATGACAAACTAGAAAATAGGACCACAACTAGGAGAAAAGGCAGAAAACGTAATAGAAACAAAAGTAAATTTTTAAAAAGCCAAAACTGATTCCCTAGAAATATCCACTGAAATTGGCAACGAAATCATGCTAAAAAGAAGACTAAAATCAATAAATCAATAGTATGTCTAATTGATGTGTTAAATGTTACAATACAAGTACAGTGGCACATACTTCCTCGGGAATTACAGGTTTCTGGGACCGGAGTCCTACAAAGATTGGCCATGGCACAAAAGTGGGATTACCGTAGATCCACCTCAACATCCTTTTTTCCCATATTCTGAGATCTCGAATGGTGGTTAGCGCTCTTGCGTGGCTGTGGCTGAACATGAAGTTAAAAAGATTTGTTTTGCTTATTGTCTCTTTTAAGTTGAACCTTCAATTTTTTCCCACCTAATTGGAAGCCATTCATCGTGTTAATTGCATTATCCGCTGCTGCTGGCGAATCGTAGCTCACGAATCCTGCAGATATGAGGTAATTATAAGAAAAGGATGAGCATTACTTGTATATATTTATTTGCAATGCAGAAAGTTTATACCAAAACATTTGCTGACTCCCGTTGCTTTGTCGATGAAAACCTTGGCGCTCACTATTCTACCAAAACGTTGAAAGACATATGCTAGATCGTCATCCCCGAATTCTTGGGGAATGTGGTAAATGAATAAATTAGCTCCTGGTGGACCTGCTTTAAAATCCGTAAGAAGAAACATTGATCTTGTATAGTGTATTTAAAAAGTAATAAAGCAGTGAAGATTCTTGAATATAATTTCAACAACCTTCAATCTGACCAGAACTTGTATTGACACTTGAAGATGCTGCAGATTGACGGTTTGTGGTAGTAGGTGATAGAGGTCCGGTGGGGGCCCCTAGAGGCCGACTACCCATAATTCCTCCGGGATATGCCATAGAATATTGAACTCCAGGAATTGCTGGATACGTAGATCCTACATAGCTAGCGGGTGGCATGTAATTTCTTGGGGTCATTCCAGATGAAGGGTCAGGTGTGACTCCACGCATCACATTTCCCTGGTTTAAAGGTGGAATTAGATTGTGGAACGCATGTTGGTTCTGCAATGGTGGTAGTCGATACTGCATGAGTCCATAAGTCCCCGAAGTCTACAAAGGCGAGCATAAATTGATGTAAATGTACCTTCAGCATCAACAAGAAGTGCCAAAAAGAGGAAAGTAGTCCATTAAATAAATTTTTGTTAAGACTTAGAAAATAGTAGCGTATGTGAAACAATTCGGTCCTTTTTCAAGTATAGAATACAAAAACCTGATACCCATATCCATTATATGGTGGTATATATCCCATTGGCAAGGCACCGAATATAGAAGGATGCTGCCTGGAATCAGCACTAATCGGATTTGATGTCTGCGACAGCACCTTTTGAGCCCTCCGTGACTGTCTTTCTTTTTCGGTATCAGCCCACTTGACTACCAAAGGAACAGTTGAACCCTATTAAAAGACCAACAATTTTAGAATTTAAACAATTCAATCGAACAGTGATGCTCGACTAATTTTGGGGGACATATACTTTTACTTGAATGAGAAATATTATGCCAGCAGCTTCTAGGTTGTACAGCACCACCAACAAATAAATGTGAGGTACCAAATTTGAGTCCCTCTTACCCGATGTGTCAAAAATAAATAATCAAAGAATATTGACAAGTGATAAGCCATCAAACCCGAAGATTTCCAACTGTACTTTCCTCTTATATTTATTCTAGGTAGAAGAATTTGACATCAAAATAAAACAACAAATTAATGCCATGTCCGTTCTTGTGAACAATTTTGAGTCCTCCAAAACAAAGAGAGACGCCATCATTCACTTTTAGTTTCTTTCAAAAAAACAAATATTCCACCCACTTGGTATCTCCAATATAACTATTTCAACTTCCCAAAAATACCTGTTATTATATAGTATTATAATTTATAACTCCAAATACAACAATTTAAAATTTTAAAACAATTCTAAAAATTTCCGGAACAACTCGCAAGTATAATAAGAACTATATTTTTCCTAAAGAAGACCAAAACACATTTTATTTCCCCTAAATTCTCAAAACAAAACCAAACAATAGTTTCCAGAGTTTAGGAACCAAAAGGTGGAGCTTTGAACTTATTTACCAGATGCTTTATCAAGGATACCTGTTAGTTCTTCATATGAAAATGCACGATAATGAATTCAAAATCACAAATTTTTTATGCGTGATAAACCTCAAATTCGTACTGAAACAAACCTCCATTTTGTGTTTTCCATTGAAAGCTTCAATGGCTGAAAGTGCTTGTTCTTTTGTCTCAAACTTAAGGAAAGCGCAACCTACAACAAACAAGTTCCTGGATTAGGATTTAACAGGATAACTCTGATATGCATAAGCTAACAGAAAAAAAATGATTAAGTGTATCCAATTCACCTTTGCTAGTTTGCTGCGAACCTCTAAGAATTTGCAAGTCTTTTACCCCTCCATATTCCGAAAATAGAGTTAAGACGTCAGCATCCGACACGTTTTTTGGGAGCATACCGATAAATAGCTTGTGCTCTGAAATTTTTTTGAAATAAGAAACAGCATAGAATAACAATGCAGGAAAGAAGAACAAATAAAAACTTATATTAAACAGTGAAAAACTAGCACTGCCATAATTAAAAGGAATATTTTATTTTAAAAAAGTAAAAGAAAAATAAAATCACATTACACCTAGTCTTTCCAACTCTCCATCAGCGTATTTAACTTGTAACGGACTAGATGCCTGAATTGGACAGAGAACACATCATCATTATACGAAAATGAGGACAATGCACACTAGGCAAAATCATAATACATAAAACACATAGCAAGTTTTCCAAATGGAAGAACAGTTTATCTTCACTAATACTAATTCCACAACGCAACTCATGCAACATAAAAACAGAAGCAGATATTTAATCAGGTCAGCCGTCAGCATTTCCAAATTGGAAACACAAAGTTTCTCTTTATAAAAACCAGCACAAATCCTTATCCAGCATATGTAAGGGCAAATCCAAATTGACCAACTCAGTTATACGCTCAATGATTCACTGAACCTATAAAGTAATATTTTAAATGAGGAGAGGCGGTGGCGGGGCAGTCAGTCACCGCCTACCGTCTCGATCGCCTAGGCGTTTTTTTATGTAATATATGTTATTAAATAATATTTATGCATAAAAAAAGCTTTATACAATATAATACGATTTAGACAAAGTACAAATAAATATATAAATGCAAACTAACAAGATAATTAAAGTGGCGGTGGTGGCTGGAGGGGGTTTGAGGCAGGTGGTGGCCGACGGTGGAGGACACTTAAAATCAAAAGTAAATAAAAATAAAGTAAGATGTGTTTTTATTATATATAGGGTTTTTGAAATTGATTGAGTTTGACTTGTTTTTAAATTTTTTTGACTTTGACAGTTGATTAGGATTTTAAAATAAAATCATTGACACTTCGGCCGCCTCCTCCGCTAACTCGCCCGTCGTACAAATCTCTCGTTATTGTTGAGTTATTGACCTTTCAACATGCACATGTACAAAATATGAAAATATGCATTTATGCACAAGGAATCAGTAATTAGTAAAGTCAAGGGGTTTGCAAGCAACTTTATGAATACGACAAGTGAACTAATTTGTACCATCATTTAGAATTACACCCAGTCTCTCAAACAAACACTTATTCCTAATATCAGTTTTCATATAAATTTAACCAAATATCAGAATTAAGTATCTGTATCTAATAATTTCATTACCTAACCACCAATATTGTGCAAGTCCTGCTCACTTAGCATCAGTATTTTAAATCCATACATGTGAATCGGATATCACTTCCAACTTATTCCAAACAAGTAACTCCATCTTGTAGCAACAAATCCTGAAAGTTCACCTATCAAAAAAAAATCCTGAAAGTTCACCTGATTCTCCTCAACCAAATGCAAGGTCAAAATCCAATTCATGGATTGGGATCTTGCAAATTATCATGGAAAATAAAATCTAAACTAAATTAGCAAGGACTTTCTGCAGTCCGATGTGATTTCTTAATCTTATAATCCAACTAACCTTTGCATTGTGCTAATAAAAGAATTTTACTAGCAGTTATAAACTTCAGCACCCATGCATGAAATAATAACTTCACCTGATAACATTAGCCTCTGCTTCTTCCTTATGAAAATTAAAAAAACATTAATAATCTACTTTCTCACTGCACTGTTACACTTCTATCTTCGTAAAATCTTGCTAGAGTCTAAACAAGCCGAGTAACCATTTATATCAAGAAACCATCAATTCCACCAAACCATAATCAAGACAACCCAAATAAGAAACATTCATGCACAGCTAGTCAGCAACTAAATTCTACATTAAATCAAGTTAACCAACAAGTTTTACCGCGTGTACTCAAGCACATTGTCCAATCTGTGTGACAATACAGCACACAAACAAAATTACACTAACCCCAGGCAGCGTCTTCTTGTTATGGCACGCATCTACCGCCTTGTCCGCTTCCTCTCTCGAAGGACAAATCACAAAACAACACCCTAATCCAAACACACAGAAAATTAGGGTTTTCAGAAACATAAATCCCCCAAGAATACTCAAAACCACACAATCCGATCCACCAAAACAAATATCAAACTCAGCATGCAACGAGAGTAAGAAGGAAAAAACAAACCTCGCGAAGCACGCGTTTCCTTCTCTTTAATTAAGTTGACCTCGTCCACAATCGCAAATTCCCTGAACATTGCGAGGAGCTGCGACTCCGTCACGTGCTTCGGCACATGACCAACAAAGAGCTTCACGCTCTGCTCAGCTTCTGCCATTGACGTTCGCGCAGAACTCTCCCTGTATCCACAAACACCCTCGATTTTCTCCAAAAAATCTCTTCAAACACTTGACGTATGATCCAAATCTCGCCGAATTTTCGGATCTGTTCTTCGTTGTGGGCTGACTCTTCGCTGTGACGAAGGGAAATTGGGAATTTTTTTATGGCAAAGTTGGGATCTTGAGTAGATTTATTATGATTGGAAGGATCGGAATTGACCTCGATTTGGTAATTAATTACGAGATGCCACTGTTTTCGGGTTTTTGTTCCAACGGTTTAGCCCAAAACAGATAAAGTCAGCGGTTGACTGAGCTCAGAGTATAATAGTAGATTCGGACTGGTATGTTTGTGTACTAAAGGATAATCTCTTGGATCGCTCGAATGACCATCCATGGGACCCACCATTTAAAATTTTTTTAATTAAAATTTTTTATATTTACAAATATCAGTTATTAAGGATAATAAATATCATTTATTACTTTTTTAAAAAAATATACATATATATAGTTTCAAATAAGAGAAATTGGTTAAATAATTTCGATCCACTCTTTTTTTAAGAAAACGATCTCCTCAAGTGTATTTCAAACTTTTGACTGGGGTTAAAAAAATTACCCCTTTCAAATATTGCTAATTGAAAATGTATAAAATAATTTAAAAAACACATAGTTTCATAATAATGTAGTACCTACCACATGTGAAAACCATCAACAATCATTTGGTTGAAAGAGATATTAAATCAATTTTTAGAATTTTAAATTCAAAACCCCTAACATTGAATGTACTTGACTAATTTATAATAAATTTTGAAAGCATTAACTTTTTCACTGTGGCTGATATAATTTTTCCAAAAAGTAATTAGAAACAAAGGTCTAGAATTGAGATTTCATGGCTTCTGGATTTTCATATTTAAATAAGATAAAAAGATTGACATAAGTTTATAATTAAGTTACTGAGGGCACAGAAAAAATTGTCGACGTGACCTAATTGTCGTATAAAGAATTAATCAATTATTTTTGTATTGTCTTCGATGTTTCATAAAACCCAATATTGAGACTGGTCGGTCTTCAAAACTTAAGATGAAAATCGTTAATAATCCTATGACGTGAATTCAGCTGTTTGGTTTCTCAAAGAAGATGATTGAAAATAGCAAATCTGGGATTTCGTTTTATGAAGGAAAGACGAGGCTTGAAGTTAATTAAATTAAAGAATGGCATATCGGTAGATATCCCTGTGAAGTAGGGGGTTGCAAGACTGTCCCGCCAAAATTAACCATCATCCAATAACAATAATTTATGAAAATTTGCATTCCATTTTTTGTCACTCATGGATTTTGTTAGTTTTATTAACTTGATTTCGATAAAGGTGCAGAATTGTAAAAGAAAAATTCATCATTATTATTTTTAAGACAAAAACTTGTGTAAGACGATCTCACAGGTCGTATTTTGTGAGACAGATATCTTATTTGGGTCATCCATGAAAAAATATAACTTTTTATGCTAAAAATATTACTTTTTATTGTGAATATCGGTAGGGTTGATCGGTCTCACAGATAAATATTCGTGAGACCATCTCACAAGAGACCTACTCTATTGTTAAATAATGAGAATAATGAGAATTTAGTAAGGTTTGAGAAAATGTACAATTGCTCGATTTGAAAACTCGAGTCTTTTTAAAAACATTGAAAAGGAATGGGCAAAAAAAAAAAAAGACAATGCAACAATCAAGGAGACATTTATGTGATACAGTGGGACATGTGGTGTTTACCTGTAAATTGGGTGGAGGTTAATCAATTAAATTGCAACATGAAAATGAAAGTATCACGTGTTAAAAAAACTTATATAAATTTAGACGTAATATTTTTTTATCATTAAATAATTATTATATAAATCACTTGTACCCTAATTTCTTGTTCTCCCAAGTGAAGAATATGGTCTTCCTCGCCAATGTGGAGTCCTAGTTTCCAGATGAAGCAAGTCACTGCATCTCGGACGTTCATCGATCGAGGTTTCTTCTTTTTACCTATTTTGTGTTCACGGTGGTTAAGATTAAGCTATTATTATTATTATTATTATTATTATTATTATTTTGATGACATGAGAACTCACAGTCTTTATCTTTCGGTTGTACGGAGTAAATATTATAAATCATATTGAATCAGTTCTCTCGAGAAGATGTTGGTTAAGTTATTATTGTTAATATTTGTGTGTATTCTTACTTTTGATTATAAATTTTTGGTTTATTTAAGATTTGGATGTTGATATGTATATAGATATGTCATTTTTTGTAATATAATTTATTTATATTTATTATTTTGTCATTTCCATGCATAGATTAGGCCAGAAAATAATCACATTTGTCGAAAAATTTTGTTTAGTTTTTTACAAAGAGTTGTGCATGAAAAAAAAATAATCAAAAACTTTAACCATTAAAAGGTAATACCTCTATTTTCGTAAGGGAGCACTTTACTTTTTGTTTTTTTTTGTTTTTTGTTGCAGTGACTTTTTGATTTTTTGTCCTAGTAAAACAATACTTCATTATAACTCTATCTTCATGACTTCATATGGCGAACTAAAACTATCTAACGAGTCGTATTTTGTAAGACGGATATCTTATTTGAGTCATCCATGTAAAAGTATTATTTTTTATGCTAGGAGTATTACTTTTTATTGTCAATATCGGTAAGGTTGACCCGTCTCACAGATAAAGATTCGTGAGACCGTCTCACAAGAGACCTACTTCATTTATAACTTTTTTGTTTGTTGTAAAATAATTAATGTTACTTATAATTTTTTCGTGTATAATATAGTTATTTTAATACATAATTGTAGCAATATGAATTAAAAACTTCTCTCACAAATATTGTGATATTTCTTGTTGCAAATATTTTTATAGCCCAACTTTTCATTAACATTTGTTACCATTTTAACAATTATAAAAAGCGAATGATGCTGGAATCTCTTTCACAGATAAGCAATTCATTTAGAAAAACAATATATATTTTATGTTTAACTTGTAATTTTATTCACTTAATGATCAAATGTTATAATCTTCTCCGTTTAAAAATAATCAAAATATTTACTTAAAAAAAAAATCAGGACTTAAAACGGATCCCAAACTGAACTCAGACAACCTAAACAAAAAATTTAGGTTAGGCTTGGCTATTAGCCTAGTAACAATCAGTTCATCCTAGTTTAGTTTATAATTTAATAAAACTAATAAACTTGGTTTGATTCGAATTTTCATTAGTAACCACGCCACACTGCAGTTATGGCTACATGTCATAAAAAAGAGACCAAAAAGAGTGTATCAAACATATTGGCCATTTAGCCAATGATTCCTTGGCATAATGAATGGGACTTTTGAGGAAAAAAACTTGGATTCTCAACTGTGATTTTATGTCTACATTCGTATCAGTCGATGCCAATTAATTACCATATTTGATGATATTATTAAATTATTAATAGTGAAGGGTACTCTATGAATTCATTGTTTAAATATGCTGAACAATTATTAATGTAATAAAAAAAAGCTTATTGGTCATTCAACAATTTCTTATGGAGTACATACAAACCTAACATGGCTCACCCATTAAAAAGCCAACACCAATGACTTCCCACTCTGTATTGCTTTCACTCACCCAACCTAGTAAATAATTTATGAACGTTAAATATTAAATTGAAATTTACGATAGTATATGTTTGGGCAAAGGAGTCGAATACAAATTCTACTATTTTTGCAAATAGGAAGCAAGATGGAGGCCTTTCGACCCAAGTAACATAATTCAATAACCAAGTAGAAGCCCGAACACCGGTGTGCAGTCCTGCGTCTGCCACCCCTAATTATTAGTAAGATAGAAAACAGATATCCCAACAATTAATCAAATAGGCTTCCACAACTTCGGAGCTGGAAATCTTGAAACTGAAACTAGAGAAAACTCAATACACGAGAAAGTACAGACAAGTTTGAATCACCTGCAGATGGCCCCCAGCGCAGAAACCGTTCAAATCTACAGTCCAAGAGAGTAGAAATGGACCATGGCAACATACTATCAGTGACGCGACAGAGATGGCCCTCCAAAAGAATATCGTTGCGAGATTGGTGCAGCTGTCAATTCAGATTCACGGTGGAGATTTAATCCCAGGCGAAATTCGGATGGTTCCCGAGGTGTGTGCAGTACTGGAAGAGGTCTTTGACTGAAGTCAGATTGTTCACGGAAAGTATATGGTGCAAAAGGTCTTTCACCATCAGCGATTGGTACTCCAAGATGAGCTCTGAGCTCACTTGTAATCTGATCATTAGCAAACATTTCCCTCCCAGATAGAGGATACAAATCTGGAGCCGTTGCTGCTATTCTTGGAAGTGAGAGGTACCGATTCACCAATGAGGTTGTGTTCTCACCGTAAGGGTTGACTGCTTCCTTTCCATAGTCTCTGGAAATTTGGTTAGTTGTAGCCACAGAAAGTGCAGCATTTTGTATTCTCTGAGCCCCTTTAAGGCCATAAATATGGTATTCTCTTTCACTGAGGAAAAGTGGACCTGGTTGTTGATTGGTTTCTCGGTGCTGAACTGTAGAAACATTATTCATAGATGCTGGACTCCTCCGATAATACTCTTGTTCTTGCCCATAACTCATAGCATCACTACCTGCAGTTGTTGGCAAGAAGAGATGCCTTCCTTGTTGAAGACCATGACTCCTGTATTCTTGCTCGGTAAGAAAACGCGGATCTTGAGAAGGAATTGTGTTGGACGAAACATGGTACTGAGAGAATTGCTTTCCATGGTCCACCAGGGTAGACTTCAGCCACGGGGTAGGCTGGAACAGCTTGGTTAGATGTTTCACCTGCAGAGATAAAAATCACCATAATGAAAAACATCAAAGTTCAAGTTCAGACAAAGATTGGAAAAATGAAACAAACCCGACAGTAGAAACCGGGGTGATCTTCTTACTTGCTTCAGTGTTAACCGTGTATCAAACTTGTTTGTCCTTTTATCATAGCTGTCTTCAATTGCTTTTCGGAACACACTTTCAGGTAATGGAATGCAGTCCTTGAGTACAGTGAATCGGACCTTTGGAATGTAAAAACTACTAGCATTAGAATAAATCTCACAAATAGAAGGAACACAACAAAAAAAATTATATCAAAAAAAGAAAGTAAACCTGAGCAGGAAATCCCCCACCAAAAGCTGCAGGTTCAAGTTTCATGCCACCAGCAGAAGATGCCTCATAAATCCCATACAAGAGCTTGAGATCATAATCATACAGGAAAACTTTAAGACCGAGCTTGATATCCAACACGACGTCTTTCTTATTAGCTGGCACACCCATTACTTGGTAACGGAAACAATCTGGTTTAGTTTTGGCATTACACATAAAAATCAATCCACCAAGATTTTTCTCTTGTTTCTCATTCATTTCCTCCGCGGCTTCATGCATCTCATTGTCAAGCCCCTTTCCCTTTTCCTCTAGATTTCGGCTGATATTCTTTCCATCACCATTCAGCTCATAACTGCTTTTTTCCCCTTCTTTTGTTATCTCCCACTTCCGGTTTTTATTGGCCTTAACTTGAGAAATAAAATTTCCCTCTTCTTCTTCTTCTTTCGTTCTCTTCCTCTTCTGGTCTTTACGGGCTTCAACTTGAGGAATGGATTTTGGTTCTTCTTCTTTTTTTCTCTCCCTTTTCTGGTCATTACTGGCTTCAACTTGAGGAGTGGATTTTACTTTTTTGCAATTATCAGAAATCTGAACAGATGCTTTGTTTCCAATCTGAGGATTAAGCCTATCAATTTTAAGCCATGTGCAAGGCTTCCTAGCTACAGGAGCTGAAGAAGATTCCTTGGCGTTTCCATCCTCGTTACCATTTTCTGATAGTTTCTTATCAGAATCTACTGGTTTTGAAGTAGATTCAGAAGCATTATCAGTTTTGTCCCTATTTTTCAAGACCTTCTTGACAGGAGTGACCTCTTCTGAAGTAGATCTGGTGGCGAGTCTACTCTTTTTCTTCTTTTTAAGTGGTACCATACTCTTCCCAGCCAACAGAGCTTCTCCTTGAGTGCAATGCTGCAGACCGTGACAGAGCAAGTGTTTTGGGAAACTTCTAATTTTATGTAATTTCTTGCTTTCCTTTCCAATTCGATTATCATCAAGAAAGTTAATATACATCAATAATAAAATTTGACACTAATAAAATAATTCATGGCAGGACGGTATCAATCAATTCCTCACTCTCCCAACAGATGGCATTAAGTGTTTTCTGCAACTCAAAGTTAAACAACAGCCATATACAGCAGTACAGCACATTCCTGACCGTCATCGGCATAAAAGCAAAAATACTAATAATAATAACAAAATACTCACAAAACACTCAAAACGACCACATAGATTCCTAAGACAACATGTTTATTAGTTTCATCCCTAATTTTGAATAATTCAATAATTTTAATCCGATGTCCCAACTTTTATCCACTTTCAAGGCAAGTCGCCTCAATGATCAGACAATGAATGAACAGCAGATTAAAGTACACAAATTTAACACCAAATGCTCAAAGTGCCGCAATAAAATCACAAAATATCATTAAAGTAGTCTAATTCAAGCACGACAGACCCACCCTAATTTTCCTCAAACGTAACTACATCAATGAGAAAATTAAATTTGAGCAAAATTCGTATGAAGAGAGACACCAAATCGTCCGAATCAATTTATCCACTAAACTGACCTTGAGATTGAATTCACGACGCCGATGCTCAGAACTCGTTCGAGAGAGCGGAGCTGAGAGTAAAAGGGCTGGATTGATTATGGCTTCAGATTTCGGGGATTACATTCAAAAGGTATATGTTTGTTTTAAATCGGGCTGAGCCCGGAGTGAGTTTGCGAAAGCCCGAAAACGATAATTTATAATAAATATAAAATAAGTAAGGTTTCTTTTTTTTTTTTTTATAGTGAAAATGGATTCCACTCAGACAAAAATAATGGAATATGTCGAGTGAGTGATATAGCATAAGAAATATATAAATTTTCCGTGTGGAGCATTTTCAAAAATTTTAAATGTAATTTACTGAAACATGATATAATATTAGCGATTCTGTGCATATGTTGTGTATATATATATTTTTGATAAATGCTAGATATATATTTAATAAAAGTCCAGTTATTATATCTGAAATTAAAGTAGATGGAAGATAGAGTCAACCTATATGATCAGACATAGAAACAACAAATCTAGTTAAAAGTATAAGATATTTGATTCGCTGATCTATTCGCAAAAACCTGAGCTAGACTTTTACAACCTACAATTATCAATCCAAAGCTAGTGGAATATAAACTATGATCGTTGAGAGCCGCAACAACCACTTGTATAATCGTTTTTATTTATAAATTATTATTTGAAATATTTTTGGGAGTTAAACCAATTAAAGTATGAATGATTGAAAATTTAAACTGAAATTTAACGAATTAAAATATTTTTTAACGCATATAAAGTAAATGCCCCGCAAGTAATAATCTCTAAAATAATTACAATGCAATCCGGTCACCAGCAGTATTTACACATTTACTATCCTTTGGGGCAGACACACAAAGTCACTTTCCCACAAATTCTTTGAAAAGTAGATGCCTGAAGAACAAGTAGGAAATCCTTAACGACAAAAAAAAAAAAAATTTCACTCAAAAAGCATTAATGCTATCATAATTGACAAAACAGTGAATTGATAGTGTGTGAATTTGAAATCCCCACACTTGACATCATCGAATAACTAAATGGATCTGAAATCAATCAGTGACGCCATCCAAACATAAACTTATGTTATGCAAAAAAAAGTACAGTAGAATTTAAAATCTTTACTGACCTATCATATTCCAGTTTCTGGGTTACAATCCCATTCAGCAAGAGCTCTGAATTATAGATGGAAGCTCCTGCAGATAGAAATGTGATGCCAACGAGATTGGCTCGTACAAGAAAATAAGTAGAGGAATAGAAGTGTACCTTTCTTGAGAAATGGGACACACATTGTATGATCTTCTTCGCTGGATATAAATAATAAATCATCGGGAATTGACTCATCCCGTGCTAAGGTATTTTCTGTATCTTTGATTGCCTGACAAACGTATCGAAGAAGTTTCAAGAAGTCGCAAACTTTTTAGTCTAATATTGTTGAAATGTATATAGATATAGTGAGGGGCATTGGGAAAGTGTTGAATCATCAAACTTTTCGTGGGTTTTTGGTGATCCAACAAAATGTTATGGTTAAACCTTAGGGACACTGGGTCACAACCTCGGAAGGAAATAGAAGAACAAATAGCAACAATCCAATGTGATATATACTTTAAACTTGCTTTTTGGGTGGAAACTGGGGGTTTTAGAAGTGAAGGCGAACAACGTATGTACATACCTCTCCATGAACTGCCTCGATCAAACAAAATATCATATCTGCATTAGGTTTTACATTTGGGGTAACGAAGACTCTACAGCCCTGTTGATCAATCAGAATGTAACTTTGAGTACTTATCTACAATTTGATGCAGATTCTGTTTCAATGTAAGGCCCCTATTACCTTCAAAAGTGGTTGTTGTCTGGCACGGTTGAGTGAAACAGGCATGCTGAAGCCAATTTCCTTTTCCTTTCTGTCATCTCTGAGGATGTAACGCATTTCATCGACAACATAACCAGCTTGTTCACAGTTTTTGAGCCATGAGTGTGTCACCACAGGTTTGCCACGAGCAATGGCTTCTAACATATTCCTTGTTCTCACAAAATTATTGGTCACGAAGTGTGTTGCTTCTGCACAGCATGTTGCAATGGAAATCCCTATTCGAGCAGCAATCTGCCATGAAGTTCAAAATAAATATGCTGTTTTAATTGAATATAATACAGTGGTGGAGCTAAGAGAAATTCGGTTCCATGGGAGAAGAGTACCTTCTGCTGCTGCTTGAGTACTTTGGTGTCCAAGTTCTGGCTGAACAAGATGCAAAACTTGTCCTTGACTCTTCGTCTTCTTAAGTCTTTGGGTAGAAAATCAGGTAGAGAGTCAGTGTAACCTAATCTTGCGAGTTCTTTTGTTAGGGGAGAACTAGCAAGGAGGTCACATGGCTGCTTTCTTTTATCACTACTACCCACACATCTTTGCGAGGTCTCAAAATTCCCATTTAATAAAGCACCCAACTTTGTGACACCTGATGTATCAAGGAAGGGTGAAAGCCTTTCATCATCTAATTTACTAAATTCTTTCGATGATTCGACTGTATCAATAGGAATCTCTACTTGTCTGCCGGAACATTCATTATTATTAACTGATGGGGAACTCGAATCACCTGTCAGATTTATGTAATTTCCTGAATGCTTTCTTTCTGCTAAAAACTGACGTCGCCTGGTGTAGACTAGGAGCTTTGCCACCCTGTCATAGGATTTCTCATCCACCACAGGACATTTTTCTGCATTTTTCTCAACCACTGCATCACATGAAGATTTTTTAATCAATTTATTTGAACGGTGTAGCGCATGTGGATGGAATCTTCTACCTTTTGGATGGATCCGCGATTTTAACTTTGAGAGTCTACCATCAGTTACTGCCATTTTGCAAACATCATCATGAAAGCCAATGATCCTTTTTCTTTTCGAAGGGGAATCAGATTTTATCACATCATCAGTCTCTAGCATTCTGCCATGTGGGTGGTGTCCATTAGACACCGATGAACAATGATCCTTGGAACAACATATGTTTTTGTTCATATCAACAGTCGATGAAATCTTCACACATTTCGACCGCTTCTCTTTGTTGCTCCAACCTATGAAAGCCTCCTTGGAATTGACAAAATGTAATGGTTTGGTCTTCTTATTTACAGTGCTAGAAGGGTCTGTAAATCTACTGTCTAAATCTTGATGAGCAAAAGAAGTATTGAACATGGGAGAAGCTTCATTTATTAACGCTTCCATAGCTTCAGCAGCCATTTGAGTGTCAAGTCCAACATCCATTGTATCTGGCGGGAAACTTACATGTTCACCTTTTCCAGGAGTTTGCCTGAATGATCCAGCATCAAACTGTTTGTCTAACTCCTTAATAAAATCATATGCAATGCCAACTCCAGAATTTGATCCAACATTGTCACTTTCAGTAATGTAGGCTGAATTTGTATCTGATTTGTTGAAGCTTAAGATATTCCCTGCCAAAATTTCATTTGATGATACCTTCTTCATTTGGGAGTAAACATCATCGGATTCTTGATTGATGGATAAATTTCTAGAGTTGTTTCCCTCAATCGCATATACCAATTTGTTTCTGCTTCTAAGGGAAGTGCTCTCACCCTGCATAAATGGCTTTTCAGGCAAGTCAAAAGTTGTTGATTTACTTGCCTTACATCCAATGTTGACTCTTCTTGCCAAACTTTGAGACCCTTTTGACCTTAATGAAGGAGGTGATTTTATCCTTTCAGTCTTTCTAGTTTTAATGTCTGCAGAGGAGCCTAAGTCATTAACCACGAGGTAGTGATCTACAAATTCTAGGGCTTTACCTTGTGATTCTGCAGATTCCGGAGATTCAATGTAACTAAGCTTTGCATGCTCCCACCCATAATTTACAACCCTTTCAATTGCTTTAGGATTGTCCAGCAATAATCCTTTCTCATCGATTGAATTTTCAGTTGAATGTTCTCTCACCATGTTTGGATTCACTTGAGCGAAATGTGTCCCTGCCATATTAGAGGAACTTGCTTTTAGATCTTTTGCTCTGGATATGACAGAGTCGATAACAAGATGATCTTGATTTCCAGTGTCATTATCCAGAGTTATCAAAAATAAATAAATAACTTTCATTATCACACCCAACACTTCTGGTTGAATGGCAATGGATATTTGTAATAACCTTGTCAACCATCCTCCTGAAATAACCTAGGATAGCAAACATTATTGAGCTATATTGAATCCATGATGTGTCATCGTAGCAGGAATGCCTAAAAAAACATATTTCCTCCATTACTTAGTGAAATGAATGATAGCTGCTATGCACTGAAGTATGACAAGTAATTGAGCGACTAATTTTTGGTGCATCATTGTAAGGATCAAACACAGTAGATACTTAACATACAAAATTTAAATACTTCAAAGCTATTTACAAATACAATCAAGCAGTCCAAATTTTTGGACAACCTGTGACATATTCATTCAATTTTAACAGCAACAACAATAGCATTGTTCCATATTGAACTACCTACTTTTTAGCTCAACAGCAAGTACAACACCAAGGAAGTAGATGGAACTAACAATATATGTTTACATCTATCTAGCATCTGCAAAGAAAGGAAAAGATGTTGAAATTTCACATTGAGAAGTTCAAATCACTTTCCAATTCTTATACAGGGATCAACAAAACACAGGCAAATATATTATCTAATCACCCTTTACAAAATAATTCGGGCAACTCAAGAAAATTCTTTACCATCAGGAACATTCTGCTTTTTTGCCAAGCCTGTGGCATTCCTGCTTGAAGATCTCCCAATTACACAGCCACCGTCTCCATTCAACATAATTATGTCCTCATTTTGCTCCCCTCTTTCATCGTCACTATCCAGCACAACATCTTTCTCACCGTAATCTTCCATCAAATCTTCAGAATCTTGAACAGTTTCACATGTGTCCAGAATCTCGGTGTTTCCATCGGGATTCAGCAACCTGGATTCCGCACTGGGGTTTTTGAGTGCCACAGGGTCATCCAAGGGGAAAGTGCCAGTGTATTCATACTCTTCCTCCATTCCACCTTCAGTTTAATTCTCCTCTTATTCTGCTTTTAAATCAGAAACATTGTGGCAAAATTATCTTTTCCATGAGCAAAGGGCCATCACACAAATGACAAAATCACTGTATCTCTTACATTAGTGCGACATTTCGAAAATACTTCAGATTGATCTCTAATTAAAATAATCAAACAGAAAGCGCTAAATTAAATCAAAAAACGGATAATTTTCATAATCATAATCCATATAAAGTCTAAACGTAAAGAGCGTAGTGACAGAACGTATCAAAATCATGATTCTCTGCAGTTCAAGGGTAAATACCCGAAAGAGTAATGATTACCAGGACAAGTTTACTCGTAAACAGAATATTTTACCAGCGATAATAATAAAACGATCCAAACAAATTCATTTACCTCAAAAAATTAGGATTATTCAAGAACAATGGGTGCTCCCGCATAGGGTTTAATTGAGCTGCACATAAACAAGAAGCGCCATATAGAGTCTGTGAGAGATAAATAGCGGAAGAGGGAAGATGATTAGTACTTCGCAAGGTTTGGTGGGAAAGACGAGTAATGCAAAATTTTATTTTCTACATTATAAGAATTAACTTTTTACCAATAAAATACAATTTATCCAAATTTTAATATTTGTTCTAGTTTACTCTTATTATTTTAATAAAAATAAAAGATTAAGTATGCATGAAAAATTTTAAAATGTTGATTGTAATAGATGAATCGCCTGGAAAAAAGAAAGGTTCGTCCTGCCACATTTGATAATTTTACAAATCATCAAATGGCGGGCCGACCCGTCTAATGGTGGGTTACATGCCAACCTTCAACACGCCAAATTACACATAAGTCTGTCGGATTGGACCGCTCCGTCACTTAAAATAGATGGGTTGGGTTAGGTTGGTGTTTTTCAGCGTCGCCCCGCCTAATGGTGGGTTGAGACAAGTTGTGAGCCGGCCCGCCCGCTAGCCTGTTTTGACACTTCTATTGGGATCAATAATTATCTTTAATCATAGAGCAATCGAAACGTGACGTTTGAGCTGCGTTACAACTATAATTTTGGTAAACTAACAATTGTAACTTTTGGTATAACGACAATCACTCGATCGCGCACTCAACAATTGTGCACTAATCAAGAGAGGTTTGGTTAACATTTTCCATAATAAGAGAGTTTTAAAATATAATATTTTCTTGACTATGATGTTGATATACAATATTTTCAATTTTTGGTATTTTTTTAGTCTTTATATTTGGTAAATATTTAAAAATTAATTCATATAACATTTTAAAAAAAGATGATAAATTGAAATAATAATTGGCTGAGATTATATAGCAAAGTTTTCCTTTAAATAACAGAGTTGGTTTGATATATCCAAAACCCATATATAGTTGCTTTTCAACCTATAAACCTCTCAAGTAGTTCAATTTGTATGCTCACATGTCATTACCCAACGAAATTTAAGAAATTAGTAGTTCAATTTTAGAAATTATATCGAAGTTAATATATTTATAAGATTTTTCTCTGGTGTTTATAATAATTTTTGGACGATGATTTATATAGTGTGGATAAGATGAAATAGTATTGTAAGCTACTGAATATATATGTGTGTGTGTATTATATATATATATATATATATATATATATTCAACATCTAATTAAATAAAATATATCATGACACGGAAGTTATATATATAATGTAACCCTTTAGTTTTTTTATTTTAATTTTTTGTGAAAAAAGATGGAATCGATTAATGATTATTATCCAATAAGTATATATAATGTATACTTTGACATTTTAAAGTTTGATGTGAAAAAGGTCGATTCGATTAATGATTATCCTATAGCAATTTACAAGTTGGAAGAAGTACTATTCATTCCCACGCGAGAGTCCACCCCCTTAGGGCCATTGGATGAATATTAATAATTTGATATAAGCTTTTCGTTTTGAAAATTAGACATGTTATTTATCATAATAGAGCTATGTAAAGTAAAAGAAAATAAATTCCCTACTTTTATGATTGGTTTGATGAGTAAAAACTAGAGATTTGGTTGGTATGAGAAGTTGAGTATATGTCTACGCGTTGAAGTAAGTTGACACACGATCATGGAAGATTAGACAAATCGGTTGAAAGAGTTTGAACAAAAGCGAAGATGAAGATCAGAAGAAGAGAATTCATCAATCAAATCAAAATTACAACAAAAAGCTATATGTAAATTTGATGAATTTTAACTTAATTACATGATATATTTCAGTAGAGTTTTCATTATTTCATTCATGTTTCATACATATTTTATTATTGTAAAAATATTTATTTAAGTTCATAATAGCAAAATCATTATGGTTGTTGTTCATGAACTTTTCATTAATTTCTTAAATTAATTTCCTAGTTTTTTGTGGCTTACCGAGAGAATCATAACTAACGATTGACTCGGAATTCACATCGTTTGATTTTAGAAATCAGATTTTATGTTGATATGATTTCATGTCTGACACACCAACATAATTTTTTGTGTACAAATGTTAATTATTTTAATAATTTAATGAGTGATAAATTATATTTTTTTGTACATATTTATTATTAACTAACAGCACATGTTTGTGTAAATCAAATTTATTCATTCATATATATATATATATATATATATATNAACCGAATTTCTCGTTCTCACTTCTCTATTCTCCATTTGTGTAGACTGTAGTGTTAAAAAAAATTACATATATAATTAAATTTAAATCACAATTTTTTTTAAAACTAATCGGTTAATTCGATCAGTAAAACTAATCGGTTAATTCGATCACCGACCGAATTAACAGATTTTAATTCGATTCGGTTTTCATCGGTTATGAAAATTAATTCGGTAAATTCGATTATGACTAAATATTTCGGTTCGGTTTGATTATGGCTAATTCGGTTCGATCAATAACTGAACCGACCGAATGGTCACCCACTCTCACCCTTATTCATATATATGACTTCACAATTATTTAAAATGATAGAATAACGGTTAACTTTCAGTTGAATAACTTATCCAAGAGATCTAATTTACTATTATATTTAATTCATACAAAGTAAGTAAATAAATAATTTAAACAAATGCAATTAATTAAATTATTTACGTGTAAACTACTTTATGCATAAATAAATATCTTACTTTCTTTCCATATTCAACACTTGGTCACTTGGTATTACATATATTATTAGATAAGTACAATATCCAGTTTCCTTTCTTACCTTAATATAATGTCAAGTTTCAGGTATCACCATGTTTTGTTCCCAAAATTTCAAAATTCGACTCTTTTCCTTAGAATGTGTCTGCATGGATTACTGTAATAATCCCAAATCCACCACAAATCTTTGTATAATAGTATAATAATAACAGTGTAAACTTTTTCTGATGTGTTGGCAGACATACTTTTGTCAGTATTATCTTTTGCTGTCGCCTCCGCTGTAGACTCACTGTCTTATTTAATCATATAAATGCGATTCCTCCACCTCCTTTCCACTAAGTTGACTCTAAATATTTCAGAGCTCCGAGGCAGCAAACTCTCTGCTCTGAATCTCTCCAACAATTGAACAACATGTTGAGAACTGGGTTAAGGTTGGTTTTTGTTTTTCTGTGTTTATTTTTGGTTCTGTGAAGTACAAATTTAGCAGTGTCGATATATTTGAATAGAAATTATTTTTTGATTAATGGGTTTTCAGGAGGAGCTTTGCTTCAGGAATTTTACGGGCTAAAAATTTTGGCAGAGAGTTTTCGGAGCTCACAGGAAGGTGAATATTTTTATGTTGACTTCACTTTTCTGATATGGTCTTTTCGTAAATTGGATCATTTTACGGGAATCTTTTGCTTTGTGTTTTTCTTGGTTTGCTTGATTTCTGAAAGGGTTTTTACGATTTAGGTGAATGCGCATTTGATTTTCAATCCCTTGCTTGTTAGTGGAAACAGTGTTTGCATGTATTTGTTTGATTTATTAAGAAAATGTTGGTTAATCTTTTGGCGAAGATAACCAAAGATGGTTCAGACAGAATAACCAAAGATGGTTCAGACAGAATAACGGGGCGACATGGATTTAGTTGAGGGAACATTAATTTATGTAGTATTTTAGGTGTTGAAACTCATGTTTTTAAACAAGTTGAAAGCATTAAATATTGCTGATGCATAGGAAACTGGAATGCAAAGTGGCTCTAATCACTGGTGGAGCCAGCGGCATAGGCAAAGAAACAGCTACTAAGTTTATTGCCAATGGTGCCAAAGTAGTGCTGGCCGACATCCAACAAGATCTCGGCCACCAAACGGCACGGGAACTCGGGTCAAACGCCAGCTTCGTCCAATGCGACGTCACCCAAGAATCTGATATCTCACAGGCAGTCGATTTCACCGTATCCCAGCATGGCCAACTTGATATAATGTACAACAATGCAGGCATCGCCTGCCATACTCCACCAAGCATTGCTGACCTCGACCTGTCGACCTTCGACCGAGTTATGGCAGTCAATGTCAGGGGAGTCATTGCTGGGATCAAGCACGGGGCCCGAGTCATGATCCCGAGGAAAAGTGGAGCCATTTTGTGCACATCCAGTGTGACTGGGCTTGTAGGTGGCGTAGCCCAGCATACGTACTCAATATCCAAGACTACGATAATTGGAATTGTGAGATCCGCCGCGGCAGAGCTATGCAAGCATGGGATTCGGATCAACTGCATATCGCCTATGGCTATTCCAACCCCCTTTGTGATCGAAGAACTCAAGAAATATTTCCCGGGGGTCGATTCTGAGAGGCTTGTGAAGATGGTGCACAATTTTGGCGTACTGGAGGGGGCTGTTTGTGAGACTAGTGACATTGCTAATGCCGCACTTTTTCTTGCATCCGATGATGCAAAGTATGTTAATGGTCATAATCTGGTGGTGGATGGTGGTTTTACTTCAATCAAGAGTTTGAGTTTCCCAACACCAGATCAACTCAAATGAAACCATGAAGCTTATTTTGTAACTTCTTTTAGTACATCTTCTTGAATGTTTGACTAATTTCAAAATGATTAAGATTCTGACATTCTTGAACATCTACAGGATCCAAATCCTTGTTTTAAATCGTACTTTGAACCCTTATGTTTGATCTTCAGAATTGTTCTAGTACAATCTTGCGCATGAACTCCTCTGGAGCTGGAAATCAGTTCTGAATTAGTAACCCAACAAATCTATTGTCATATGTGAAACCTACTTAAACGACAAAGAGCGAGCTAAATACCTAATCCATTGGTGAACAACTTAAACTGACCAAGAGCTTGTCTGATAAACATCTCAACACCGCTCACAACCGTGGCTCCAACCTCGGCAGCTTCTTGTAGTAGCCGAGTATTTCGAGGTGTATAAACAGCATCAAAAACCAACTCGTACGATTTCAAGGCCACCTAAAAGCAAAAGAATGGAGCTTGTAGTCATGCTGGTTTACCACAATTCTATGCATTCTAAACTGGTAATTTTCTTTGTTATGGGCTGGAGTGGTATAGTTATTCATATTGTCATGTTTGACTGGCCATTGATATATTATAGAGATAAAGATGTGATTCTTTGAGTTACATCATAACTTTCGATTTAACAGTAGACACTTGGTTTTATATTATGTGTAAAAGGGAGAAAGGATGTAAACCTTGGATACAGGAGTTTGATCTTTATCTGGCTCCATACCCACTGCAGAAGCATTTGCAAGAATCATCCCTTTTTCAGGTCGAAAATCATTTAAGCATTCATACGGCATGGCTTCACCAGACACTGCCATTGCAAGGGCCTTGGCTCTCTCTTCAGTAAATATTAAAAAAAGTTGGGGGGATTAAAGATTTCTATTCACCATTTAAATGGGATACTATTCTTAAATTTTTTTTTACCCAAATTTCGGTTGAAGATGACAACTCGAGCCCCCCGGCTTCTGGCACCAAATGCTATAGCTCTACCAGCACCTCCTGCTCCAACCAAGACGAACAACTTTCCAGAGAGGGGTGAAACATACGATCCTTGTTCACTTTTAACACTATTTTCTGATTATTCCAACAGAACACACAAGGCTGCCTTAAAGTTTCTTTGCAAAAGCAAATAGTAAGTGCTAAAAAGCATTACTCTTAAACATACCTCTATATGCATCTTCAATAGCAGTTAGGCAGGCTTCACAATCTGTATTATAGCCAACAAGTTTTCCATCTACAGGACTCCTGACTATAGTGTTTACTGCACCTATGGACTGATTCAGAATGCGTCAGATGGTTAGAATATGTTACTTTCTGAACAAACCAACGCGATTCAAAACTCAGAGTACCAAAGCAAGTGGATGAACTTCGTCGCAACACCTCACAGCCGCTTCTTTGTGGGGTATTCCAACACTACAGATTGTAAAAAAATGCTCGATCAGTTCCGCAGCGTATGCTACGCAAGGATGCATTGCAGCACAGAAAATTTACCTGAAACCAGCGAAGTCACTGCTGGAATAGACACTAAAGAATTCTTGGAGATCATCGACTAAGAGTGGCACATAAATCCCATTATATCCTGTGTGTCGAAATGCTGGATTATGCAGAAGAGGCCCTTTGCTATGACTTACAGGACTCGAAACCACACCGAAAATCTTTGTATCTACATTCATATACTCTAGCTTGTAAACCTGTTTAATGCTAGCTAGAGATGGCAATCCAGGCACATTTTTGTCTCCCAAAGATCCAAAGACCATAAATGCACCATATTTAGGTCCCAACAACTGGCTGATCAAACCACTTTCCCCCATAGTTCTTGCAATCAGCGGCACCTATTGTATTTTTTAAAACAATATTTTTGCTATAAAACATTAATAACTTGTAATAAAATCGAATCATGCATGTGTTCATAAAAACTTATTATTTTTAAATATATATTTTGTAAATCAAAAGATCTGGTAAAATAAATTTAAACGAATATGAATAAGTCAATTTATAAAATATTTTTTGTAATATTAATTTATATTACATCTTCAATCTTACTATAGTGATAATAGATTATAGATAATTTGAGTTTGACTAGTTATTATTGAATATACATTAAATGTAATAGAATCATAATTTTATGTATATTAAATCTTGCATGTTTAATTAGGAGAAAAAAAGTGTCAGAGGGATACCTATAGAAAATTCATAAAATGATACTACATTACCCATGTTTTTTAAAAATTTCAAGTAAAATAAATTTAAACACAATAAGACTATCTAGAAAATATTATTTAAATTTTTTCCACCTAATTCATAAAATTCTGACTACGCCACCGAAAATATTTATTATAAAAGTCAGTATAAAAAATATATATAAATACATGAACTTTTTCGCGATATCGAATAAAATAATTTCAAGAAAATAGAGTACCTGACAATGAGTTAGCAAGTGGAAGATTGGTGCTACATTTGCAATAGAGTCGAGGTCGATTATCAGTTTAACAACATCAGCTCCAATAGATTGCATGTCAATTATAGTATCACCAAGCTTTTCTCTGGTGCAGAAATCAGAGGTCACATAACTTGAAACAATAATCTGTGTGTTTGATTTCTTGCTCTTGAGTTCATTCATGAATTCTGGAGTGCACACCTGAAATATTTAGATATTTCACGAGTTAAAAATCGATTTATACATAAAATGATATGTTACAAGATGGTACGTTTGAGATGTCATAAAATATATGAGGATAATTTGATTTTTAAAAATATTCAAATATGATTTTCAAAAATAAATTAAGGTACATAACTTTTTCAAAAACAACTTATACTTTTCTAAAAGATTATAATTATAAGCTCTAATACTGATCAAATATCCTCTAAATTGATGTTCATTTTAAAATGAGTCCGACCGAACTAAGGAAAAAATATTTTTTTTATAGTTGAATTTAATTTAATTCAATAGAAGTGGACCGAGGTTTCACATACTTGTCATATTTTATGAAAATACGACATTTTCATAAAATTATTTGTATTTTTATTTTAGTGAATTAACAAAGGATAATCAAATGGTTTTCAGAAATGGGCTTCTCCCGTCTGACCTTACGATCAATTTCGATGAATTCAACTCCCAATTCCATTGCCCATGTTATAATCTGTAACCCAGATTTATCGAACTTTCTTCCAAATGGACCTGCAGCGGAATTGGGCCTAAGACAAAACTCAAGCCCATATAAATATCACAAATTTATATGACTAAAAATGAAATTGTATATGATTCAAAAAATAAAATAAAATATTTAAAAATGAAATGAAATCGTACACAATTTTGGTGTGACATATCTACCTCACTTCAACAAAAAATTTACATCCTTCAACCAAAAAAAACATAGAAAAATAGAAATTTTTAGGCAAAAATAATATTTGTGACTTTGGAGATTTTGCAATTTTTTTTTGTTTTTACTTTTTCAATTATCTAGTTATTGACTAAATCCCATCACTATTTTTCGAAAATCATTTTTATTATTATTTATGTTTAAAAAAAGAAAGGAAAACTAATTTATAACACGGACCAATTTATAAAACTACCAAAAACCAAATGCTTTTTTTTTTAAAAAAAAATTTGTTTCGAGAATTGCATAAAATAATCGGATGTAAATATAGTACTTAAAAAAAAAAACTATTTACACATGCCCGCAACGCAACGCAACGCATATGCCTCGACGGAGCTATTGTATATTATGGTACCTGGTGAGGGAGACAATAGAGGGTAAGATTCTGGATTGGAAGAGGTTTTGAATGTCTGAAATATGGGAGAAATTAGACAATGAAGCAATGCAAAGTTCCACCAAATCTGCTCCTTCTTTCATGGCTAACTCCATAGAATACCTGATTTCTTCTACGCTCCCACATTCTAATGATGCACAAACCAATAAATCACTTTTAAAACCCATTGTAATTAAAGAAATAAATTTTGAGCAGAATATTATATAATATATTTTTCAATATGAAATAGCTTAGAGGTGTGTGTTTTGAATTTGGTGACACGCATTAAGTTAGTGCTGGTTCAAAATATTAGATCATATATTAATTAAATAATTAATTATATGTATATGTATCATGCAAAGGTATCTCCCCCGAATACTAAGATATTGGTGCTGTTTGGAATAAAGAACACCTGCTGAAAGCAGTACACAATCGATTCATTTTTTGTTTTTAAATATATATTTCGTGAACAAAAAGATTTGGTCAGTTTCAAAATTTGATAACTGTCATTTAAAATTAAATAAATAAAAACTATTTCCTCCTCTTTCTCTATTTTTTTTATACAGATCACATATATCACATGTGCCACAACCCGTTGGTAATGATAATGGATAATACAACATAATTTGAGTTTGGTGTGTGTGTGTGTATATAAAAATATATATATGTGACAAAAGATCCACGACTGTTACTTTTCGATACGCACTGAGTAAATATATAGTCTGATGTAGTAACATGCAGACTATGTATATGGTATTGAGCAAACAATGTGTGACATGATCGTCACAGAAAATGTTGATAGATGAAATCAAATTCATGACTATTAATCAAACATTTACATTCTCCACCAAATCGAACACTACTTAGATGCGAGTTCTGTTTTTTTGGATTGAGCTTAAGGTGTAGACCAGCAATTCAAGGTTGCCCCTTTAGTAACACAATAAATAAATTTCTTTATCGGTTTCCGAAAAGGTCGCGGAGGTAGTCACAAAGCTTGTGAGAAATTCCAAGAGTTTGAGGAACAAAATCAATTGATTTTGGCACTGCTCAACTTAATCCTAAAATACTTATACAACGCCCCGGCCATACGCATCATCGGTCTTGATAGTATATGAATTTGCAGTCACAATCGTGGATGTCTAAAATAAGTAAGTGTGATATACAGGGAAACTGCAATGTTAACCCGATAATTTGTTTCTCTTAATTTTTTTGTCTATTTTGGTCCGTTATCTTTGTTATTTTCGTAATTTTAATATTTTTTTCGACGTGACGCTGATGTAGCATGTATGCGACCTCTACATAGCTCCGACGTAAACATCAACACTTCCGATTAAAAATGACTAAAACTAACAAAAATTGAAATATACATTACTAAAACTGAAAAATTAAACAATATCGATGAACAAAATGTAAAGAAAAAAACATATATGACCAAAATTGCATTTTTCCCTATTTTATATATGTTTTTTAATATATAATTTATCAGATGATATGATTGCTGGAATATATAAAAAAGTATTTTAGAATATAAAAAACAAATGTAGATTTGAAGGATTCATGTCATGACGGAAAATATATTTTTGGAAATAAAAATAAATAAATAATTGAATATCAAGAAAATACACATATTAATACCTTATAGTTTAAAAACAAAAGGAACACGTGAAAAAAATTAAACAAAAACGATTATTTCAATATGACTTTATATTTTGGAGTAGATATCATGTGAGACAATCAAGTCCATCCATATTTAAAATAAAAATAATTTTTCATGAACGATATTATATTTAAAATAAAAATAATTTTTCATGAACGATATCAAGTTAGAGATTCATGTCACAAAATTAATATATATGACATAAATTTTTTTTTTTTTATATTTTGTCCACCTTACATTTTAAACTTGAGTTCTTATCCATAGCACAGTCTTTAATGTCCTGGCCTAAGTTTGTCGGAAAAAAAAGGTTTTGAACCACTGAACTTCGAAAAATAAATCGAGTTGGTTCCGTCGATAAAAATGGGAAATCTTTTGGAAAAAATTAAACCCACATTTTTGAGTAGATAGTTTAGAATAAAAAGTTCTTAAAATTAATCGGTGAAATATTAATCAACCGATTGGCTTACAATAATACCTACAATTACAATCTCCCAATTCAACTAAAATCAAGAACTCCGATTATAACATAATCGACAGATCCAAGATGAACTTCTAAAAGTAAACGGACTTTAGTACTTAGTTTTACAGATGAAATTATCCGAGTACGAGTACCCTGTTCCAGTTCTTATAGTACAGTGTTGATATCCTGGGCTATGTTTTGGGCATCCATGGCAGCTCCATACAATCCTTTTCGGGCCAGCCCAGAGCAATACAGCCCATTCAAACCTTTCCAATGATTCGGGTAACTGAGCTTTGAAAGCCCATTATCACCTAAAAGGTAATCATCTCCCTGCGCAAAAATAGTAAACATTTATCTTTTTTTTTTAAAAAAAAATAAAATAAACGGGTTTTTATTTTGATTACCTTGAGCCACGTTTTCGTGGATCTTTTGAACCCTGTGGCTAATACTATTGCATCGAAAGCAGATTCTTTCCCATCCTGAAATAGCACATTTGTGCCTCTAATTCTGTTTATTCCGGGTAATACCTATTTATGGACATCAAATACTTTCTTTAATTATACAAAATCAACTATTTAATACATCCCACTAACAAAATATGAACATATGATAACCTAAAATAAGGACGAACCTGAATCTGTCGGGACTTGATTTTTTGATATGTTCCAACATCGACAACCGGGTATCTTCCATACTTATCCTTCATAGCAAAAGGCCCTTCTTTTGGTCTCTCGATTCCATATTTACACAAATCTCCATACACAATTTTGCTCATCAAAACCAAGAGAGAGTCAACCCAATCCAAACTCAAGTACTTTAACAATACCAATCCCAAAGAAGTCATACTTCTTGATAACACGTGAATCTGCACTAGTAAACATGGATATTATTAAATTATTAAATTGTATATTGAAAGAGATGTCATTTTAATATTTTATTGGCTCATAAAAATACGTACCGGGCTTCGGACAACGACGGAGGTATCGGCACCATAGTTAGCAAGATCCAAGGAAATCTCCATGCCAGAGTTCCCACTGCCCACAACCAGAACACTTTTATCCTTAAACTTCTCCCCAGTTTTATACTGCGTCGAATGCAAAATCTCACCAGTAAAGCTCAGCAAACCCTCTATCTCAGGCCAGGAAGCGTCGCAGGATTCACCAGTGGCCACAACCAGAAACCTGGACCTGTACTCCTTCACTTCATCGGACCCCGTGCCAGAATCTCTAGCCTTGACATTCCATTTCCCTGCAACTTCATCGTATGCCGCCGCTTCCACCGCCTGCCGGAAAATGGGGTGGATCCTGAAATGTGAAACGTAGTCGTTCAAATACTGCACGAAATCCATTCTCGATAGATAAGTGGGGTAAGATGAAGGGATGGGCAGCAGGGGAAGCTCGCAGAATTGTTTGGCCAGGTGCAGATGGACCCGGTCGTAGGTGTATTTCTTCCAGATTGACGCGACGCAGTCTTCTCTCTCGAGAAGTATGTATGGGATTGAGAGGTTGCTTAGACACGCCGCCGTTGCTAGGCCGGAAGGCCCGCCGCCGACTATTATCACCACCGTTTCTTTAACCCTCTGCTCTGCCATGGAAGAAACTGTGACGAGAGTGATGCTTCTTCCTTGTTGTGATCGATTTATAATCTTATCTGACATTGTATATATAATCAATCTTATCGGTCAAATATGTTTTTCGCATCAAATCGATAGAATATTACTCGTTTTTTATTAATTACTATTCTTTTTTGAATAGCGTGAAGATTTACTAAATAGGTTGCATTAGTTTAATAAAAAAATCTCATATTAATAATAATATATTTTATTTGAGTAACAAATAAAAAATATTATTTTTTTACTATTTTGGAGATGCGCCAGTGCATTAATCAGCACGGCAAGTTGCATGGTACCGAACATGATAATTTAAGAATTTGTGAAAAATGAACGGGAAATTGTGCTTAAGTCTCCAGTCGTAGATTTTTTTTATGTTCAGTCTCTGGGTATTTTTTTAGTGTCACATTTTCACATGAAGTGTATCACATTTTCACATGAAATGTACCACATTTTGTATGACATAGTACCACAATTTTGTGGGTAGGGAGTGAACCCAAAGAAATATTTTGATTGAGGATTTTTCACCAACTTTCCAAAAAATGAAAGATATTAACAAACAAAATATTTGATATGATTTGTAAATTTCTAGTAGTACTTTATTAAAATTATTTTAATAATAAATTTCAAATAACCACAAATATCATTAATAATTTATAAAATGGTTGAAATTTATTAATAGTTTGAATAGGTTTAAACATATTCTTAATTTTAATTCAATTTTTAAAACAAATTTCTAAAATTTTCAATATAAAACCAGTTACTTGGCAAGATATTTTTTTCCAATAAATGTCTCAAAAACTTGCCACCAGATTATTTCATTTCCAAGAATGCATGATCTCCCAACACATTTCCAAGTCTATTTGTTTACCTGTCGGAACCCCCGTCCCCCACCTTGGAGGGACACACGTCCACTTGTACTCTGCCTCCTGTCCCAGTTGTATGTTTTATGATTTTTATTTATTTAAATAAAATAATGAAATGATCTTGAAAATATTATAGAAGAAATTACCAAATTAAAACATAATTTCTATAAAAAAAATTCACGAAGTCTAAGTTTTATTTTTAAAAAAAAATTGAGTAGCCATTAAATAACTTGCGCCTTAATGGCATTTTTTATATGGGAAAAATGTTAAATATAAATTATTATATAGGTAAACTAAGCTGGATCTATTGTTAGGTTTACAATTTAATGAAATATAATGTGATACAAGTACCAGTTATTTTCTTACTTAATTAAAATGTTATGGTCGAGATTAGGGCAATCTATAATTAATGTGTGTGGGCACAAGTAGCCATCAAAGAATTAATTTGTAACAAATTTTGTATCATATAATATATGGTAACATATGTTCAAATATAATATCTAGACTTGATTAAAATCAAATGCAACAATTTTAACTATATTTTAGTTAAAGATGTTTTTTTTTTTCCTGCATGAACTCTGATATAGTAATTATCAGATTGAAATATAATTTTTTTTTAAAAACTATTGATGAATTAAAATTTTAAAATACTTACCATTTCAAATTTTCTTATAATGATTTAAAAGATAGCATTATTGTGATAAATAGTTAATTTTGTTTAATTATTTGAATATACTAATTGATTTTTTTTAAAAGATGATATTATTATTAAGTCAAACGTATAACTTAACGTAATTAAATTAGACAACAACAATATTTTATTTTTGACTGAAAATTTGGTGGATTTGGTGTTTTGGGGGAAAATGATTTTTTTTTAAAAAAATTGAGTATAAAAATTTCAAAAAGTGAGTTTTTAGATTATTGGTATTATTACAGGAAATTAATATAATACGGATAGAACAATTAGATGATAAACGAACTATAAAAGTAATACGTATAATATTTATCAAATAATATTTGTAAGAGTAAGTCTCTTGTGAAACGGTTTCACGAATTTTTATCTGTAAGACGGGTCAACTCTACCGATATTCACAATAAAAAATAATATTCTTAGCCTAAAAAGTAATATTTTTTCATGGATTACTAAAATAAAAGATTAGACAAACGAAATTGATTAATGACAAAAACTTGTGTGAGACGGTCTCACGGGTCGTATTTGNCTAAAATAAAAGATTAGACAAACGAAATTGATTAATGGCAAAAACTTGTGTGAGACGGTCTCACGGGTCGTATTTGTGAGACGGATCTCTTATTTGGGTCATCCATGAAAAAGTATTACTTTTTACGCTAGGAGTATTACTTTTTATTGTGAATATGGGTAGGGTTGACCCGTCTCACAGATTAAAATCCGTGAGACGGTCTCACATGAGACCCACTCTTGATTAATGAGATCGTCTTACAGGAGTTTTTGTGTATTTGTAAAATGTGGAAAGAGTATGCATGACCAAGAGAAGTTGCGTAACTCGCGTTCGTGCCAAATTTTCAAAGATTAATCTTAGCTTTAAAAAGCCTTAAAAAAAGAAGGAAAAAAAAGTGAACTAAGCCATGTCAAAGTTTTGTTCGACACATTTGATCTTTTTAAGTTACTTAAAATGTACCATTAAATTCGACACGTGTGATAGCCTTGCTCGGACGATCTAAAATTTTGACAAATTGAATGGAAAATATTTAATTGATATTTCTTTAATGGAAAAAGTGTAGATTTTTATTTATTTTGATAAAAGAAGATTGCTTCTACTATTTGTAAAGAGAGTTCGAAATGATCTTCTTCAAAAAAATTTGAATTATATCGTTGATATAATCGTGAGACGATCTCATGGATATATATCCATAAAAATGGTCGATTCAGTCCATATATAAAATGAAAAATAATAATTTGAAGTAGAAAATAAAAATCTATATAAATAGATTTAGTTTGTCTCATATAAAATTGACTCGTAAAACGATTTCATAAGAGTTTTTCTATCATTAGAGAAGATTTAATCATCTATATTTGTTGGAAAAAGGAAATAGAAACATAACACTACGAATATATTGAAAGCCGTGAATGAAATGCGAGTTCCGTAGTCAAGCCAAACCTTGGTTAAAGACTTTTCAAAATATACTTTGAACAAACACAATTACTTGCGTGTATAAATTTTTCAATTGAATACTTTTTTTAAAAATAATAATAAAAATATGTAGATTTTTCAATCGAATACATTTTTTTTAAAAATAATTAATCATAATTGGAGTTAAAATATTATATCCTATGTTTGTTATAAATTCAAATATATAAATATAATAAATATTTGTTTTTCATCAAATAAACTAAATCATAATCGTAAACCGGGTCGTTGCTAATGGGCCCTACCAAACAAGGCGGTAGCATTCATTTTTACTTTCAGCTACGCTGAACATCTTTTATAATTATTTAATGGGCCCATGTATCCGCGAACAGTTTTTGGTGTGTCGGATCGGCCCATTATATTTTAACCCAATAATTAAGATAACCCATCAGTCCATCAAATCATAGCCTTTGTTTAACAATTTATAGCAATTTAGACCCAAGTTAGGGATGACAATGGGTAGGGTATGAGTCGGATTTCATACATCCATCCCCATACCCATTTATTAAATTCATCCTCATCCCCATACCCATACCCATCGGATATTGAATTTCATCCCCATCCCCATACCCATCGGATTATCGGATATCCATACCCTACCCAAATACCCAATTATCATATACNCCTTAAGCTTCAAAATATAGCAACAATAGAGCCTTCACCATTTTACAGTATCCAGCTTAACTAAAATACCTATTTTACCCCATGATATATTTATTTGATTNCAAACATTCTTGAATACACAATCGGAAGTCACAAAACTCCCCAACAAGATGAAGTTTAAGGTTAAAAAAGCAGTAAAATCGACCTGTAAATGTCATCAAGGTAGAACTAGAGAGTGTGCTGTGACTTCTGAGGCAACATAAGATCGAAACAGAAAATGATACACGCACACACATAAACAGATGTTAAGATCAAGATCTAACAGAATTGAGCGACAAGAAACTTCAGCGTCTTTTAAGTAACAAGAAACAGCTTGTTTCATCATCATCAACCTCAAGTTGTTTTCATACCAGGATTTAGTAACAAAAGCTTTGTTCAGGGTATCATGGAATTGTCCCACCAGCTTCCAAGATCTGTCGCTCCAGCTACATATATTAAAGGCAA
This sequence comes from Primulina huaijiensis, assembly GCF_012295235.1. Taxonomy (NCBI): domain Eukaryota; kingdom Viridiplantae; phylum Streptophyta; class Magnoliopsida; order Lamiales; family Gesneriaceae; genus Primulina; species Primulina huaijiensis. The sequence continues at coordinate 25,996,115 of NC_133306.1, forward strand.
TTACTTTACGATATTGTGGTTTTAGGATACAGGATTTGAAAATAAGTACAGTAAAAAAATTGTTATTAGGTGACATGTTTAGAAAAATATATAGAAAGCAAGCCAATGGATAGGGCATTGAAAGGAAAAAGTGGGGCAGAGGAGAGCATCGACTAGTCATTCCTGGAAGTACGCGATATATAAAATCTGACAAATAAACCACATTATTTAGGAAGTACGCAAGGTTGTGCTTCAATCGATGAATTTGATTTGGAGGAACGGATTTGACTTGAGGAATGATTTAATAGATAAATTTCAAATGACACATATCTCGGGTGGATTTTATTATGGAAAATGCATGACTTGATATTGAGTAGATTCGAAATTCACTTGACTTTTATAAATCAAAGCAAGTCAAGGAAATTGAAAGTCAATGGTTATGAAATCCATCGCTCATTCCATGCACGACCTAAAAGAACACTAGCAAGGGGATATCAAATTGTATGATGTGATCATACAGAACCATAAGGATTCCAAATATTTACCCGAATCATAGTTTCCAGCTTGTTCTTCACAATATAGTACTCATGTTTCACTTGCTGCAAACACTTCAAGCACCTGCACAAAAAGTTACTCGGTCTTACTATGTGACACAAAGATTAATGCATCCTGAAAAAAAGATTGTATTTTGCGAGTCAAACCCCGCATCGATGATAGGTAGACAAGGAAAATAGACTTCTGAACATAGTTACTAGAAATGCAAGCCTTACTTAGGCACATGCATTTCATCAAGCCTAGGTGCATGGTGAAGCATCAGCTTCCCTACAGTGAGACACCCCAACAATATTACCTGTACATTTAGGTTGTGATTAAAAAGTGAAGAGCTTTTTTTTTTGAGTAAAAAGTGCAGAGATTTTAAAGTGCACCAAGAGGGCAGAGCTTTAGAGACACTTAAACGAAAGGCCAAGTGTTGGCTTGTGTCCAGCCACAAGGGCTGAGCCTCAAGCTTATGGTTCTTGACACTTGTGGTGTAGCTGGTAATGGAGGCTGGTACTTTTATGCGGTCCACAGGGCCGTGCAATGGAATGACAGGTATTATTTTTTGTCTATAGCGTTGCTTCAAATAAGATATGATAACACAACATATCAGGATTGTTATGTATTGTAAGCAAAAAAAAAAAAAATGCACATGATTGTTTACATAGGGATCTGGAGTATTTAACAGTTCATACAAAAGTTACCGTGGAGCATATGATTCCAATCAATTTTCCAGTTGAGTTGGTCCATATTAGCAGTTACCACATTGTTTCAGAGAAACATTTTATTCCAATGAGAACAAACAAGACCATAGTCTAATTTTCCACATTGAGTGTAAAAGGGTACTGTCTGATTTTCCAGATTTCGTTTGAGTACTGATAATGTGAACCGCTTGGCCATGAGTAAGGATAAGAATGGATCTAAAAAATTATCCCAAATGCAGAAAGAGGGCGTAGGCAAGGTAACAAGTCAATGACCACTTCATCAATTCAACACTATAATAGAACACTTCGAAAATCAACAATTTCACAACTCTTTCTTGGAATAACTTTCTGACTAATGCATGTAGATTACGAGAAAATGAAAAATGATCACAAAGATGAGCTTACCCATCCAGGTTCTTCTGCTCGCAGAAGCCTCTGAAGGCAACACACATATTCTTCACTCTTTGCGCACCTATACTGTTATTTCGACCAAATATCACATAAAAAGATCAGAAAAGAACAAAACCCAGGAAAACAATTTCTTGAATTGTTCACTCAATGGCCAATCAGGATTGCGACCAGATCTAGTTGCCATGCAAATTGACTGACTAAACCATACCACAAAACATCAAATATAGCAAAAGGATGTACCTGGAACTGCTACCCTTGAACTGATGAACATGGGCATCAATTTGCTTAAAATCCACGACGTGCTGTTGACTACAAAGTCGAAGTCAAAATTAACAGAAAATCGAAAATTAAAACGTCAGTAAAATCGAAATTCCGGATTCCAAAAAAAAAATCATGATAAAAATGAAACTCACAGGGCAGTGGTTAAATTATTCATAAGCTTTTCAGAATCCTCAAAGTAAAGCGAAACCACTTCCACGACAAAATATGGGTTGCCCTCATCTTGCAGCTTCTGCAACTGTACAAACTGATCATCCAAGAATCCCTTTTTCCCACAATAAAAAAATCAAGAAAATGCCAGATTGAATGAATTAGAGGTGCCGCATTAAAAAAATCAGCAAAAATACCAAGAAGCCAATAATTTCTCGGGGGAAAACAGTAAAAAAGATTAATCAAACCAGTGAAAATTCACCTCACGATAGAGGGAAGCAACAAAGTCAACATATCGTCCCCGCAACAGCCCCACATTCTCCATGGCTCCCCAGATTTTTTGCTCTTTCCCGTACCACTCGACTCGACCGGACCCAATGAAAAGTATCTATTTTGTCACTGAAAGGACCGCACTTTTCTTTGAACTAGCAGATCTCTCGATAAGCCTAAGAAATGCAGGCGTTTATGTTAGCATAATTATGGGCAGTTTAAAAGAGGGCTGTATAAAAAACCTAACTTCCCAAAATTAAGATTCTTGGATCTAATTGGATGAGATTATTTCAGAGATGTAATTAATTTTTGAATATTAATTTGTAGATATTTTACTATAATTAAGAATAATTTCGTTCTATAAATTCTTAAAAACTTTAACATTGTATGTTTATTTAATTAGCACGAAATACATTTTGTGAAAATTATATGTACGACCACATGCACCTTCATTTCCATAACATTTTATGCTTATTTATTTCAAAAATAGTCAAGCTTATTAAAAAATTTTTTTAAATATTTATGCACAAAAATTGTTTTCCCCATAAGCGATTCTTTATTTGTTTTTTTGGCAACTATATTAAATTTCTGCGACGTGCCCCAACTTGGGACACTGAAATTTAGTTGTTATCTTCGTTCATATTTCCCACCTAAGAAATGATTTATACAACGAGATGGCTTGAATAAATTTTCGTTTTTGGAATTTTTTAGAATGTTGAAAATGAACTTTCCATTTTAATAAGTAAATGTCAAAAACAGTTTCCGTTTTCCATCAGGCATTAGGTCAATAACGTATTTCACATAATCAACACCCCTACTTACCGCATTCTTCCACCTACAAAATTATTGTTCATGATTTCCTTTTTAAAATTTACTAAAGTACTTATAAAGTGTGAACTAGAGGTACAAATGAACCAATTGATTTGCAAACTTTTCGACTCGATTAGAAAAATATTTGATTTATATTCGAGCTTATAGAATTCGAACCGAACTCGGGCATTTTTTAAATTTTTTTATAGTCGAACTCGCGATTAAATTATTTTGTTCGATAGTTCGCGAGCTGCTTGCAAACTTTAATATTTTATTAATATAATATAATTATATATTAAATAAATAAAATTCGAGCCTTTCGAGACTATTTTCGAGCAATAGTTTGAATAGTTTCTTAACATATTCGAATCTTTCTAACCAATTCGAGATTTAATTCGAACCAAATTCGAATCAAATTTTTAAAAAATTTTGAACTTCGAATCGATCTCAAACTCGAATAAAACTAATGCGAGCCGAATTCGAGTCTTCAAATTTTCATCATATTTTACTCAATTCGATTGTTTACACCTCTATTATTAATGAAATAATAAAATGTGATTAATTCTAAAAACTATCGCATTCATGTCGTGGGATCACACGAAAACTAGCCCTCAAATCAAAATATCATTGTCTTAAAAATGAAACAAAATATAAAATATACATTATAAACTTTATTAAAAATAAAAAAGTACCATCAATAGAGTTGAATAAAAAATATAAATAGAAAAACTATCCAAACAAATAAAAAGCAATATATATATATAAATGTTAAAAGAAAAAATTTACTGTAAAAAGTAAAAATCTCAAACTCACAAAATATATTAAACTACACACTTTATAAAATTGTCTACTCAATTATGTTTTTCTTCACAAATTGAGAGACCTATTTATAAAATTTCTTTGAAAATAATCCAAAAATAAATACATCATCACACACTAATTTTCAATATTTACCACTCTTATTTTCAAGACTCAATCTTTTATTTTCAACAGAACATGTGTTTTAACTTTACTTAAATATTAGCCGTACACTGTATTTAAAAATACACTTACGAAACAAATATTGCAAAAGGTTCATGTGAGATGAAAGTAAAACAACCATGTTTAATGGAGTAACAAAGTTTTTAAATAAAGCAAACCCAAAAAACATTAGATAGTGATCACCCAACTAATCTAATAATATAACGAGATATCCAGTAAACGAAATGTGATTTGTCTGCTTTCCATTTCTTTTTCATCTTTTTTGTTTAATTAAAAAATGTCAATACAGATGGGAACCGACCTGAGCAGGAACAATAAATAAACTGTACATGATTGAGTGAGCGTCCCCAAACAAAACAAATGTAAATCCTAACCCCTGAATCAAATCCATAATTTTACATGATGCACCCTTTCCAGATTTCAAGAATTGCTAATTGACAAACATGAATATACACACAAATAGGGACAAGCATGGGTTATCGCTTACGTAGTATCGTGCTCGAGTTCCATTGTCAATAGTAGGTTCGTGAATATTTACTCTGTATGATCACCTGCGATTAATGCAAGAATTCAAGCTAAGATTTGACACATGAACTGGAATTGACAAATAGGCCATGAATTAAAAAGAAACGGGATGGTGGCGTTTTTGCTGTAGAGTATTACCATCTTCGGAAAAATCAAACATCCCACCGATCCATCCTTCCTCAGATTTTTCCTCCTCATCGTGAGTGTTGCTAGCACCAGTGTCATCCACTTCTTCGGTTGCAGCTTCAGTTGAGTCGTGGTAATCGCCTAACTCTGGCTTACTGCAGTAGCCTTCCTTGAAGAAATGCCCAAAATCTACTGTTTTCTCCATCCCTGCAGGCATAAAAACATCGGGTCTGTATTTTACCACATTTAATCATGAAATCTTATTTCTGGAAGGAAAATACCACTAAAGGCAGTGTTAGAAATTGTAAAATCAGTGGAGGAAAAGGGGGAGATGGGCCTAGATTTTTGACCCTTCTCTCTTTACTATGTTTAAGGGATTTGCAGAATGGCCAAGTAGTATAAGAGTTCTATCAAAGTTCTGGTATTCAAAATCAAGAGAATTCTCTATTCTCTAGACGATTGTGGTTGTGGTGAAAATGGGAAGAAAATGAACTTCGCACTTGATGCGATAGAGTACATCAGTTAATACATAAACTTGTCTGGTCTTCTAATTTCAGGAGGGGAACTGCCTGCGAATTAAAGGCAAATAAAACATCCACAAGCTTGGCAGAAGAACTTGTCACCGCCAAATGCAACCAGAAAAAAACGAAGCTTCTTACATTCAGGTAAGAGAAACATAAGCTAAATAATTTCACAAGTATGCTGCACAAAAGGCATTTATGAAAAAAAAAAAAGTATCTTACCTCCTGATTTTTCAGTAGAACTATCTGCTGGTGGATTTGAATGAGAAATAAAACGCAGGCCACCAGTTGTCTCTCTAGCTTGACAACGATCAGTGGAAGCACTATGATGTCGTCCTTCAGAGGACATGGATCTACATTAAACAACCAAGTAAAATACAAATGTAAGTACATAAACCAGGACTGCTGTTCCTACTTTCAAATGTAAGTACATAAACCAGGACTGCTGTCCCTACTTTCAGTATTGGATGATATATATTATTCGAGGGGGAGGTAAAGAAGAGAAAAGGGTAACCTGTAGCCAGCTCATAAAGTACCATTATGAAAAAGGACGCATTACAAAATGACCACGATAGATTGATTTCTTGGACATTTAGTGAAATATAGTAGACGAGAGAATATTCCATTCAAACTGGAAATTCGCAGCAATTCAATGTACAAACCAAACAAGAAGACATAATCAAGAATGCATAAGAACCAGAACCAAGGATAAGATATTCACCGGCTAGTCCATCCAGGCCTTGCACTAGAGTAATGGTCAAATACTGGCAACAAATCTTTGTGTCTTATCTCCAATTCATGTGAAGCCAACATCTCAATTTCAAACTCACCACCAAAATAACATTCGGCTCTTGGAGGTTCCATTGCATGGAAATGTATCTAGCAAACCATTCAAATTACTTACAGAAACCCACAATAAAACACGAAGGCATCAGTAATTCATGAATGCATACCTTCGACTTTTGCCATATGGGTAACCTGCAAGAGTTTATTTGCACTTCAGCACTAGACAGATACCAGGGTGTTCTCTCTGCAGATTTCATCGTGTCGCTCTTTACCAATTTCTTCTCCCCAGAAAACTCCTCCTGGGAACCAATTCTAGAGTTGTCAAGATAAGCGTTCTCTCCATCAAAGATGCCAGATACACATTCTTCAATTTCCAGATCATCTAGTCTTCTGCAAACATCCCACCATTGTGTAGGGTCAACTTTCACTCTGAATTCCTCATGTTGTGGGTTCACTTGTGCAGTTGACCAGGAATTGGTTCTACACTCGCTCAGTTCAACCCCTAATGATGATTGAATTTCATGTTGAACAACAAAGCCTGATGGGGTATAGACTAAGATGTGCTCCAACGCATTGGAGCTCGAAAGAACATCCAAAGAACCAGTAGACTTAGGATTGTGAAAAACAGCAGCAATAGCTCCAGATGGTACACTTGTCTTCCCAACCACTGAAGCAGCAACGTTGCTTACTGAATTAAGTAAGCCCAAGTCACTGCATTTTATCCGGGTGACGATAGAAGGGGTGCAAGTAGGTGGAGGAGAACAATGTTGCTCATTTGTGGTGAAAGATGAAGTAGACCACCACGGTGTAGATGAAGCTAAAAACAGTAAGGTACCTTGCTCATGAGTCTGTAAAGCTTGGATACCATCATCCCCCCCGAAAGGGGACAAAACAAAGATATGGCAAGTTCCTCTAGTTGAAATAATAGCAATCCACTGACTGTATTTACTAAAACAGATGTCCTGGATTACCTGTCAAAAAATAAAAAGGAATCAGGAAACTCATAAACCTTGAGTTTTTCAGGAAAAAGAAGATGGTATTAGAAGAATAATAGTTAAGACAGGGTACTTGCATATACTTACAGCAGTTGTTATACCCCGATACAACTTATAAAGATGCACATGTGAAGTGCCCCGGTCGTTACAACCAGATCCATTACATTTATGAGGAGGCATGATCCTAAAAACATTTATATTATTTCCATGTACAGAGGCAGTAACCAGAAGAGTCCCACTTGGATCAAAACATAAAGCAGATATTGGACTTGTATGAGCCCTAAATTGTGATATAACTTCCGAGGAAACAAGGTCCTTCACAGCTACCTGCAATAGACAAATTCAAGAACATTGTGGTAAAATGGCAAACCTAACATCTTCTATTATAAATTTCAAAGAGATAGTGTCTCATTCAGTCAGTAGTTACAAAATGAACATGATAATGTTAACAGTGCAGTGAACCTACCACGCCAGCATTCTCTGGTTCAGATGCTGCTAGCTTCCCAATTTTCCAGCCAGGAGAACTAGGACTCTCATGAAGTAGCTCAGGACAGTATTTGGATAGTTTTTTATAACCCATGTCACCCAGGGTAAGTATCCCTGCAGCTAAGTGTCTGCTGGATTCCATTGCATAACGAGCCATCAGGGTTCCACTCCCCGGAGATGTGGATGGACTAACACTAGAAGAAATGTTCTTTGGACTCACACGGCCCGTATTTAACATAAACGGGCGATTAGGAGGATAAGCCAACCACCTAGGTCCAACAGCCATCGGACCATACCCTGCCCCCATTCCAACAGGTCCTTGCTCTCTGAATCGGGGAACAGGATAGGTGACAACAACAAATTTTTTCTCAAGCGTAAGTGCATCAAAGCAATATACCTGCTCAATAAACAACCCAATCAGACTTGTAGTTTTTTTTTAGCATGAATCAGTACAGTATTTAAGTTCCATTAGAAATGTGATTCGAACATAAAAATGGCATGCACTCTTAAAAGCTATCTTGTTAATGAAGTATACACTTGCAACCAATTTTAACCACTCTTGCACACGACATATACTTCATTTGAGAAACAACACCTGATAAATTTATAAAAATTTCCTATATAGCCATGTAACAGCCAGGCCGATGAGAGTATACTCCAAACATAACACACCACAGCCAGTATGTGAAATAAAAACAAAAAGAGAAAATAAAACAACTAAAGGAAAAGTCACAGTAAAAATGCATTACATACTTGTTCTTCAAGGCCAATAGCTACCACTTGTAGGCTGCATCTAACCATAAACACTGCAGATTTAAAGTCAACCACCTTCACATATTCATTTGATTTCATTGAGTAAAATCGAATAGCAGATGGGGGGTCAAACGAGCTCCCTAGAGATGATTCTGTTGCACCATTAGTGGAAGACCAAGTAGCCCGAGGGTGAGCGATCCTTTCATTATCGTCCCCACCAACAACCACTAGCATAGGATGTGATTTTTTGTACACTTCAGCACCATTACAATTTGCAGGAGCTGGAAGAATTTGTAAAAATGTAACTGGTCCGTAACGCCTTGAAACCAGTTCACTAAAGCTACAGGCATCCTCAACATCAAAAACTTGGAAACCCTTTAGATAGCCAATCAACAAGACATGCCTGAAGGCTGTTGAACTATTCTCTAATTTGTCAAAGCCAGCCCATAATACCTGAAGAACACAGAGGATCAGATCCAGAAAAGTAGAGTCACTCTGAAAATACCCAACTATAAGCAACTATAAGCGACACACATAAGACTCCTAAATCGGATGTAAAGCTCTTACTACCAGATAAAGGCGAAAGATTATTATTGCACTAGTAAACAGGCCCAATGAGAGCATAAAAAAAAAAGAAAATCTCATCCTATTCATTCCGTGGCATGATTTTGAGGCAATTGGCGCAAATTTCCTCTGTTTATGATACACAAGTGACCATATTCGCACAAAGTGATCCAATAACAAGTGCCCTCTTAAGCAAGGAAACAAACTGAAACAACTCACTTCAACAATTTTTAAAAATTAATACTTCCAGCAACCTAGGACAGGATTAACATGAAAAAGATTTTGGAGAAATCACTGGGAAGAGAGAAAAATCCAAGGGAAAAAACCAACCTTCAAATAAAATAAGACATGGAACAGCACTTACGTTAAAATAAACACAGAGAGGTGGTCAGTCAATTAATAGTTGGTTCCCTTTAATTTAGGTCATTAAATCACTCAAACGGTTTTTATTTTTAGACAGAAAAACAACACAAGGGGGACTTGTACTGGAATAAATTAGAGATACAAGCATCCTAGGCCGCCACACATTGGTACATGAACTGAAAATTTTCACAAATGAAACCACCATGAAATTAAAATCCCTTTGCCTACAGAGTTCCTTGAATCCTAGAGCATGTTCTTTCTCAACAAGTATACGAAAGTAAATTTGATTGTGCGGTCTGATTGGAAGGAAGTCGATTCAAGGTTCTATTTCCGTAAATTAAGTTTTTTCTAATCACAAAAAAGATTTTCACACGCTAAAATTAACTTCTGATGCGATTCATCTAGTTTATACAATTAAAACAAAAAACTCAATTATTAAGTGCTCAAACTCAATCAAGACATCAACGAAATGAACTGAACTAAAAAAAAATAAAGAAACCAATACAATCAAACACTTTAATAAAACTGACCACTACATGAAGTAAAAAAAAAGCAGAATACAGACAAGAAGCTTGAAAAATAATGTCAGAAATGCCGACCTGCTCTTTTCGATCGTCTCCAGAGGAAGAAATGGAGGCGGCGACAGACGCACCGGCAGACCGCACTGCGGTGCTAGCATTCGTCGATACCGTTTTGATACAAGACGAAATAATTCTGAGAGAACTAGGCAGCAATTTGCTGTTTTTCCCCTTGCTTCTCCTCATTTTTTAAAGATAAATCCTTCAGACTTTATCCTCTCAGCCTTTCCCAACCACCACCGACTGACGAGTAACTCCCGATTCAACTCCACCGCCGTCGTGCTCCGCCGCACTGGCCGACGCGTAATACTTACCGCCGTCGATCATCAAAAATCTGCGATCGCAGGAGAAATGGGAACACCACCGCGAAACACTCGCAAAAATATTCGATGATGTTCGCAATTTTGGTTTCCTTAATTTTGCAAAAATTTAGGAGTTTTGACTTGTAGCGCATGCTTTCTTTACTGTTTCTATATTTATACACGCTCGCGATCTCCTCCGCTTCTTTTTTTGTTTGCGCTCGGATATTCATTTAAAATCATTTTTACTATTTATTTCTTATTTGGTTTATTTTCTTGTCCCAAACTTTTAAAGTAAATTTTAGAATAATTTTGTAACCACGTCCTTGAATTGATTAAATAAAGACAAATTTAGTTTTATAAATTTTTTTAAAAAAATATTTTGAGTTATATCTTTTTTTTTTAAAAAAAAATCAGTTTATTACCACATATGTTATTGAGATTAAAATCATAATATGAATTATCAAAAATAAAACACATGAAATTTATATTGCTTTTCATGCTAGGTATGAGTAAGATCGATCGTCTTACAAATATAAACTCATGAAATCGTTTCACAGTAGAATTATTATTTATTCAACTTGATATATTTTTCTTAATGTACTAAAATAAAATTAGGACCATTAAATACATGTGAACATCCCCAAATTTTATGATCTATACAATGAGAACATGGACACTATTATTTAGTGAATGTGAATTATGATATATGAAAACATTAATTAAGCGATTGAAACTCGACAGGTCATTAAAATCGCTGAAAGAAGCAAACAAATATTTATTTACTTTTGAAAATAAGAGATTGAGTGTTGGAAATAAGAGTTATAAATATTGAAAATTAGTGTGTGATAATGTATGTGATGATGTATTTATTTTTGGATTATTTACAAAGAAGTTCTATAAATAGGCCTCTCAATTTGTGAAGAAAAACACAATTGAGTAAACAAAATTTTAAAAAGTATGTAGTTTAATATATTTTGTGAGTTTGAGATTTTTACTTTTTACTGTGAATTTTTATTTTTAACATTTATTACCTTTTTTTTAAAAATGTTGGTGCAAATATTTGGTCCAATCTTCATTATTCCTCTCAAATTATTGAATGACCAATAGTATTTGAGTACCTAAATTTCATAATTAGCAACTTTATTATAATGGCATCTAATCAATGAATGTCTGAGATAACAAGTTAACAGAAAATGGAATGAGTTTTCTTTATCCATATTTTGGGAAAGAGAGAACTTAGTAAAGCAACCATTCCTTTGATAATAATTATCCCTTCTTGATTCAGGTATAAATTTCGATTCTTGTTATTGTTGGTAAATAGTTGGGAATCTTGGATCTAATTCAAAAAGAACATGAAAAATATTTTGGCATAATAACGGATAAAATTACGGATAAAATTACGGATAAAATTATTTTCTATCTCTTACATTTATTTACATCAACGTGACATAAATCTCTTTCATTATTAAAAAAATATAAGTTTAAGCCCATACATAAACAAAAAATTACCCACCCCTCCCAACGTTGTCATAAAAATAATTTCCTACCTATATGAAGGTCTCTAGGTCAAATTTCATGGGAGAGTTTAATTATTAATAAAAAAATATAGCAAATGGAAAAGTAATAAATATAGATAATTATTTAAGTGGGTGAATTAACTTCATTGTACCGTGTTGATAAGTCTCAGGCTATTAAATTTTATGCTGCAGGAAAGTAATTGACTATGCAACGGTTTAGGGAAAGGCTAGGGACATGTATAGTAAAATTAATTCCACATAAATTTATCCAATATATGTTCTTAAAAAAACTTGAATCACAAAATTTTATTTTCAAAATCAATAGACCTCTGTGATAAAAAAAAAAAAATAAATCACTAGACCTCTGATTTATGTTTTCATGGTGAAATACTACGCACATAAAATAACAAGGCAAAAACTTGTGTGAGACGGTCTCAAAGGTCGTATTTGTGAGACGGATCTCTTATTTGGGTCATCCATGAAAAAGTATTAACTTTTATGCTAAAAGTATTACTTTTTATTGTGAATATGGGTAGGGTTGACCCGTCTCACAGATTAAGATCCGTGAGACGGTCTCATGTAATAAATATTTCATTCTTTTAAAAATGGAAATTCCGGAGTCATGAAGTATATCTCACTCGGTATATGTCCAAAACTGAATATATTACATCGATTAACTATGACATCAGTGTCACTTCAATGATTCAAATCCGAAAATATATTTCTAAAAAATTACGCGACGAGTTCGGATAATCCTATGCACCAACATGATACAATGTCGTTTAAGTATCAAGGGTCATGCGTGTTTGCGGATCCAAACCTTTGAAGCCTCTGTTGAAGCTGTATTCTTCTGCACTAAAAAGCTCTTTGTAGTACTTCTTCCAACTAGACAGCTTCTTACATTTTTTTTTTATCAGCTCTAGGCTGCCACAGTTCCCTCTCAAAAGCAACAGAATCTGCATTAACCAAATCCAAAATCAAAACAAGAACGCTTACCTCGTGTAACATCATTAACACGGGTTGGTTTTTGTTTAATAAAATAATACATGCCTGACTCATTCGAGGGCGTCTAACCGGAGATTGTTGGATACATAATGAAGCAGCCAGGATTATGAGATTTAAGTGTATGGGATTGTAGTTGTCACCAAGTGAGGGATCTACAAGTTCTCTTATTCTGTTCTTTTTTAATAGAGGTTTAGCCTGACACAAAAGAATAACAAAACAAGATTTGATGCATATGTGCTAACAATGTTGCTCCAACTATGATGCACTCAAGCATGACTGAGCTCTACTTGCACTATACTCAGGGAAAATTTTTAACACTCAAAACTGAAGCTTGATTAGTGTAGTTTGAGCACGACAAGCTCACTTTTCTCGATCATCAATCGAGCTCATATTTGAAATCAACTAGATAAAATTAAGTGAAAACTAACAGTTCAGATGATATTTAGAAAAATGAAAATATTATTTGAGCTTGAGACAGTTAAAGCCCATGATCTTGAAGACACTCAAAGCCCATGTGATAAATGACAAGCCCATATATTATGGGTCCAGTAAGCATTAGGATCAATCTAGAAGAATTTATTGTTGAATCGGTTGTAACAGAATGCGGATAAGATTTCACGTGTCAATAGCTGGTAGCTTGATTCATCTGTATAAATAAGTTATCAAAGTGTAAATGAAAAGCAAGGAAGAAATGTTTCACACCTGTATTGTTATTCTCCTTCATCTACTTTTCTAAGTTGGTATCAGAGCCACACCATGGCTAACGCCAGCACTGGCAGTGCTTCGCCCATCCTCACCGAGGTGGCAGCAACTGTTCCAACCTTTTTGTCTATTAACCCAGCCAATCAGATTAATTCCGTTAAGCTAAGTGACGATAACTTCCTTCTATGGCATCTTCAAGTTCTTGCTGGAATTCATGGGCTTTAGCCACTGCTACCTCAGAATCTATCCATCCGCAGCTTTAGCCACTGCTACCTCAGAATCTGCCGAGGATGATTGGTGGTTTCCAGATTCAGGTGCTTCTCATCATGTTACAAACAATCTTGGAAATCTCGCAATTGGCTCCGAGTACACTGGAGGTGGTAAGGTTCATATTGGAAATGGTGCAGGTCTGTCTATATCTCACGTTGGTGATTCTAAATTTCGTCCTTCTTCCTCTCGCCCCTTTATATTAAATAACTTGCTCCATGTCCCTCATATTACTAAAAATCTTCTAAGTGTTAGCAAGTTTGCTCATGATAATAATGTCTTTTTTGAGTTTTATCCTTCCTTTTGTCTTATAAAGGATCTAGCCACGCAAGCTGTTCTTCTCCGCGGAATTTTGCATGAAGGTTTATACAAGTTCACTCTTGGGACTCCTCTTCCAGCCACCTCTCCACGACCCACATGCCTTCACTCCACATTTTTAGCCTCATCTACTATTCTTCACCAGCATTCAATCAAGGACTCTCCATCCATTTTGGACCAGTGGCACTATAGATTAGGACATCCACCCTTTCCTATTGTTAAGCAAATTTTATACAAATGTAATTTGTCGATTCCAAGAACTGCTGTTATGAAATTATGTGAAGCTTGTGAACTTGGCAAAAGTCATAGACTCCCTTTTCCTAATTCACAAACAGAATTTTCAAAGCCTCTTGAACTTGTTTTCTCCGATGTTTGGGGTCCTGCACACACTCCTTCACGCAATGGTTTCAAGTACTATGTCAGCTTTGTCGATGCCTTTAGTCGATTCACATGGATATACTTTCTTAAATTCAAATCAGAAGTTGTTCAAGTTTTTTCTCACTTCAAAAACCATGTGGAACTACAACTCAACCATAAAACAAAGCTGTTCAATCTGACTGGGGTGGGGAGTATCAATCCTTAAGTTCATTACTTCAAACATATGGGATAACACATAGAGTTTCCTGTCCTTATACATCAAAACAAAATGGTGTCGTTGAACGAAAACATCGTCACATAGTCGACACTGGTTTGTCTCTTTTAGCTCATGCTTCCATGCCGTTACATTTTTGGGATGATGCTTTTTCCACGGCTGTTTACCTCATCAATCGATTGCCTACAGTTGCTCTTCAGGGGCTTATTCCTCTTCAGTGCCTCTTCAAAAAGTCACCAGATTACTCTTATCTTAGAACATTTGGATGCCTTTGTTTTCCATGCCTTCGTGACTATAATCCTCATAAACTTGACTTCCGCTCCATCCCGTGTACATTCCTTGGCTATAGTGACAAACACAAAGGGTATAAATGCATTAGTACCACTGGCCGTGTCTTTATTTCAAGGCATGTCAAATTTCATGAGCAAAGTTTTCCTTTCCAGAAACATCTTGTTGGTTCTAGTACCACTTCCATACCTCAAACCTCTTCTCGTTCGTTTCTGTACTTGCCAAAAGTTCCAGCTTCTTTTACCTCAGCATCTCTAGCGTCTCCACTCAATGACTCTTCACCTCAGAAGTCCTCTGCTCAATCTGATAATACATCAGCAACTTCATCTCATGTTTCTTCATCCCCTGAACAAATAATTTCTTCACTATCACCTTCTCCTCAAGTTATCACACCTGCGCATACTCCATTGAATCTTCACCCGATGGTGACTCGTTCCAAGGATGGGATTTTCAAACCAAAAGTTCACTTATCCATACATTCCAGCATCTGGGAGCCATCCTCATTTCAAGAGGCCTGCTCACATCCTGAATGGCGAAAAGCTATGGAAGTTGAATATCAAGCACTAATGCAGAATCATACATGGACTCTTGTAGCACCACCATCACATTTACCTATCATTGGGTGTAAATGGGTTTTTAAACTCAAAACAAATCCTGATGGCTCTGTTGCTCGATATAAAGCCCGGCTTGTCGCAAAGTGCTACTCTCAGACTCCAGGGCTTGATTACAAAGAAACATTCAGTCCGGTTGTGAAACCTACCACCATTAGACTCGTTCTGTCTTTGGCCGTTTCTAAAGGCTGGCGAATTCAACAAGTTGATGTCAATAATGCCTTTCTACACGGTCAACTTACTGAGCTTGTGTATATGCATCAACCACCAGGGTTCGAAGTCTCAAGTCATACCTCTAATCTAGTGTGCAAACTAAATAAAGCTATATATGGGCTCAAGCAAGCCCCGCGAGCTTGGTTCGAACGTTTATGTCATTCTCTAAAGCTTATGGGTTTTGTTGAATCTAAAGCCGATGCCTCCTTATTTGTTAAAACTCACGCCACTTCTGTAATTTATGCGTTGATCTATGTTGATGATATTCTAATTACAGGAAGTGACACTACTCAAGTTCGCTCACTCATTTCAGCGTTGCACAATCAATTTTCTCTTAAGGATTTAGGAGATGTGAATTATTTCTTGGGCATTGAAGTTTGCAGATCACTGGATAAGTCCATGACTCTCACTCAAACTAAGTATACACAAGATCTGCTTCTCCGCACCAAGATGAGTAATGCTAAAGCTTTGCCAACGCCAATGACTTCTGGTCTCAAGTTGTCTTCTAAAGAAGATGATCCATTTGATGATGTTACGCTTTATCGCAGCACAGTAGGAGCACTCCAATACTTAACTATTACTCGCCCAAGCATTGCCTTTAGTGTCAACAAAGTGTGTCAATTTATGCAAGCCCCTTCACACTTGCACTGGAAGGCGGTAAAACACATTTTACGATACTTAAATGGCACACTTGGATATGGTATTCGTATCACTCCTTCCTCAGCTTTTACTCTACAAGGATTTTGTGATGCGGATTGGGGTAGTGACCCTGATGATCGTCGATCCACCTCTGGTTTTTGCTGGTTTTTTGGGGCCTCGCCAATCTCGTGGAGCTCCAAAAAGCAACCCATTGTGTCAAGATCTAGTACTGAAGCAGAATATAGAAGTGTTGCTAATGCTACATCTGAGCTTCTATGGCTTCGATCTCTTCTTTCTGAGTTACATGTGACTGTCTCAAGTCCACCTATTCTTTGGTGTGACAATCTCAGCACAATTGCACTAACTGCCAATCCGGTATTACATGCAAGAACCAAGCACTTAGAGCTTGATCTCCATTTCGTTCGAGAAAAAGTGTTGGCCAAAGAACTTTCAGTACGCCATGTTCCTTCCATTGATCAACTGGCGGACATGCTTACTAAACCATTGTCAGCAATAATGTTTCATCGTCATAGGTTCAAGCTTTGCGTGGTTCCTCATCCCCTGCAAAGCTTGAGGGGGCCAGTTAAAGCCCATGATCTTGAAGACACTCAAAGCCCATGTGATAAATGACAAGCCCATATATTATGGGTCCAGTAAGCATTAGGATCAATCTAGAAGAATTTATTGTTGAATCGGTTGTAACAGAATGCGGATAAGATTTCACGTGTCAATAGCTGGTAGCTTGATTCATCTGTATAAATAAGCTATCAAAGTGTAAATGAAAAGCAAGGAAGAAATGTTTCACACCTGTATTGTTATTCTCCTTCATCTACTTTTCTAAGTGAGACACGGTGAATATGAAAGCTTGATATAATAAAGCCCAAGTTCTAGTAAAGATGGTGTTCCCTCTAGCCAAGTTTTAACTGAAACTCTTTGGAAACTACTTGCCTGTGGTCTTGGCTTGCTTCCGCCCCTGACTCAAGCCAATATTTGAATATCGAGAATCGAATTGCTCGACCATTTAGCTAATTTCTCAGAGCATTTTTTAGGATTACATGTGAAGGGGAGATGAGATAGACATACCCACATAACAAGGCTTTGCTGAGAGTAATCCAGGACTCGACACCCAGAAATAAGTTCCAACAGCAGAACCCCGAAGGCGAATACATCAGTTTTTTCATCTACTATTCCATGCATTAGAAATTCAGGTGCTAAATACCTGCAGCAACAATGGATTAGCACCAAATACCGATCATTCTAAAAAATTGGGTTGAAAAGGATTGGGGGATGTTAATTATACTTACCCGAAAGTGCCTTCAACATTTGAAACAGTAAGGTGAGTCCATCGATCTGGGAGCCATTTCGCTAGCCCAAAATCACAAATCTGAACCGAAGCAATAGTTGAGGTACATTCAACTAAACACCTTATAAATTTACTCCCAATTTTCTTGCTATCCAACAACACGGAACATTCATTGATATACCTGAGGTTCAAAGTCCTCCGTGAGCAATATATTTGCAGCCTTAATATCTCTATGAACGATCCTTCTTCGACATCCTTCGTGAAGATACAGCAATCCTTTTGCTGTACCTAACCCAATCTTGTGCCGAATATCGAACTCGAGCTTCTCTCTACAATCTATTTTGTCACAAAAATACGAGGAAAAACAACTAAAAATCTAGATCCAAAGCCTTAAAACAAGTGTCAGAACAATAAACAAAAAATCTGGATAAGGTGAACTAACTGTGAAGCAAAGAAGCCACGCTTCCAAGGGGAGACAGCTCAAGAACAAGGTACATCCCTCCTTCAACGCAGTAACCTATCAATTTAGCAGTGTTCGGATGATTTATGTGAGCCATTATGCCAAGTTCTGTTAGAAAATCATTTATTCTTTCCTCCGCCCGGCCTTTAATCAAACGCTTGATCGCAACAAGCTGCCCACCTCGCAAACAACCTCGATAAACTTCAGCATAACCGCCTTTCCCGATCAAATATCCTATGCATATGCATAAACAGACGCTCATGATTTACAAAATTTCCTAAGGTGGGCCATTTTTTTTATCAAGATATATGATCAGAATAGACACAAGGGGCAGGACAAAGTGCAAGAATTCGAACTATGACTGACTTGATGCATTTTGCTGGTAGAAAAACTCACAATTTCGCAAACGCACCCTTGGTCCAGTCGGGACGTATCATAAAGCTAACCTTGTGAAAAATTGCAGGTTGCTGTCTGGAGTTCTGAGAAGGTAAAACTCTTCCATTGAGGCTTGAAATAGTTCAGGTGAGGACCTAATACAACACTTGTCACCCCTAAAACTTCCTCTTGTGCACTACTGCTGAATCTTCTAGATATATTCAGGGATTTGAGGGAATGAAATGTGGTTAACTGCCCTTTGGACTTAATTCTCAATAATTGAAAAAATTTGGCCCATCTCGAACCAAGTTTCGGATCAATCTGAACTTCTGATTCTGAAGTGCTTGTAGCTTTTGAGGAATCTGTTTCAGATTCGGCACTTCTTAGAAAGTCCTCGAGCACAGTATCAGGGGAGCAGGCCTTTGATTTATCTTTCTCCGTCTCCATTACTGATCATACTCCAAATTCCACCAAGAAAATAAATACAGATTTCATCATTATGAACATATATAGTTCAAAGATTAGAATTACATGTTTATAAAGAAAGAGACAAGCTGTTCTTGCACTAGAACAGCTTGTCTTTTTATTCCAAAAATGTAACCAATCATACTAAAAAGAAACAACGGGACCAGCTTTTACAGAAATAAACATGAATTTCAAGAAA
Source organism: Primulina huaijiensis (assembly GCF_012295235.1). NCBI lineage: Eukaryota > Viridiplantae > Streptophyta > Magnoliopsida > Lamiales > Gesneriaceae > Primulina > Primulina huaijiensis. Next base: position 26,015,189 of record NC_133306.1, read on the forward strand.
TCCCACCGAGCAATTAATCTCAGATTCAACAAACAACATATTGCGAAGACCCAAATCACACAAAGAACTATTGCACAGTAAGTGAGAAATCCGAAAACCCATCAAGAAATACTTCTCGCGCAACAATTTAGGACTCGTGGAAATGTATACGAACCGTAGAGTAGAATCTACAACTTTTGAGTTTCTTCTTCCTCTGACAAAAACCCTGAAGCAGACTGAAACAGAGGATTTCTTCTGTGTGGTCCTCCAAAGCCAAGCTTACGATGTTTTAACTCGTTTGCTAAGCAAATGGAGTATTTTTGCCTTCAGCTGCATACATCGATGTGTGCATGAAGGAATGAAAGTGGCAATAATTATGTAAAGTTATCTTCAAAGACAAGGATCTTGAATTTACTCCATCCCTACCAAACACCCGTAAATTTGATTTTGATTTTGGAAAAAAAAAAGACATAATTGGAAATTTAGTTTTAATAAGATAACAATGAGAAGATGCATGAATGGGCGGCGGCGGCGGCGGCGGCGGCGGGTGATGCAGATGTGGACGCCGACGCTTGTGTGGACGTTTGTCTCGGCTACTCATATAATTTACGCACTCCCATATTTCACCCGAGTTAATTTTCGTGCATTTTAATTAATTTTCAAAATATAATTTTTTTAGATTTATATACAATAAGTAAATATAAATAATATTAAACAAAATTTTAATTCAAAATTAATGATTGGGTTTCAATTTTGCTATATTTTGTTTCTCATAAAAACGATGTTTTTATGAGAATTTGGGGAACTACGTGAACATAAATTAAATTTTAATATAAAGATCACTATATATATAGATTTTTTAAAAAAATATAATGATGTTAGATTAATTTTTTTAATTCTGAATTAATATTTGACTTCTAATTTTTTAATTAAGTTTGTTTTCTTTAAATAAGAATGGTATTAACTGAGAAATGGTATTTTGAAAAGAAAAAAAATTGATATGACAAAGTTAAAAGGTACTATGGTAAAATAAATTTTCAAAGTTAATTGCCGAGTTTCAAATTTTGTTATTTTTTTGTTTTTGGTTTATAATAATGGTAGTATACATGGGAAAAAAGTATGTTGGTACCAAGCACAAATAGATAGTGAGATGAAGTACCAACAGTCAGACATATGAAAAATCTCACAACAGCTAGTGAGATAGAGCATCAACAGACGGATATTTTATTTGGATCACTCATGAAAAATTATTACTTTTTATGTTAAAAATATTATTTATTATTGTAAATATGGACAAAGTTGATCCGTCTCACGGGTGAAGATTCATAGGACCGTTTCATTAAAATAATGTAAGTTATATGATGACAGCTAATTAATAGACCTTATACCCACTAAAATGTTATATTGGTTATGATCAGTAACATACGATTTCGTGCAACTTAAGCTTAAGAAAATAATTAATAATTGTTGTGAGTTAATTGGCCATCATAATTGCTTCTAGTGGATCATTTTTTATATGGTTTGATGTAAATTGAGGTATAAGTTTTCATGTCGTGCGCTAAATAAATTATATGTGTGTCAAATCATTTAAAAATAAAAAAAAAACAATCCATATATTAACCAATAAAATTTGATGTTCATATGATAAATAGATTTGTTATGTACTTTTAATATTTTTTCCATCAAAAGGCTACACAAGCCTGAGTAATACTGATAGGAAACTGATAATTACTTATATAGTGCATACATTGTTATTATATATAGTACATATTTATTTTATATTCTGTTATTGAAAAGAAGTCCTTAAAAATAATTAATTATTAATAATTTTTTCATACAAAATATTAGAATTTTGTTATGGATTCCTAAAATCTAAAATAGAGAAACGATTCACGTTATTTAAATATTAAAATTTACAAATAACTTTCATCTGGATACGGCTGATCTGGTGAGAGTTCCAGGTTGCTTGTTGGCCTATTAAAAAGCATAATTTTTAAGTTTATGAATTGTTATATTTGGTCGATAAATGATTGAGATGACATAATTATTTTTTAACTTTAATGAATTGTTATAAAATCTGAGCTATGAGATGATACAATAATATTGAATATCATTTTTCGTAACAAAATGTGTGGTTTTTATTATACTTTGAAGTTAATGAATTGGAATGAAAAAATTCAAAACCATTTAATTAGACAACCATTTCTTGATTTTGCTTCTTTTCCTTAAGTTTTCATGCATATTGCATGTTGGAGTTGATCAGAATATTTTCCTTTGCTGTCTTATGTTAGATTCATCAACTTTGGGAGGGGAATAATACCAGAAGGTAAAGATGGCTGATGATCAAGAAACACGAAAAGGCGGAATCTTAGTGCAAGAAGAGATAAGGGTTCGACTAATTATTTCACAAGAAGAGAGATATAACGAGTCCGCGGAAGGAGGCATAAGGGAGGATAGATTCATGGTTTATGTCACCACTTTTGTGGTAGCTTGCGGTTATTATGCGTTCGGATCATGCGTATGTAACGAGTTCTCGGATGACCTTATCATCTAAGGACCTTGTTTCGATTTTGTCTGATGCAATGGCTTTGTGTTTTTCAGCTAGGATATTCGTCACCGACACAGTTTGCTATCAGAGAAGATGTGCACTTATCCTTAGCAGAGGTGGTTTGGAAATACAAACAATCCAATCTCATTGAATTTATTCCTCTTTCATCATTCTCTAAGTTGTTCATGTACAGGAATTCTTAGCGACAAATTTTGATTTTTAAGCCTGTGTTGTTTCTTGGCAGTATTCAATGTTTGGATCCATATTGACTTTTGGAGGAATGATCGGTGCAATTACTTGCGGTAAAATCGCAGATTACATAGGTCGCAAACGGGTAATCTTGGTGAAGTGGATAAACAGTACTAGTATTTAGGACACCCTATTGATTCATGTATGATGATCCGAGTCCTCGGGTGTGAAACTGTGGCAGACAATGATATTATCAAGCGGATTCTGTATTGCAGGGTGGCTTTGCATTTACTCTGCTCAGGTATTTTCGACTATATTCCTCTACAACAATTCCTGTAACAGTCCATGTTATGTTAACCATCAATTTTATGTATTTTTTGATGGACTATTTTTACCGTATTTTTTACTGGTAAGTGAGCCTTAAACCAAGTTGCACGTACAGGAGGCTATACTACTGGATATTGGAAGATTAGCGACTGGATATGGAATGGGAGTCTTCTCTTATGTGGTAAATTAATAGATTGATTTATATATGTTGTGATAGAGCTGTTCAATGGTTTTCAATCTAATTTTTGGTCCACAGATACCCGTATTCATAGCTGAAATTGCGCCCAAGGATTTACGAGGAACGTTGGCAATGTTCTGCGGGGTAGATACCAAAATTTTATCCAATTTTAACGGAGAAAGATTATCAATATTGAAAATCCTCATAACCCTGTAGGTCGTGCTTTATACTGGAGTATGTGTATCTTTCATCATAGGCACCATGCTCACTTGGAGAGCGCTAGCTTTAACAGGTATTTTATGAAACAAACCTATGTGTAGGACAAGTAACCAAGATTATCAGCTATTGATACCGTGTGTGATCGTGCTGCAGGAATAATCCCTTGTGCTCTTCTGATTTTTGGACTCTTTATCATCCCGGAGTCCCCGAGATGGCTGGTAAGAAACACAATGCGCTAATAAATGTCATCCGTTTTAATGTGGAAAGATTGTCAGAAGCTTAATAGTTGAAGTTGCTAGGCAAAACAAGGAAATGAAAAGGAGTTTGAAGCTTCGTTGCGAAGACTTCGAGGCAAGAATGCTGATATATCTGAGGAGGCAGCTGAAATTCAAGTAAGTACAATATTAAAACTTGTAACAGGAGTAGTAGTAACATCTCAAAGAGTAAAGTAAGTTAAAATGAACTGTCTTGCCAGGAATACATAGAAACCTTGGGAAAGCTTCCTAAAGCTAATCTGTTCGATTTGTTTCGAAAACGATATCTGGGTTCAGTCAAGGTAAAATGCTCATTTTTATGTCAGTATCCGTGTGACCTTACTATGCATTAACTTCTGTATATTTATTTCCATTTCTTTCTCCAACAAAATTGGTCTATAGATTTCGTTTTCAAAGCTTAATAAACGATCATAAGCTATAAACTCTCACACAGATAGGAGTGGGACTAATGGTCTTTCAACAACTTGGAGGAATCAACGGAATTTGTTTCTATGTAAGCAGTATCTTTCAGTCTTCGGGTAAGTTCATGTTTTTCGTAAGCGTCATTACAAACTCAAGGATCAGATTAAAGATTTGATCTCTCTCATGTGTAATATCACAGGGTCTCCAGCCAACGTGGGAACTATAAGCTATGCCATTCTTCAGGTATCTAGATCCACACTGTAAATTCTTGGAGATGCAAAAGCTTTTTCATTTTTAAAAAGGGAACTAATTCTGTGGATCCTGTTTGATTGCATCAAAAATCTTCTGTCAGATCATAACCACTACACTCGGTGGCATTTTAATCGACAGAGCAGGAAGAAAACCGCTTCTCGTGGTACCATTTATATGCCAGTGGCTGCTCATCAGCTACGGAACATTGTTTACGCTCCACACTATTCAAGATTTAAACAAGATGCATTTACCCCGTGCAGGTTTCTGGAGCAGGACAGGTCCTAGGGTGCCTACTAACTGGGAGTTCATTCTTTTTGAAGGTTATTATTCATCTTTTCGGCCTCTTTTAGTCTGTTTTTGTTTCATTTCTATGAAAATAATCTGATTAAGAAGCCTTATGCTCTGGACCAGGAGCACGGACTTGCACTTGGTGCAGCTCCTGCTCTGGCAGTAATGGGCATACTGGTAAGTTCTGATGATTTCGAATGATATACTATCTACAAATGAGTCTATTTTCTGCCCATTAGTTATATGCAGGGGCGTTTTCGATAGGGATGGGAGTAATTCCATGGTTGGTGATGTCTGAGGTATGATAAAAAAAAACTTTACATGCTTTCTCTATGTGAACAGTGTATTCTCCGATGGCATTCGTCTACAGTTCAGACTAAGAATTGTGATTACTACAGATATTCCCTGTAAACATTAAAGGAGTAGCCGGAAGCCTTGCAGCACTAGTGAACTGGTCTGGTGCATGGGTTTGTACTTTGACCTTTAATTTCCTCATGAGCTGGAGCTCTTGTGGTAAGCAACTAGTTTCTAAAATTTGCGGTGTCGAAAGCAAAATTTGACATCCCAGCCTCAGAGTAGTTCATTATCATCTGTTTAACTAATTAGGAATACAAGTGGATTGAGTCGCTCGTGAGTAGATTTCAAGTGACTCATTGGAAACTCAACTTGAACTTAAGTATTATTTTCTCACACTTTAGACAAGCTACTCGAGATTGAGTGTGATATTAAGTTTTTAATATCTACACATGACATGTTTCTTTTAACAAAATGTGATGAACAATGTAGTAAAATTCAGTATTTCCAAGTATTGTCAAAATTTGAAGTCGAGCTCGACTGATGCTTGCGAGTGTCAAACTTGCTAAATCCAAGCTGGAGTAGCTCGACTGGTCGAAACTCGTTAGGTCGACCACATCCGTTGCTCTAGCCAGAGAAAAGTATCACCTCATACTTGTTGTGAATGTACCTTGTGATCTGCAGGAACTTTCACTCTGTATGCTGCAATCAATGCACTTGCCATCGTGTTTGTGATTAAGGTTGTCCCTGAAACCAATGGCAGAACACTGGAACAGATTCAGGCAGCAATTGATTCTTCAATCTGACTTTGCTTTTGGCAAATACTTAGCTTTCTGAGGAGATGCAAAATGTTTAGCTTTAATATGTTAATATCATAAATTTAATAGAAAATATTAGATTATTTTTTAATAATCATCTTTTCTTTTAAATGACAGTTGCATGAAAATTGGATGAATGAATAAGTAATATATTTTTAATTTACAGTAGCTTGAAGAGCTAACTAATTTATAGTTTTTTAAAAAATGTACACTCGAAATTTCAAATAAATTTCGTTTAAAAAACGTTTAAAAAATGGTGAGACTTGCTGATCTGGTGCCAGTTGCTTACGTAAGAATCTTGGTCTGTACAAAGGACATCCTGGAAACCTCCTGTTCTAAATAAGACCAACAAATACATATGGATACTTGCACACAAAACGATTGATCAAATAAATTTTTTAAATTCAACTCAGAACTAAAACGAACAAGGATCAACCGTCGACGAGATTCGAAGCAAACGTACACGAGAAAATCCTCCTCTCGGGTCATCATAGGTACCCTTGTTAGTCTTGATCGACTAGGCTTGCCTACAGTGGTTCGCGTACAGAATGAGCTACTTTTTTCATGCAATATATAAGTTGTCCCCCCTCCCTTTATTTTCCTTTGATAGACAAAATGTCTGCCTTCTTGGCCATTCGCTAAAAAAACAAAAAACAAAAAAAAAAAGGCTGATCTGGTGAGAGTGTCCGCTTGCTTGCTTGCTTTTTTGGCCTTATTATAATTTGCATGTGGGTTAGTAGTACAAATAACGAACGCGTTAGATCAAATTTATTGGATATTACGATTTATAAAAAAAAAAAATTTATTTTGAGTTGAACAATTGAGTCTTGAAATTTCGTCTCAAGCGGGTGTCTGGTGGGATACGAGTTATCGGCAATTTAGGCAATCATTTTAGGTGTGATACGAGTGGATTTTTGGGAACCAAGTAAAGTCAAAGTACACTCTTCTAAAATATTTGTAAAACGGCCCACCAATCATGCACTCTACTATATGAATTTAATTTCAAAGATATTTTTGGTTTCTTGTCCTTGTGCATTCATCGTTCATATACTTTTGGAATTGGAGTGAGAATTCAAAATCATTAATTTGAAAATAATAAGTAATAGCATATGATACGCATTCCACTTTAGGTGAAGTGATACAAGAAAGTGATGCTAGTAGTGTCGTTGATTTATTTACTTGGACGATTATTTCTTGATTTGGAATCTTTTCCTCCAGTTCTCATTCTTATGTTTGCATCTCCGGATTGATGAGGATATATTTCCCTTTTTTCTATCTTATGCTAGATTCATCAACTTTGGGAAGTGAATAGTACCAGAAGATAAGATGGCTGATGATCATGAAGTACAAAATGGCGAAAGCTTAGCGCAAGAAGAGTTGAAGATTCGACTGATTTCACAAGAACAGAGGCTTAACAATGGTGTTGAAGAGCAGCCCACTAAAGGAAGCATTATGGAGGATAGATTCATGGTTTATGTCACCACTTATGTTGCAGCTTGCGGTTTCTTTGCATTCTGATCGCAGATTGCATAGGTCGCAAACGGGTAATTTTAATGAAATGGGTAGAACACTATTTTTTAGGACACACTATGCATTCATATTGATAAGAGTTTTTTCTTGTGAAATTGTGTCAGACAATGGTGTTGTCAAGCGGATTCTGTACAGTAGGGTGTCTTTCCATTTACTTTGCTCAGGTATTCTTGGCTATATTTACAAGATATTCAGGATTCAGAGGCGGCAATTTAATGTATTTTCGGAGCGACTCTTTGTATCCTATCTACTAGCGAGCCTTAAACCAAGTTGCACGTACATGAGGCTATGCTGCTGGATATTGGAAGATTAGCAACTGGATATGGAACGTGAGTCTTCTCTTATGTGGTAAATAGATTGATTACCTAGCATATAAATTTCTGTTCATGTTCTAGCTGAAATATTTGTTGAATTGTTTTCAATATTTTTGGTCCACAGGCTCACGTATTCATAGCTGAAGTTGAGCCGAAGAATTTACGAGGAATGATGACAACAATATGCGGGTTAGATACGGAGATGTTATCCATTTTTTACAGAAAATGATTATCATTTTTTAGAATCCCCATAACTCTGTAGTTCATGCTTTGTACTGGAGTGTATCTTCCATTCTCGGCACAGTACCTTACTTGGAGGGTAACAGGTTTGTTATGAAACAAAAGGGTGTATTGTAATAAGAAACCGAGATTAACAGCTTCTAACACCATGTGTAGTTATGCTGCACGAATAATCCCTTGTGCTATTCTGCTTTTTGTGTCTTTATCATCCAGGAATTCCCGAGATGGCTGGTATGAAACATAAGGCACGAATAATTGTCCTCCTTTTTAATGTTGAAAGATTGTCAGAAGCTTGATAGTTGAAGTTGCTAGGCAAAACAAGGAAATCAAAAGGAGTTTGAAGCTTCATTACGAAGACTTCGAGGCAAGAACGTCGACATATCTGAGGAGGCTGCTGAAATTCAAGTGCAACAGACATATCTAAAACTTGTAACATGAGTAGTGACATCTCAAAGAATTATATGAGCCAAAGACTATACAATAACATAAATATTATCTCACATATATATATTTTTTCTTTTCAAGAATTCACAATCCCACTTGAACGCGTGTTATTATTGTATCATCGCAGTATTTACATATATAATTTTTTCCTTTTCAAGTGGGTTGCTATAGTATTAATCGGCCGAATCAAAGAGTAATGTCAAGTATACATAGGCATTGATTTCACATTCTATCATTCTGTGTGTTTGAATTCCAATAGATGGATTTGAAACATGAACGAGAGAGGATGCGTGTTATTCAGACATAAGAAATTGTAGTTGTTTGAAAATGTATACTCAAAATTTCAAACAAGTTTCATTTAAAAATGGTGGCTATCGCTGATCTGGTGCATGAGATTGCCAGCTTGCTTACATGTGAATCTTGGTCTGTACTATTTCCAAAAAAAAAAAAAAAAAGGAATCTTTGTCTATACAAAGAGAACAATTATATTAGATTTTTGGAAACTAACTCTTCGAACATGCACCCATTTGAAAAGTTTGAAAATGGGCCCACCTATCATGTACTTTACTTACCTTGCAATTGTACATTCTTTCTATTTTATTTGGATCAAAAGACCAACGGTAATTTGCTTTTAAATTCTCGATAATTTAGTTAAATGCATGTTTAATTTCTAGCAGATCAAACCTTCTTTTTTGGTATTCCTTAATTCACACAAAAATATTTTTATACTCTTTAGGTCCACAATTATTTTTTCGAAGAAATTCGCTACGAAACATTGAAAACTTAGAATATATATATGATATTGTAGATCAAATTGATTTAGATATGATACAAAAGATAAAATTTTAAGTATAAAATTGAAACCACTATATTAATATCAATATTTATTACACTTGTTTGTGTCCTCAAATATCATATATTAGTATTCGATATAAAAGAGTTTATGCTAAAATATCATATATTAGTACCACACATTTAATGTTTTGTATCAATTTTTATACGAAAAAATGTCATTAATTCCAAAATTTGTTATACATTTTTGGGTACTCAAAAATTATATATTATTGTCAGGTTTTGGAACATTTATTACTCAAATATCATATATTAATACCATATTTTCAATATTTTGTACTGAATTTTCATCCGAAAAAGACATGTCATTAATATCAAAATTTGGTATACACTTTTAGATACTCAAAAATCATATATTAATGTCATATCTAACATATGTAGTTTAAAATTATCATATATTTGTTTCAGATTTTCAATGTTTTGAATTATATTTCATCCGAAAAACACATGTTAGCCCAAAAAATGCAGAAACATTTTTTTGAGTTAGTCAGAGAATGCAGAAAAAGAAACGATATGACGGAGACTTAACACGTATTTAACTATTAAGATGAAAACTTATTGATCATTTGCTCCATGATTAACTGAATTGAAAATAAAAATATGAAACATATTGAAATTGATTATACGAGCATTTTATATTAAATGGTATGGGTGTAACACATGTAACATAGACAGGACCTTTTTCTTGTAATGATGAGCTTTCAAAGATAGTTTTGGCTTCTTGTTCTTGCACATTCATTATTTAGTGGTTTATACACTTGGAAGTTGTTGAAACGGAACAAACTTCTTCAAAATTAATTATTTGAAAACAGGACCACCAAATTTAAGTTCGTCTCATTCCCATCTTGAGGAGAAACCATATTCTTTGAAAATAGGTAAGATTATACAATGAAATCCAGTAAACTGCATCCAGAAAGAGAGAAAATTTGAGTCAGAAAGTGAAAATCTTTAGCTTCTACACGCATATATTGTCACGCTGATTCATTTCTTAAAACAACAATTTCTTGATTCGGCATCTTTTCCTAGAATTTTCATGCATATGTTTGCATCTCGTAATTTGACCAGCTTTTGCATCTTATGCCAGATTCATCAACTTTGGGAAGTGAAATAACAGCAGGTAGAGATGGCCGATGATCAAGAAATACAGAACGGCGAAAACTTAGCGCAGGAAGAGATAAGGGTTCCACTTATTTCACAAGAGAAGAGATTTAACAATGGTGATGAAGATCAGCCCACGAAAGGAAGCAATGGGGAAGACAGATTCATGGTTTATCTCACCACTTTTGTTGCTATTTGCGGCTCATTTGCATTCGGATCTTGCGTATGTAATGAGTTCTCTGGAAACCTTATTATCTAAGAATCTCGTTTCGATTTTGTTTGATCCAATGGTTTTGTGCTTTCCAGGCAGGGTATTCATCGCCTACACAGTTTGCCATCAGAGAAGATGTAAACTTATCCTTAGTAGAGGTTGGTTTAGAAATACAGAGAATCCAATCTCATTGAATTTATTTCCTGTTCAATATTCTCTAAATTGTTCGTAGGGATGTATAATTGGATACCGGAGTTCTCTACTACTTATGATCAATGCAAATGCTTCACATTTTGATTTTTAAGCCGGTTTTGTCTCTTTGCAGTACTCATTATTTGGATCCATACTGACTTTTGGAGCAATGATTGGTGCAATCACTAGCGGTAAAATAGCAGATTACATAGGTCGCAAAAGGGTAAGTTTGGTGAAATGTATAAAACATTATCAGATCACCCAACTGATTCATATTGATCTGAGTTTTTGCTTGTGACATTGTGGCAGACGATGATGTTATCAAGCGGATTCTGTACAGCAGGATGGCTTTCCATTTACTTTGCTCAGGTATACTTGACTTTATTACCATCAAGAGAAGATTCAGAGGAGATGTTTTAGCGTATTTGTGGAGCGACTCTTTTACAGTGTCTTCTACTAATAAGCCTTAAATTAAACCAAATTGCATAGGGGGTTATACTACTGGACATTGGAAGATTTGCAACTGGATATGGAATGGGAGTCTTTTCTTATGTGGTATATCAATGTCCTTTGATACAAAACTGTACTTATATGGTTCTAGTAGAGATATTTGTTCAATGGTTTTAAATTTTGATCCAAGGTACCCGTATTCATAGCTGAAATAGCACCTAAAGAGTTACGAGGAGCGTTGACAACATTAAACCAGGTAGATACGGAAATTTAATCCATTTTCAACAGAAAAATGATTGTCAATATTGAAAAGCCAGATAACTTTGTAGCTCATGATTTGTGCTGGAGTGTCTGTATCTTTCATCATTGGGACGATACTTACTTGGAGGGCGCTAGCTTTAACAGGTTTGTTATGAAACAAAATCTCGGTATGGTAACAAGAAACCAAAATTATCAGCTATTAATATCTCATCCTGCAGGGATAATCCCTTGTGCTGTTCTGCTTTTTGGGCTCTTTATCATCCCGGAGTCCCCGAGATGGCTGGTAAGAAACACAATGCACCAATAATTGTCTTCCATTTTAATGTAGAAATATTTTTAGAAACTTACTAGTTAAAGTTAGTAGGCAAAACTAGGAAATCAAAAGGAGTTTGAAGCTTCATTGCGAAGACTTCGAGGCAAGAATGCTGACATATCTGAGGAGGCAGCTGAAATTCAAGTACATTCACATTTAAAACTTGTAGCATGAATATTAACATCTCAAAGAATTATGTAAGCTAAGTGTATTTTCTTGCCAGGACTATATAGACACTTTGGAAAAGCTTCCTAAAGCTAAACTGCTCGATTTGTTTCAAAAACGGTATCTGCGTTCAGTCACGGTAAACGCTTCTTCTTCTTATTTTAGTACTCGTGTGACCTTACTTTGCATTAAGTTCTATATTTATAGCCCGTCAAAGTTTCTCTCGAAAAAAAATAGTTTATAGGTTGGTATTTTTAATGCTTAACAAACGAGTATAAGCTATATATTGTCACACAGATAGGAGTGGGACTAATGGTCTGTCAACAATTTGGTGGAATCAATGGAATCTGTTTCTATACCAGCAGTATCTTTGAGTCCTCAGGTAAGTTCCTGCGTTGTGGAAGCATTTTTACTAACCTGGCGGACCAGCTTAAAGATTAAACCTCACTATCATGTGTAATATCACAGGGTTTCCGGCCGACGTGGGAACTATAACCTATGCCATTCTTCAGGTATCTAGATCCGCGCTGCTAGTTCTTGGAGATGCAAAGCTACTTCGTTAAGAAACTAATTATGTGGATTTTGTTCAAATGCATGCGAAATCTTCTGTCAGGTCATAATCACTGCACTTGGTGCCATTTTAATCGACAGAGCAGGAAGAAAACCACTTATTGTGGTAACCATTTATACAACAATAGCTGCTACCAGAGACATAGCACTATGATTACACTTTGCAGTACTCAAAATGTAAGCAAGATGCGCTTTTTTCCCTGCAGATTTCTGGGACAGGACTGGTACTAGGGTGTCTGCTGACTGGGAGTTCATACTTTCTGAAGGTATTAATATTCATCTTTTGTCCCTTTTAATCGCTTTCTTTTCATTTCCATTAAAAACATTCTGATTAAAATGACTCGTACTCTGGACCAGGAGCATGGACTTGCACTTGATGCAGCTCCAGCTCTGGCAGTAACCGGCATATTGGTAAGTTCTTAAATTTTCATATCATATACTATCTACCTACATAGAAGACAAATACATAAATGTAAACAGCTCATTATCTAAGAGTCTATATTCTGCCGATTAGGTATACATAGGGGCCTTTTCGGTGGGGATGGGAGCAGTTCCATGGGTGGTGATGTCTGAGGTATGAAAACAACTTTACCTACTTACTCTGTGTGAATGTATGTAGTGTGATGACATTTATCTACAGATCAGACTAAGAATTATGATTACTACAGATTTTCCCAATAAACATTAAAGGAGTCGCTGGAAGCCTTGCAACACTAGTGAACTGGTTTGGTGCATGGGTTTGTTCTTTCACTTTTAATTTTCTCATGAGCTGGAGCTCCTACGGTAAGCAATTACTTTCTAATGAAGTTAACCATAAAGTTTGCAACCGTAGCTTAGTTCTATGATTATCAGTTTAACTCGTTAGAGGGATGCAAGTGGGTCGAGTCGCTCATGAGTAGATTTTTGAGTGACTCAGTCAAATCTCAACTTGAGCTTGAGTATTATTCTCTCACTCTAATCAAGCTACTCGATTATGATATTAAGTTTTAAAAACGTACATATTACGTGTCTTTTTCTAACAAAATTTACGATTCGTGTCTTTTTCTAACAAAATTTACGATTAATGGACTAAATTTCAGTAACTACACTTTTTTCAATAATTAGCTTGACCATATCCCTTACATTATTTGCAGGAACTTTCACGCTGTATGCTGCAATCAACGCGCTTGCCATTATCTTTGTGATTAAGGTTGTCCCTGAAACCAAAGGCAGAACTTTGGAACAGATTCAGGCAGCAATTAATTCTTCATGAGAATCTCTTCCAATAGATTGTTTGTTTTCAAAACTCAAGGATGATTCATTGAATCCACTGTACAACTGTAGAATGAATAATCTATATCTAGTCTACAGGCGAAAATAGAACGGCAAAGTTTTTTCATTGTAATATGATTTTATTCCTTTGTCCAAAAATTATTTATTGTTTGTATTAATTACATAATTAAGCATTGAGTGTAAAATTTAAGGTTAAATTTGGAATATTGAATTTGTGAACGTCGGTGTGTTGCTTATTCATTTATTTTATTTGGTGCATTTAATTATTTTGACCAATTAATTTTTGTCGGTTTGAATCTCATGTTTTCAAAAAACATAACAGATCATATATTTCATTACTTTAAATTTTTTATATATTATAAATTTAAACTATTAAATATTTTACCAAATATAAAAAATATGAGTAGGTCTCTTGTGAAACGGTCTCACGAATCTTTATCTGTGAGACGGGTCAACCCTACAGATATTGACAATAAAAAGTAATACTCTAAGCATAAAAAGTAATACTTTTTCATNACCAATAATTGTCTTCCATTTTAATGTAGAAATATTTTTAGAAACTTACTAGTTAAAGTTAGTAGGCAAAACTAGGAAATCAAAAGGAGTTTGAAGCTTCATTGCGAAGACTTCGAGGCAAGAATGCTGACATATCTGAGGAGGCAGCTGAAATTCAAGTACATTCACATTTAAAACTTGTAGCATGAATATTAACATCTCAAAGAATTATGTAAGCTAAGTGTATTTTCTTGCCAGGACTATATAGACACTTTGGAAAAGCTTCCTAAAGCTAAACTGCTCGATTTGTTTCAAAAACGGTATCTGCGTTCAGTCACGGTAAACGCTTCTTCTTCTTATTTTAGTACTCGTGTGACCTTACTTTGCATTAAGTTCTATATTTATAGCCCGTCAAAGTTTCTCTCGAAAAAAAATAGTTTATAGGTTGGTATTTTTAATGCTTAACAAACGAGTATAAGCTATATATTGTCACACAGATAGGAGTGGGACTAATGGTCTGTCAACAATTTGGTGGAATCAATGGAATCTGTTTCTATACCAGCAGTATCTTTGAGTCCTCAGGTAAGTTCCTGCGTTGTGGAAGCATTTTTACTAACCTGGCGGACCAGCTTAAAGATTAAACCTCACTATCATGTGTAATATCACAGGGTTTCCGGCCGACGTGGGAACTATAACCTATGCCATTCTTCAGGTATCTAGATCCGCGCTGCTAGTTCTTGGAGATGCAAAGCTACTTCGTTAAGAAACTAATTATGTGGATTTTGTTCAAATGCATGCGAAATCTTCTGTCAGGTCATAATCACTGCACTTGGTGCCATTTTAATCGACAGAGCAGGAAGAAAACCACTTATTGTGGTAACCATTTATACAACAATAGCTGCTACCAGAGACATAGCACTATGATTACACTTTGCAGTACTCAAAATGTAAGCAAGATGCGCTTTTTTCCCTGCAGATTTCTGGGACAGGACTGGTACTAGGGTGTCTGCTGACTGGGAGTTCATACTTTCTGAAGGTATTAATATTCATCTTTTGTCCCTTTTAATCGCTTTCTTTTCATTTCCATTAAAAACATTCTGATTAAAATGACTCGTACTCTGGACCAGGAGCATGGACTTGCACTTGATGCAGCTCCAGCTCTGGCAGTAACCGGCATATTGGTAAGTTCTTAAATTTTCATATCATATACTATCTACCTACATAGAAGACAAATACATAAATGTAAACAGCTCATTATCTAAGAGTCTATATTCTGCCGATTAGGTATACATAGGGGCCTTTTCGGTGGGGATGGGAGCAGTTCCATGGGTGGTGATGTCTGAGGTATGAAAACAACTTTACCTACTTACTCTGTGTGAATGTATGTAGTGTGATGACATTTATCTACAGATCAGACTAAGAATTATGATTACTACAGATTTTCCCAATAAACATTAAAGGAGTCGCTGGAAGCCTTGCAACACTAGTGAACTGGTTTGGTGCATGGGTTTGTTCTTTCACTTTTAATTTTCTCATGAGCTGGAGCTCCTACGGTAAGCAATTACTTTCTAATGAAGTTAACCATAAAGTTTGCAACCGTAGCTTAGTTCTATGATTATCAGTTTAACTCGTTAGAGGGATGCAAGTGGGTCGAGTCGCTCATGAGTAGATTTTTGAGTGACTCAGTCAAATCTCAACTTGAGCTTGAGTATTATTCTCTCACTCTAATCAAGCTACTCGATTATGATATTAAGTTTTAAAAACGTACATATTACGTGTCTTTTTCTAACAAAATTTACGATTCGTGTCTTTTTCTAACAAAATTTACGATTAATGGACTAAATTTCAGTAACTACACTTTTTTCAATAATTAGCTTGACCATATCCCTTACATTATTTGCAGGAACTTTCACGCTGTATGCTGCAATCAACGCGCTTGCCATTATCTTTGTGATTAAGGTTGTCCCTGAAACCAAAGGCAGAACTTTGGAACAGATTCAGGCAGCAATTAATTCTTCATGAGAATCTCTTCCAATAGATTGTTTGTTTTCAAAACTCAAGGATGATTCATTGAATCCACTGTACAACTGTAGAATGAATAATCTATATCTAGTCTACAGGCGAAAATAGAACGGCAAAGTTTTTTCATTGTAATATGATTTTATTCCTTTGTCCAAAAATTATTTATTGTTTGTATTAATTACATAATTAAGCATTGAGTGTAAAATTTAAGGTTAAATTTGGAATATTGAATTTGTGAACGTCGGTGTGTTGCTTATTCATTTATTTTATTTGGTGCATTTAATTATTTTGACCAATTAATTTTTGTCGGTTTGAATCTCATGTTTTCAAAAAACATAACAGATCATATATTTCATTACTTTAAATTTTTTATATATTATAAATTTAAACTATTAAATATTTTACCAAATATAAAAAATATGAGTAGGTCTCTTGTGAAACGGTCTCACGAATCTTTATCTGTGAGACGGGTCAACCCTACAGATATTGACAATAAAAAGTAATACTCTAAGCATAAAAAGTAATACTTTTTCATGGATGACTCAAAGAAGATATCCGTCTCACAAAATACGACCCGCGAGACCGTCTCACACAAGTTTTTGCCTAAAAATATAATTTGAAATTTGTCTTGTGACTGAAAATTTTAATAAATAATATAATCCATAAAATAGTTTAATGGAATGTGAAGATTTCATGAGTTTAATAAGTTTTCCTGTTATTTGATTTTAAAATATGAAATCTAATTTTTATATTTAAATATTTTTTAAATGGTTACGGTAATTATATAACATAATTAGATCAGTGAATTTTTTGTATTTATTACACTTTCTTTCTTGTCAAAGGACTAATCTTATCTTATTAAAATAAATATTTCCAAAGAAGTTTGATACATTCTAATAAGAGAATTAAAAGTATAAATAAGAATACTTATATGAACTACACTTCCCTACGACCAATGCTGGATCACTATCCTTTGCCATGTTGAAACTGAGTTGGCTCCACATACACTGAATTTGTGTTGCGACTCTGTAAATTTTCTTTTTGTGTCGCGATTCTGTAAAATTTCTTTTGTAAGGATTCAATGATGTAAAACTAGATGCCCAAAAATGGATATTAACTGGTGTAAAGTGTAACCAGGGATAATATGATCAGACACAACCAACACCACAAAAAGAAAGGCAGCATAAATTGATTACAAATGCCCTTCGATTTCCCTTTTGACAATATATGTAAGCAGTTTTTTCCAGGTTCGATACATGAAAAATAACACTGCTACTATGTCGTCTCCTTTTACATCAGGAAGCTGCTACAGCCTCTCTATACTCTACAATTCTATCATATACAAGCAGAATGTTCCTTAAAATTCCATTTAAAACCAAGCAATTTTCATCATATCGACATTTGAACCTGAATAGCCAGAACAGTACAAAAACTAGTTGCAAAAGCCTGGCAACAACCCAATTAGAAACCTGAAATCCGTATTTGTCTTCTTACAAAAATCTCGTGTATCCTTGTCAGAAGTTTGACCTTTATGTTACAAATTTGGATCTGTAAACAACTAGCTGGGATTGGTGTATTCGAGCAACATATGAGGTGATCGGTAAATCTTGACGAGTGTCCAGTAAAGGACCTCTTCAACCGCAAGTTCACCTTCTGCTCTGGCAGCATATATATCCTCGCAGATGGCTATCAACCTTCAAGAGCAAATTCTAGGATTTGTCATACCATTTAAATCAAAGGATTGACGATTAAAAAAAAGGGTCCTGTACTTCTGGTCCTTCTGGACAAAGTCCCTTATTACCTGTCGCAGGAAGGAAGATTCTCAAATGGTATTCTCATTCGGAGGTCAGAACATTGCAATCTGATAAACCGGCCAACCGCTAGCACAAATGTTATGTATAGACCCCAAATGCTGAATTTGCTGAGTGTCTCACCAAGAAATCCCTCTGGAAGTGATTCGGGGATTAATTAACTCAAACATCATTATCTTTGATTATATGAAAATTATCCCATCAATACTTACGTGGAGTTTCCTCTGATACAATGATAGCCATGGGCCCTAACATGCCAAGGCAGCTACTTGTATTGAAAGAATTGAAAACATGGAAGGACCACCATTCAGAACTACCATGATGTAGGACAAGATCAGCAGTGACATCATTTACCTGTAGATTATTAAGTGATTTATGAAGCATGGGAATTATAATAACACACATAAAATTATAGTAAAGTCTGCTGTTAAAATAACCTAATATCTCAAATTCCATCTGGAAATTTGCAGCTAAAAGACCACTGAAATTTAAGCCTTTGTGACATTCACTCATGTCCCAAAAGCATCTGCCTCACTTTAGAGGAATGAAGTTCAGGAAATAAGAAGAGATACAATCGCAACTCAGACAGCTGAGTTCTGTTTTTCAATATAAAAAAGTAAGAATTATCCAACACCATCGTACACACAATTTTGTTTCTCTGGATCATAGCAATCCCTTTATTTTCATATATACACATCATGCATATTTGTATAGATAGATAGTGGCTCGGTTATCTTTAAATGCCTTCATATCGGCTGGAAAATTTCGAGGAAAAAAAATTTACAAGTGGGAGCTTCTATTATTCACTTTCCAGCGTATCAGGAAATGAATACATAAAATCATGATATGTTTGAAAGATCAACAAGCTTTTAGACACCTGGGATATATTTTTGAAGGACGAGGAGCTACATCAACAGGTGTTACTAAAAGTAATTTGAAGTGGAAAGGGAGATGCATGTTATGGTATTTGAGAACAACATTGATATCCTGTTCGAAAAAATTTTAAAACTCAGAAAAGGTTAACTAACATTCCTTCAGATAGTATGCATGTGCCATATGCCAATACTTCACTAGACAGAACTTTTAGCTGCATATTCATTCAAATACTGAGAAAATCAGTTTTCTCCTTTAAAAAGGCCACAAATTCATCAGGACATGTCAAATGAATTGTTCAAAACACATTTGATAACCAGACATCAAGAAATCGTCAGAATAGAGAAAATATTTGGAGTAGTGCACAAGGTTATGAAAAATCAAGAAATATATTTTAGAATTGAATTTAGTATCATTAAGATTATGATATATATATATTATGTGATTTTAATCTGAATGAATATAGGAAAGAAATATATTTCAGAATCAAATTTCGTTGAATTTTAGGAGGCATCAGGATATTTTCTAGTTAATACAGGTCTTTTTTTTTTCCAATCACAAAATAATCGTATTATGCTGGGTTCAATACTTACTTTGCTTTTACTATTTAAATTTAACAAATGAAGGTTCACCAACTTACCTCCTGCTCAAAAGGTCTTACTTCACCAGAACCAGTAACACGAAAAAATCTTGGATATATATTATGAACCCTAAAACTGCTAAAGGAACCATTTAGAACTCCCTCAACTTCTGATGCTTTGGGAAGATCTAAGGGATCGACATTTTTTTCATATTTCACAGTCTCCTTGCCCTTTGGTCGGTCCCTCATAAGGACCCAAGAATATTTCATATCCATAGAACTAGTGCTTAGAGACTGGATAAACTGCTTCTGAACCGCATCAGGTACAAACCACAGAGTACTTGCATCAGCTTGGCAACAAATGAGTTGAATGTCATTCACATTATATGAGCTCAGATAATATTGAGGATCAAGATCACCAGTTGCATTTACATGATCCCATGCAATTCTTTTACAAAGAGTTGTCTGGAATAAGGTCAACCTTCCACCATCTGTCTTGATGTCGAACTGAAAACTGGCGTCATTAATTGGATTCGCAATGTTTGATGGATTGCCACTACTGTACATCTGTAAGAAATAAAAGGTCAGATCTACATCTATAAAAATAAAAGTTCTAAAAATTCTTTATCGTGCCAGATTCCAGACTAGTGTTGCACGTGATCAGTAAGCAGACCTATTCATGTAGCGCTTCAACGTGTCATTTGATTATGGACTTCTAACAGACAGTATGTGCAACCAATAGTATCAATTTTGCTTTGAGTTAATGGATGTAAAGAAAATAAGAGAAAATATTTTATACTTTGCTTGAAGAGAGAACAAAGTATGCAATCATCTATGTATACAATTAGCTTGACTTATTAAAACTAACTAAACTGACATGCAGCTCATTATGAAGTAGAAGTATGACTATCTCAACTGGCTCACTGATCAGTGAATTAAGGTTAAAATAAGACAACAGCCAATTGTACAACTTCTAAGCAACTTATATTTTAATATAACATCAAACAGATGTATGACAAATACTCTCGATTTCCACAACCTTTTGGCCAGCATTTTTATATTCACAAACAATCCAAATTTAACTTCATATCCTACAAGTTGAAACAAAGTTGAAGAAGATATCTAATAAAAGATAAATATGCTACGCAACTTGAAGTTCAGTAAACTGTAGTTATGCTACACAAAGAAAATAACATTTGGAAATCCCTGTGGGATCCTATTTCAAGAATGAAACTGCTGCTTCATTGAGGTGAAAAGGCAACTAGCAAGGTGAAATGTAAGCCAATGATTTTGTTGACCTCAAAGAAACCAAACGCTCAAATAACTGTTCAATTACTTCTATCGTTGCCTGTGATCAAGTATAAAACATATGTACACTGTGCATACTCTGAAGGAGAAGCATGAAAAGAATGGTAGCATAGCGAAGCACGAGTTTGAATTGCCATTTCTATCAACTTCTGTCATGGATACACACAAAGCACCTTCATGATGTCAACGTGAGATGGGTCGAAAGAGCGAGGGCATGAACTGAATGCAGGACTTCATTAATGCTTAAAGAAACATACAGGTGTCAAAGGCAGTAAAACATTCTCAAAACTTAGAACATTCTCAAAACGTAAAAGAGATAACACGTGTGTTCTGGGTCACAGCGGAACTATTTACTGAATTTCTTCATCTAGAAGTCAGAGCCTTAGTTCTTGGAACCTACTGTCTGGTACCCGTACATCTACATGCCCCAGTCAACCTCTCCATTCCCTACCCTCTCTCTCCCACTCCCATTCTCAGATTAAATGACAATGAAGGAGAAAAAAAACAGAATAACCTTGCAGTCAATGGAAAACAACACCATCTGCTGAAAAAACTAGAATAAAACATCACTTCTGTTCATACAAGAAGAACCAGTAATTAATGCAGGGTAGAATTATGACTAGAGTTACTTACCAGCATTGGAGCCCAAATAACACAAATCAAAATAAAGAACAGGCATATGCCATTGCACAACTTAGTCATCTTGGTTTGCTTGTCTCCTGGTTTATGTTTAGCTCTGTTCAGAACATTATCACATTTGACGAGGTACAAGCTTGCATTTATATCCTCCAACTGAAATGATTTACAAAAAAATCAAATTCTATTATAGACTCCAATATTGCCGCTAGGAAGATTAACCAATAACATACAAGCACCAAAGATGGCATTTCGTAAATCCCAAAAAATCCTAATTATAACTGGTTTATAACCAATAACATACAAGCACCAAAGACGGCATTTCGTAAATCCCAAAAAATCCTAATTGGAACTGGTTTAAACCTGAAGATGAAGGTATATAATTAACTTAGTTTAATTTGAATCTGGTGTATGGTTTGAAGGTTTCTATCAAGAACACAACTAATTTGTCAAAATATTGTACATTGCACCCACGAGGATTGGCCAAATTATGCTGCTTCTCCTCTCCAAAGTCCATAAAGAATCACTACAGTTCATATCAAACAACAAAACCATAAGATTCTGTGAATCCAAATTAATGAAAGTTGTCTCTCTCACATTCTTCTACCAAGGAACTGCTACCTCCTCTGGCACCTAACATAGTCTTACTGAAATTTATTTAGTTTATGGAAGAGATAGATGGGCTTTTGGTAAAAACAAGATATATAAGGGTTCAATTTAAAAAAAAAAAAAAGAAAAAAACATGGAACACGCATAGCTGGAAGAAAAAGCTCAGATAACACAGTTAACTGGATCATATTTCTGTTTCAATACAAATTCAAAAAATTAATTGATAGAGTCCCACTTAGCATACACTGGAAAGCTATGTAAATAGAGCACCCATTGGCAGAAACTTGAAAAACTAACCTTCAGCCAGTCATACATTGTCAGTGATGTAGTTGTGCATGACCAATCAAGGACACATCGCAATTCATACAGAAAAGGCAAAGCACGATAGAGCCTATATCCTAAGTAATTAAAACGAGATACGTCACTGGTTAGAAACTGACGATAAAGTGTACTTTTATGAGGAATGCCATATCGAATTTGCATGGCTTGTAAAGCAAGAGAAACCGCTTTAGTAAGATAAATTGCTCGAAGGGCCAATGCAGCGGCATTCTGCTGTGAAGTATCCATATTCCAAGCATACTCGGTGATGGCATAAGTGAAAAGAATGAGGTTGAAAAGATAAAATATGACCTTCCCCGTCGCAAATGAACATAAGTATATGACGCGATCAACAACAATCAAGAAGAAAATTATCTGCACCACAAGAAAATTCAAGCATATAAAGAAAAAAATAGAATGATACTCATAATTCACAATCAAAGGTATACAAGGTTTTCTAATATGTGCTTGTGCTTAACTGAAAATCAGGAATAAGTTGGCTCACCCACGTAGTAACATTTGTGCACAACAAATAATAATAAAAAAAAACATGTAACTAATAACTCTATCTCTCATCTTTCTAATACTAGGCGTATCATTTTAAGCTCTCCAATCATACAAGAAAAACAAAAGCAATGGTTGGAAGGCATAAAAACTTACCATTAGAATTGATACAAACTCTTTCGGAAATTGATCCTCAAGCTGATAATATTCCAGAAATTCACTCTTATTTTTTATGACAGAATGATAAAATATAGCAACTAGAAAGAAAACCGTCAAATCAGCCCCAAATATATATGCATAAAGGTCAATTTCTCTTTTGCCTCCTCCAATTACTGAGAGTATAGAGAATGGAAATCCAGCTGCTTCAACAAGGTGAGCATGCCGTGCTTTAAGGATCTCTTTCGCAACATCAGCTGCTGGAGTAAGAGTGCTGAATTGTTCTGCAGGAACACACTCTGCTAAAGGAGAAGTATAAACAACCTCAAAAACAGCCAAGGCCACATTCACATTTTCAGTGCTTTTTTCAATACTTTGAATTTGAACCTTGCTGGAATAAGGGCAATGGTTAGGCTTTTCCTTCTTGCAGTTATCCTCATGTACAAGCCGGAGAATCTGATTTACTGCAGACTCAATCCTTTCTGGTTGAATCCCATCCTCGGGCCATGATTTCACATCCATGGACAATTGAACAAAGTATGGAGGAGATTCAGCTTCTCGCGTCAGAGATTTCCAGTATCTAGAACAGCCAAGGATCACCATTTCAGTAACCTGTTTCATTAATTGGAAGAACTTTTTTGCTTTCTCCCTAAAGGTGGAGCCTGCCACAACCTGCTTTCTATTTAGGGATCCCCCTCTGAAATTACTAAATCCCGCTGAAAACCACTCACCATCTTTTGCAGTTATAGAGCTCTGTAATAAAGTAAACAAGTACACCAAAAAAAGAGGTAGCAAACTGATAACAAATGATGATTTTATCCTTTTTGTAGGAAACCCCAACTTGGGCAGAAGGTCAGAATGCACGCTGAAACCACAATGCTGTATCATGATTTGGTAGATATATTGAACCAAGATATATATCTCTGTATAGATTAGCATAACAATCCAGAAAATGTAACTTGGCCCTGTATTCACACAGAGAGCGTATAGGAATAGAGCTACCAAATACACCACAGAAAGCAAACTGAAATTCCAAAGAAACACAAGAACGAAACAACAGTAACACACAATATCATTATTCGATCTCATCCGGGACCATATGTGATGAACTATCCGTCCGATCTGTAGACTTGCTGGATCCGATGTTCTACTCCTGTCAGATTGCGAGGAAGCTGTACGATTCAAGTGTTTATTTTTAACATCTGGGCTTCCTCTGGCATTAGAAAGTCCATATTCAAAAGATGAGGGCTCATTTGAATCAGAATCTTCAGGTACAATATTTAAAAAGCTAACAAGATTGCTAACAGCCTGATTTCCAATTGATTGCACTTGGAAAACACCATCTTCTATTAACTGTACAGCAGAAGCTAACGGATTGTCCTTTGATTGGCTTTTAGTTTTGTCTACTTTGGTTAACTCATCAATAACATTATCACCTGCATCCTCCTCAAGTTCCGTTATCTCGAAGAGGGACGCATCCATTGAGTGTTTTTCAAAATCAACAGCAGGCCTTTCTGCTCTTATACTTCTAGGAGATCCACACACATTAAAAGAAAATTGTGAATCAGGGTGGATATCCCCATCCTGTTTCTCAAAGGCTCCACTATCTTGCCGACTAAGTGACGCGTTCTTCCTTCTTCTCAAGCCTTCTTTATCCGGTGAAACGTCATCATAAACAGAAATGGAATTTGTACCATGGAGCTGGATTTGTAGGTTGAGCATCTCAGACTTCATTTTCTCAACTTGTAAGTTCCGCTGACATTTCTTCACCTCGGATTCACGAATGTGCTGCAACTGTTCGGTTTTCCAAGCAGCTTTTTTCTCTTGCTCACGTACAATTGCACCAATTTGTTCTGCTTCGAGGTATCTAAAGACATAATCAAATTCCAAAGAAGAAAACATATACGACTGGAGTGACACCAGAACAAAAATGATGATTTCGACCAAAGCAGATCTTGATGTGATCCGGAACCCATAATCATATTTATAAAATCCGATCACCTCATAAATATAATCAATTGTTTCACACTTCCCTGCATTAAAATCCCCTATAAAAGGAGACTGATAGGCCAGAGAGAGAACAATAACAGCAAAATTGTACACACGCAAGTACTTGAATATCTTATTTTTCTTCTTCAGTATGGTAAGCCTCAAACGGAAGAAAATAAGAGCAAAGCCAAGGTATCCAAGGTGTAGGATGTCATATTCCAGAGTTCCCGTGATAAGAATCAGTGCAAGAACTAGATCTAATAGATGACAGTAACAGTAAACCCTCACATAATCGAGAAAAGTCCACATGCTTTTCGTTTCAAATGAAAGATCTTGCCAAACAAAAGCATTTTTACGCTGAGAAAGCACCTGACGATATGTAGATGATCCAGAGAAACTGGACATGCGATCTGCCCGGAGTTTAAAACAAGCAAGAATGAAGACCATAAAAGAACTTATCAGCATTCGAGGGTCATCAACAATAAGACCTGCAAAAGAAAATCAATGCACTTAACTGTTCAAGCACTTGATCAGATTGACTAAATAATTTAGCTTCACTGGTTTATCAAGACAGAGATCAGCTTAAAATTGAATTAATCTCTTTGAAAGCTTTTCATAGTTTTATAGAAATTAGCCTGAAACCAATAAAGGAATTTCTTTAATAACAATAAGATAAAAAAAGTTATCCACTTTAGTAACTGAAAATCATACACGCTTTTCAACAGCCTGTACGCAAACATAATTTGGTTATGTTAAAGGCATTCAATTCCTACACTTCTCGCTAGAATTTTACAAAAATAGAAACTTTTACTCTAGGACTTCTCACAAACATATATTCAGAACTTCCTGCACTGCAATTTACAAAGTAAGAAAATTCATACCCAACCAACAATTTTGACAGTAGTGGAAATATGTATTTGAGTTTTTCCAGCAATCATGACAATGTACATTGGTATCAGTTGAAACATTATTGAAAGGCTTCATGTTCTTCCACATCGCAAAGTATTCAGCAAGAAGAATTGCAGCAAACAGAAAGACGAAGATTGGCCACAGTTTACGTATGACAGTCCGTGCCAACAGGACGCAGGAGGCGAGACAGGCAATATAGAGAATAGAAATGGCATTTAACAAAGCAAAACTGGCTAGCAGTAGTGCTATCATATTTATCTCTAGACCGAAGAGTTTGAACATGTTTTCCATCCAAAACTTCAGGTAAACTTTTAGTGTTGTCTTCTGCATTTCAAATCTCTCTTGTTTCAAGGCAACAATCCTTTTATTATTCCACTGGTGGCCGTCATTCATGGTTCCCCAGATATATCCAAATGAATATTGTCTAGGTGCAGGAGTACTACCGCCTCGTCTAGAGGACAAATCCTGAGATGATTGATGGATACCATGCCTTAAAGACGGCCACGAATTGCTTTGTCCTATTCTTTGAGTAGCCATGTCCCTAGATCCAGATGATATCTGATTATACCCATCAGAAGTTGAAACAGCGGTAGAAAAATCTTCTGCTGAAAGAAATAATGGGCAAGGGTCCTCTGATCTACCTACATTCAGAAGGGTAGGCATTTTTTCCAACCAACGAAACACATTATACTGAAGGGTACATGCAGCAATCACCAGTACTTTGGCCCTCAAACCAGATTCTAGGCCCTCAAAAGTTGGTTTATATACTTGTAAACCAAGAAAAAGAGAAAAGCCATGGTAGTTTTGGCCAGGAAACATTTTAGCTTGTTCACCCCACATTTGAAATAAATATTCAGCAGTCACTAGAAATCCTGTGTACATTAGAAAAAATTTGGATGGGATTCGGGAGGCTGTAGGCAAAACTGAACAGCAAACAAGACCGAGAAGATACAAAAATCCAGATGCACTTATTGGAGATAATGATGCATAGAACAAAGCAATAAGCAAAAACTTTTGGCTATGCCAGATAAGAAACCGCTTAATGAACCCCAATATCCCTAACTGCATTGGATCATGATTTTCCGCCTTCATGTGTTTGCTTTGTCTTCTCTCATAGCTATAAAGTTGCATGACAATCAGTATAGCTAGAGACTCCCAAAGATTCCCTAACAAAGAAGCTTCTGTATCATAGCCAAAGAACACAAAAAGATCAACTTCTGCGGACATCCATGTCTCAATTGTAGGGAAAATACTTAAAATATACATGAAGATGAAAACTCCTATGGAGTATGCTTTGAGTGGAAACCATAGACGGCGTTGTGTTTTCTCAACAAGCTGTCTTCCGATAATCCAGAAAAGGAGAAGGAAAATGTAACCGAATGATATATAATTGGGTCTCACAAGGTACACCGCAAAAAGAATGGTGAGAAAAGCTATATAGGTTCCAAATGATCTATACATGGATAAGAACTTCTTTCCAATATCATTGAGATACAAAGCAACCTTTCTCTCTGAAAAACAGAAAAACGAAAAGGCAAACATTAGCTGGCACAAAAATAAAAAGCGGCAATACAGTATTTTTAGAAAAAATTACTGCTTTAATTCATAATAAATTTCTAGAATAGATTATCACTCGACAAAACACATGTTTTTGCATTAAAAACTATTTAGGCCAATTAGTTTCTTCGAGCAACTCAGACAGAATATTATTTTTAACAGCAGACGATTTAACAGGAATAGTTGACAACTTATCTCTAGAAAAGGTTACAATACCATGGGATCGATTCTCGTAATCGTCTCTGATGTTGGAAGTGGCATAGACCGACAAAAGAACTGATTTGTTCAGACCAGCTCTCAGAATGCTAAATCCAATTGGAGGACTAGGTGTGTGCTGAACAATAGCAGAAAATGAGAATAACATTTCAAAGCCATGGTTATGAACGGCACAAAAACATGCAAGCAAAGCTATTTCAAGGAAGTCCCAAGAACTATCTTTCTCAATGAGACCTACAGGCAATTCAAAACAGAGTTAGCAACATACAATATCAGATGTGTAATGAAAATGGAAAATGCTAAAATAACTATTAAAACATCAAATTAAAATCAATAAAACCAATACCTAACTGTTTTAAAACTTCCTTGCTCACATATCCTTCATTTTCCAATTTTCTGGAAACCAGATTAAGCTGAAGAACGTATAATATTGCAAAATGAGCCTCGCAGAGTAGAATAAGGGATTGTCGCATCCTTCTATTTATTTTATGACTCAGCAGATAAGCAAAGAAGAATATAACTGAAAAGCAAGCCGAGGCAAAAATCAATCAGAATATTAAAGCAAACACTCATAAATGTTAGGGAAAAAAGTACGTAATTAAGAAAACCACACTTAAGACTTTGGCATACCATATACAGCATGAATGAAACCGGGTTTTGTCGCAATTAGGAAAATCAGCAACAGCACAATAGCCCGAGAACATTTACGCAGCCCCCAAGCTATTGTGGCCACTAGCAGGACTTTGGCATCCTCTTTTACTGCAATCATATATTTAAAATAAATAGCAAGGTCAAGTGCTACATAAACCTCAGCTTCACTGGAGCAAAAAAGAATTTGTAGGACAAGCATGAGAATGGTGAGAGCTGGAGATTGAACACTTATCTTGAAGAACAACATGGAGATTAAAACCATAAAGATAAAGCTGCCATTTGATGAGGGTTCATAAACAGTATCCTCACTAGCAGGTGAATAGGAAGCAATAACCAGTGAAATGGGTGGTGCCAAGTAAGTACTACAGCTAAGTGCTTTGGTCACAAGTAACACTTGAAAGCAAGTTTAAAAAGGATATACCCTTTTATCTTTTAACTTAACAATTGGATTTCAGATTGCCAATGTGATTAGAAGCATATGTACCTTCCTCAGTCTCGCTCTCATTAGAGAATTGCCTCTCCTCATTTGATAGGCATAAAAAAACTGAATTGCTTACAAGATTACCAAGAGCTACAAGAATTCCAAGACAAAACTGTGCTAGAAGAAAGAAACCAGGGATGGGATAATGCCACAATCCAACCATTTCCCAGATCTCCATATCCTGCGTGAAAAATAAAAATTCACTGTAAACTAAACCAAAAGATGAGAAGAATATCAATTTGAAGATTTACAAGATTCTGAGATACCTTCCCCAGTTTCCAGTTCACATATGCAAAAGCCACATTGAATACATATGTGCTCACAGCCCACAAGAGAATAAATACAAGAAGCAATCCATTCAACCGGTGCAAGCGGAACAAGGATGGAAAAACATACAAAATATATCCAACATATGCAAGTAATCCAAATGCACAAATACTCGCAAAATGGAAGCTCCAATATGAGAGAGCAAACAAGGATACCTGCCATACATATACCTAAAAGTTAGAAATACAAGCAGGAAAAGCTGAACAATTACAACTATTAATATCAAAAACTGGAAAAATAGCATTCTTTAATCTATCAAAAAATAGAAACAAGAGTTTTCTGAATGAAGTTACTGCCCAAAGGTTGTTAAAGCAAGTTTTTAAATACGTACCGGGAAGCCATAAGTGAACCAGTTAATACTAAAAATCCTGAAAACTGTTCCCCTCAACAAAATGTTGGTATGCCTTACTCCGGACCTGCATACCAGGGATACATAATAACATTGTTGTAGAATATATTTCATAAAATCATATTGACAAATAAATATGTTGGATAATGTAAAATACTCGTAATAATCGTTATACTAGCATCTCCATAGTAATCAGAACAAAAGAAAAAATCTTGTCCTCATTAAACCAGATCAACTACACTAATTCTCTCACAAGCATCATATGATACATCAATGATTTCATCCTGGCTCGAGCGACATTGTGTAAAATCTATAAAAATCGAAAGGGCGTCACTAACCTCAGTTGCCGCACAAAAAAGGAGTTTCTCGACGGAAGAAGTTGCTCAGTCAAGCTGCCTTCTCTCATGGACATGATGAATTCCATGTCCTCCAAATCATGTTTCACACAAGAAAGCTGCATTAACCATTGGATAATTAGTTAATATTTGTTTGAAATCAACAGTATCATACGAACTGCGCGCAATGACTCTCACAGTTTCCTTCCTAGCACTAAAAAAATCGACTTGTTGTGAGGACAATGAGTGAGGTATGAAAACGATTATTGTAGTATGCATGAACAAAAGTCTAAAACATGTAGAGAAGAGTACAGACAAAGGGTGAATGATGAGGGAAGTGAAAAGGGTGAGCAACAGATCCTTTCAGCATCCTAGTACAGATTTCTCTCTTCCAATATCTGCTGATCAAGCATTCTCTAGATTCAACAAAACCAGTCTCACATAATATTTCAAATTTAACGTATCATTTATGCAGCATGATATCATAAATAAGCATGCAACAATGTTGGCCCTCCTTGAGGAATGATCTGAACTAGGATAAGGAGACATACTTCCATTTATCCTTTTTCCATTAGTATTGCTCAAGAAATCTGCCGTAATTCCCCTATGGCTAGAATGCATGCAATAAAAAGGAACTAAATACTAGTAGTAGATATCAAAAAAGAAAAATAAATAAAATCCTTCTAGCCATGGATAGGGGAATTACGGCAGATTTCTTGCAAGAAAAATTAATTATCTTCCTTGCATTTAAATGGCTTTTGTTGCAAGGAATAAAATTATCCAGATTTCCAAAATCAAATATGTGAATGTGAGACCGCGAGGTTCTCTCAAAACGAGCCTCGAAACCCCATACAAAATACATTGATCATCCCATAGCATGATCCAAATTTGGGACCATAACACACCATGTGGCATCATTAACAATGTAGTTATGCTTGTCCGGATTCCATAACACAATTTATATTTAACCATCCCAGTGACAAAAGTTTAATTTAAAACAACACTAGTTGAAGGGCTCTTACCATGACTGCTGGATACCAGGTGCATTATTTGTTTCATGGAAATCTAAAATTAAGGTGAGAAAATCTATTCAAGTACTGCAAATAAATAAAAGAGGTTAGTTGTAGATCCACTTAAGTGACTTTACCCTCTCATGTAACTTTGAGAGCTGATAACTACTACTTACAATGTTTTCCTATGATATCGTATTTTTCCAAAACAAACACTAGGTCACAAAACCTTAAGACAGAACAAGTTGCACTTGTCAAAGGCAAATTAATGCCTGAAGTATATGATAATATAGTTTGTTTCGATAAATGCCAATGCATGTCCATAAGAACAACTTAGATGACAAAAGCATACCGTATAGTAGAACACCATCAGAGAAATAGCAGAACAAATTTCTTGCCAGTCACAATCAACTGATACTTTGTACAGACCAATCGAGTTCATTATTCCTTGAACTGTTTGTGGAAACACAAAATGAAACTGATATATATAGAGCAGACAAATGCTCAAGCCAGCATATACCCACAGCAGCTTCCACCACCTTCAAGCCATGTAGAAGAGCATAAGCGCTGGTGGAAAACTAAATGTCAAGACCTTAACTTCTGAACCTTTTAAGTTTTAATTACAAATTTCATTTTGAAGAAAAACATCTAGCACCAGAACGAATTAAATACCTGAAAAGGCCTAAAAAGTTGCTTGTTAAAGACCAATCAACGAGACCAACACAGCTGCCAATGAAAAAGGGTAAAGAAAGCCAAGAAGGATTGCTGATGCCCACAGCCAACTGCACAGCTGGCAGTAATAAGCAGGAAACTAACCTCAGGCGATAACCTGCCATTTGATATAAAAAAAGGAAAAAAATAACGTGAGCGCCCCACAATTTGAACATGTATCGATTTACCCTATGTCAGACTCATCGTTGGCGAAACATTATGCCAGTGCGTCTCTAATAATTTACTGGTGAAACAACTTCTTCCTAGTTATATATGCAAAAAAAACTACAGGAGCATAAAATTTATTTGTTAATAAGTTTTTGCGGATACCATGTAATAACAGTATAATGGAAATTATAATAAAATGTACATGATATTTTGGCAGGGATTTTGATAGGAGAATTCTCCATCCAAAAGCTCAACTTATGATTTGGAAAAAATCAAACTTCTATCTTTTTTTAAAAGATTTCAATCTACACACTACTTTACATTTCAACCAACAATTCAAGACGTAAAATTTACACACTTACCGTTTCTATCCCCACTATTTTCTGCAAGTTATTATACTATATTACATATTTAATAAAATCAGAACACTACAGTATCTCCCTTCATGTCACATCCAATCACTATATAGAATATATCTTCTGAATTTTGAGGTTGAAAGAAAATCTGAACACAACCATATTTACTGGAGACTTTTGCATTTATTACTCAACAGCTAAAAATTATAGCCAGAGTCAAACTTAGACAGACCTATATGTTCAACAACTGATGAGAGATAACCCCAGCATGATTCTTGAGATTCAGATAAGCCAAAATTGTTCCTGTTGATCTCGACAATAGCAACGAGCCCCACTAATAATTCTAAAACCGTGAAATAGATTGCTGTGGGAGATTTCCGAGACTGAATCCTGCAGAAGTACACCAAGTTAAATAGTTTGCAGGATAATTTTCTATACAACAAATAAAACAGATGAAAAACTGCTGTTCTTAGGTAAAATGAAATTAAGTATTCCTACGTCATAAGTCCCATTAGCTTTATCCACCAGGTATCGGCAAAGCTCCATGATGAGCCCATAATGGCCTGCACAATCAGAAATACCACTTGCAGACAAACCACAAGAGCCGAGTAAATGAGAAGAAACCACAAAGATAAAATCCTTCCTCTGAACTGAAATCCTGGATTTTACAGAAACAATAGGAGAAGATTTTAGTTTAAGCAATTTAGAGAAGGACTTTGCAAATACGTGTGTGTGAAGTAGCGAAAGATATACCATCACGTGACAGATGGACAAATAAACATAAAACGAATCTGATATGCATGATTATCTCAACAAAAAGAACAGGTAAAGTAGCACAAATTACGCCCAAAACAAAAAGGAAACTTACCTCTTTTAGGGGTAGTAAACCGGAAGAACAGTGAAATCATTAGATTGATGAGAGAAATCAAACTCCAGTTCATTACCCCAGCTGCACAAACAAGAGCTTAGAAAGAAAAAGGGACCAAAATAATAGGCAAATGCTAACCCAATACTACTGGAAAGATATATACACATAACTTTAATGAGGAAAATCGTAGCTCTTCAACAGATCAACTTGCAAATCTCTTGTGCTCAAAGTAAATGGTTTCTCAAAATTTTAAAAAAAAAATCCCCCAAATGCTAGTCTTTTGAAAGGAGTGATTTTACTCTATTTAAATCCTAGTCCGTACTCCAGCTTTTCAAAGAATCACTCTTCGTATTTAACTTCACAAATAACAAGATACCAGTGAATTAAATAAGAATATATGATACAGATAAAAAGAAGTAAGAGCCGTGACGTTTCCAAGGAACAATTCAACAAATAAGAAAAAAGAAACATAACGAAACTAAACCTAATAAAAATTTCTTACACACAAGAAAATCGGGCTACATTTCTCATTATACTTCAATTTTAACATATAAAGTTCACATTTTTCATGTTAAGATGGCAATGTCACGGCACTCTCGTTCGTTTGGGTAAACATCGCATGAAATAAAAAGCTTTAGATTCGAGAAACCAGCATTTAACAAGAAATAATAACCACGGAACTTCCCAGGCCAAAAGCATTTCCAAGAATTCTAACCCAGAAGCATTAATTTGGTTATCCTGTGAATTACAGAAAAGCATGGAAACAACATGAACCGAGCAAGAAACAAAAAAAAATCAAATTTAAAATCTCAATGATAATCAAGGAAACAAAAAAAAAACAAAGGTGAAAAGAACGAAACTTGAAGCCATACCCGTCAGAAGCAGCAAGGGCAACACAAATCCACCCAAAATAGTTCCCATCCTGGTCGCCTTCTACAATTTAATCTCCTTTCCTTTTACCTATTTCATAAATATTTTCTCAAACTTCCGTCCATCAAAACACGTGA
This sequence comes from Primulina huaijiensis, assembly GCF_012295235.1. Taxonomy (NCBI): domain Eukaryota; kingdom Viridiplantae; phylum Streptophyta; class Magnoliopsida; order Lamiales; family Gesneriaceae; genus Primulina; species Primulina huaijiensis. The sequence goes on from NC_133306.1 coordinate 26,049,116, forward strand.
GAAGGCTAAAAAGGTAGCCCTAGTGCCCAAATCTCGATCAAGTAGTAAACGTTCATAAACATCACAAATTTCTGGCTATGATTTGAAACAAAGAACGCCATAATGTTAAGGGTTCCTAATTCTTAAAAGGTAATCAAAGGGTGCGTAATCCCCCAATAACAGTAATTCGATCGAGACTAACTGGTCGTCGCCGGGAAATTTTTCCGATAGTGATTTCTGATTGTGGAGCTCGAGGAATTGATTAATTTGGCTATGATTGACCAATAAGGAAAATTCATTGCTAGTTTTTGCTAATTATTTGGGTTTTTATTTAAAATAATAATACGAAAATTACTAAATTTACCGAAATAACAAATTATTTTTTAAAAAAAAAGAATTAGCACTTTCTTGAGGTGCCGCCGTGCCGGGCACGGCCCTTGCGAGCTTATTTCAAGAGGAGGATTCAGACCCAGGCAAGTTTCCTATAAATTTTATTTTTTATTTTTTGTTAAATATAATTTTTTATATTATTTAAATAAAGAACCAAAATACCAAATATATTAATAAAAGGGATCGTAATCTATCGTATGTAATAAATTGTCGTACGTAATAAATTATTAATAATTAGCCGTTGAATTTTATGTACATGTATATTATAAAATATTCGTAATATTATATAAATACATAATGTATTTATTTATATATTTTTAAAACATGTTCATATATTTTTGTGTTTTGCACACAGTTGAGGTGATTTTTTTTCCAAAACATGAATCATGGTTAAATTTGAGATTTTTTTTATAGAGAAAATAACATTTTAAACCAGTCCAAAACTATATTATGACCTCAAATGATTGTTCTACGATGTCAAATATTATATATTCTGATAAATTATAGTTTTGGTGTTAAAATTTTTAAATATTAGTGAAATCAAAAACAACAATAACAATAATACCAAAAGTATTGATTAACAAAATTTTGGTTTAAACATAAATCATCGACAGAATCATGTGAGTGTGCAAGACACTAGCTAGAAGTCTAGGAGTTATGATTTGTTCCAACTTTAATATGAGAGTAAATAATTATCAATCGTGATTTTTCTGTTTACATTTTTAGATCAATAATTCACAATTTTAACCGTAAAGTATTGTTATTTTTATAGTTGTCAAAATAGATCAGTGAGATACGTCGACCTGCATCCCATCATTTGGAGAAGCGAAGTGAGCTAATATGTCAATTTATAGTTATATTTGACGAGACGAACCGATTCGACAGACATGATTCATTTTGAGATTTCTATCGATATATTAATCGTGGATATCGGACATCAAACATCATTGTATGCTGATGTTCTTTGGCATGTCGTGCAATTTTTTAAATATTAAAAATTTTATGTGAAAATTTGAGAAATTTTGCTAATTTAAAACCTTAAAAATAATTTTTTATAATAAATTTCATGTTATGGACGATATGATTATTTAAAAATTTAGAAATATAGATAACGATAAATAGATTATTAGAATATTTTAGTAATAGTTATGATAAAATTTAATGAAATAAGTTTTTATGATTTTTTATTAAATAAAATTGAATATTTTTGTATTTAATTAAAAGATTAATTATTTCGAAAAAAAAATTGAAGTAAACAATAAAGCGGTGTTTCACCCTTGGCACCGTTCATGTCATGAATCAAAAATTGTCGGAGGGCCGTGTGTAGGTACATATACTCTCTGGAAAACACGCAGCAGTTCTTGAAAATTATGGGCTATTGTTTGTTTACTCTCTTGATTTTCCTATCATGTTATGCTGCTGCCGAAGCTTCCCACTGTGCAACCAACGGCAAGTTTTATTTTTATAATCATTATTGCTGCAACACATTCGATATCTCTGTCGGTTGTTTTAACAAGCAGTTTCCGTGCATGTAGTAACTTAGTGAATTAACGGTTTTTCTGGACTTATCAGATCATGAATTCGTGCAGGATTACCAATTCTGAGAAATATTAGTGAGATTGGTCAGGATGATTATGGAAGACCCGGTTTATCTCACACTACTATAGCTGGTGCTGTCATGCACGGTTTTAAGGAGGTAATAAGAAACATTTTTTCCTTTGTTTCACTGAGGTTTTCTTCATTCAGTAGCAACAGCGACGGATTGGGAAGTTATTAAAGGTGTGTCAATGTATTTTTTGGTGGTGAAGCGATCATGCTAGCGCAGCCCATATTCACCGGGCTTCTTTTTCCCATTTTTGAGTTGTGGATTGACTTTCATTTGATTATTTTTTGCCAATGATCGTTTAGTATGTAGTTTTTCATGATAGATTGAGGTGTGGCTCCAAACATTTTCTCCGGGAACCCATACTCCAATTCATAGGCATTCCTGTGAGGAAATCTTTGTGGTTCTAAAAGGGAGTGGTACTCTTTATCTTGCCTCGAATTCACATACAAAATATCCGGGGAAACCGCAGGAGTTCCATCTTTTCCCGAACAGCACGTTCCATATACCTGTCAATGATGCTCATCAGGTTCAATGAACTCTCTTCTTCCTGTTGGTGTAGAAGAAATCTGTGTATGGGGTTACCTTTCCCCAACAAAAAATGTTTGTGCGTGAAAATATGGGCTAGCAATCCTAGGTCAAACAAAGCTAACATGATCAGTAGAAAAAACTGCTTAGTGAATGATAATAGTGACTTCCCATTGTTATTCTAGAATAATTACAAGAGACTGAGCTTTTCTTATTTTATTAAGAGTTACTCAAAAATTGACTTGGTTATTGTTCAAAACTTTCAATTTTCTGTATCGCAGACCATTGAACTTATATCGATGTGTGCTATGTTTTTTATTACATATTTCCTTTTTCTGTTCTTATCAAATTTTTCATTTTTTCGTGTTCTAATATTTTTTTGGTTGACAATCACGCCTCAAGAAAATGACAAAGTGTCATCTCCAGGAACTCTGCAATAGCATGCATTTATGAATATCCAATGAACATTTCCATGTTCAATTCTGGCCACCAGGACAAGGTTAAAAGATTAATAATAATGAGAGGAGTTTATTTTGTTTGCTCTTACTCTGAACATTGGACATGGTCGTTTTAGTAGATCTATTCAACCTGAACTTTGACGCCTGGCTATTGGTAAAGATCGTTTTAGTTGTTTCTTAAAATCTCAGCAAAACCGAAGACCTTCAGTTCGTTAGAGTATCCCAAGTTTCATCCTTTCATGTAGAGCATGTAAAAATTTTGATTGTATTTGGTTTCTACTAATTGTACTTGATTGCTATACTATAGGTCTGGAACACCAATGGACTGGAGGATTTGCAATTTCTAGTCATTATATCTCGACCACCAATGAAAGTGTTAGTCATTTATCTTTCCACTTTAAATTGCAGTTCATTGCTATAGCTCGTGAATTGTGAAGAAAGGTTTTTCCTTCATTTTGTGTGTTTTCTTTACCCTTTTTTTGTATAGAAAAATCTGTCATAACTAACAGATCCAGAGTTCTGTTTCATCATGAGATAACCCTTTTAAAACACATCATCAAACACCTGGAGGGCTCTTTCAGTTTTACTTTTAGTACATAATAGCTTCAAAATGGCTATCATGATATCGAACCATGTGAATTGAGAAATTTCACCAATGGACGAACTTAATGCCTGAAACCACAGTCATAGTATAAAGCATTGAGTTTTAGTCGGTCATCCATCTTTTATGAACTTTCTTTTCCACCCGAAGGCAGTTGACTTCATTTTGTTGGTACACACGTTCTACTATAACGTGGCATGTGACATGTGGGGAACACCCATATGATTAGTATCTAAAGTAGAACTAAATTTAACAAAAGAAAATATTAATGAAATGATTCTGTAGAAAGTTGCTGGATGGCATATTGTAGTGAGCAAAATCTCTGCATTAGGTTGCAGTTCGACAGTTTCTGAAATTTGATTACAGGTTCATATATGACGATTGGTCGATGCCGCATACAGCTGCCAGATTGCAATTTCCTTATTATTGGGATGAAAAGTGTTATCAAACACCTTCAAACAAAGATGAGCTTTGACCTTGTCGGTGGAATTTTTAAGTCTACTATCTGAAACAACTTCAGTTACAAGTCCAACAACAATAGCTGTTGATATCTTTGGACCTTATTTTCTGCAATAAACTATAGATGTCCTGGGCTCGCTGTATAGAATAACACTTACATTGATTTAGAAATATATCAAGCATGCACTGCAATATTGAGATTCGTGCAGCATATAGGGTTAACAGGTGCAACCTCATTACATGAAAGAAAGTGGTATTGATAAATAAAATCTTGTACTTGACAAAGGATCACAGGTATGAATTTTAATAAATGGCACAAATATATATAGTATCATATACCAACATCTTGAAATATAGAGGCCTGGTTGTTTTTACCTAATACGATGTGGAAATCGTTAACACTCAGCCTTTTCATGCTGTAATAGGAACTCAAGGTTTTTCAGGATCAAGGGTGTAATTTCTATGCATGGCTTTCTTCCTGCTATTAATATATTCATCAGACTTCTCGTTAATGTTGGATGCAACACTAAAAAGTGGCCCAAAGTGCCATCGTGGCCTCTGCGCATGGTGCTGATTATTTGATTTTGTTGCTTCATCAGCTGAAATATTAGCCTCTTTGTTCTTATTTATCTCATCCTCTTCAACAATTTCTTCAATAACAATTTCACTTTCTACCTGAGGATTGCTTCCATCAGCCATCATAGGAAGAAGCTCCAATATCGGGAGCCCTTTTCCTCGTGTTTTTTCCCTCTTGTGAGGGGAGTGATCAGTTTCTGCAGCCGAATGGTTAATTTCCATTCCTTTTATCTCAAAGCCCTTGTGATGTATGGCTTGGTCATGATTCAAAATTAAGCCGGCTTTCCCTGGGGAATGATTCAATTCCCCAAGTTCATCAATCTGTTTCCATCTTTTTGGGCTCATTGTATGTCTGAACTCAACCTCGATCTCAGAATCCGAGTAACCATTAGGCTTGTTTGGTGACATATCAGAACTTTTCCCATTCTTTGTTGATGGTAACTCTTCAGGAACTTCCTCGGAACCCAGAGTCATGGAACGACTCAGCAGGCTGATGACAAAATTGATCAGCCTTCGATAGATACCAACAGGCTGTGTATTACTGCCTGTTTTCTGCATATTTTTGTGTGTCCAAGAATGCAGTGTATTCTATATGCGTCAAATCCATTATAAAGCCTGCCAATCTGTTTATCAACAAGCTGTGTTTGTCCAAAATGATTCCATTCTTTGATTTGGGGTTAACAAAAAGCTGAATCTGATGGAATAATGGGGTTCTAGTATTTACTTAATTAGTAAAGTGTTTTTCCCCATGAATTGTTGGTTTCCAGTTAGCCAATAGAAAATAAAAAAGAAAGAAGAACAAATTCTGCACACCTCACACGGTATATATAGTATGAGAGAGGACTTGATAGTCGATATCTACCTCCTTCAAGCATGTTTCATTCCCTTATAGGAGCAAAACTAGACTACATTTTTAAGTAACATGGCGTGCACAACGACATATATGTGTATCAGCCTGATGTGGTTATCTTGATATTTGATTAGATCGGTATTGTTTGAACATTTTTGAAATCCATGAATTTATAATATCTCGCTTTACATTTTTTAGTTTGTATTAACTAATGCAATCGATTTCAAATTCCTAAGAATTGAGTCATTTAAAATGTTTCCTTCACATCATTTTTCACATCCAAATCTTTTAATTCAAATGCAAAAATTATTTATTGAAAAAAATATAATTACTAAAAATCCATAAATATTCATAAAATGATAAAATATTGCAAAAAAAAAAAAAAAATTCTTATTTTGTTTTTTTTTTTTTTTTCTAAACTCATAGGTAATGTTCCGTTTTTATTTAATATCTCTAGTTTATTCGATTTTTAAAAATATTCATCTTCATCATGGTAGAATTATTGCAATTACAGTATGATTGTGGAAATAATTTATTTTAAGAGTGGGGATGGAGATAAATAGATAATGTTCCTAGTTAATAATTTATTTTAATAATGTTCCGTTTTTATTTAATATCTCTAATTTATATTTTAAATTATTCTTAGGGTAACCATTACAATGAACATCTTTTCTAAGAAAGGCTATATTTTTTTACATTTTCAATTAGATGCAATAAAATTTTGGATTTCATATGTCAATCTTCGAATACTTTCAAAGTGGGCAACGAAGATGACCCAAATTGCTCGTTTTCTTTAAATTAATCACCAGCACAATATGCTGTATGAGCATAATACTTATATGTATAAAATAATATCATCATGTTATTATAAATTTTTAATCTATATAATTAATTTAGTTTTGAAATGAAATGAAAATAATATAATATAAATATAGAAATATATATAATATTTCTTTATGTTGTGAAAAAGTAAAAATTTACGGTAAAAAAGTAAAAATCTCAAACTCTCAAAATTATCACACTACACACTTTATAATATTTTTCTCTCAACTCAATTGTGATTTTCTTCACAAATGAGAGATCTATTTATAGAAAATTTTTACAAATAATCCAAAAATAAAATTCATCATTACCTACATCATCACACACTAATTTTCAGTATTCAACACCTAATTTTACCTAATTTTCAACATTCAACATTCACATTTTCAACACAAATATTTAACACATTTTTAAATAATTTTTCAACACTCCCCCTTGTGATGATGATCATAATGATTGTATACATTACGTGTTTTTATACTGCCTCGTTAAAAACCTTACTAGGAAAAACCCATTTGGATAAAAACCATAGTAAGGGAAAAAGAGTGCAGTCACGTGAACTCCCCCTCATGTTGACACGAACAATTCTTCACAAATTTCGTAGATTGCGCATCCCAATATTATATATGTGCTTTCTGAATATTGTCGTAGGAAGTGCCTTTGTGAAGAGATCTGATGAGTTTTCACTTGATTGAATGTGACGAACATCAATACATTTATTCTTCTCAAGCTCCTTGGTGAATGCGAAGAACTTAGGATGAATATGTTTAGTTCTGTCGCTTTTTATGTATCCTTCTTTCATTTGAGCAACACATGCAGCATTATCTTCATATAGTATCACAGGCTTCTCGTCGAATGATAATCCGCATGAGATTTGGATATGTTGAGTCATTGATTTTAACCACACACATTCACGGCTTGCTTCATGTAGTGCTATAATCTCGGCATGATTTGATGACGTTGTTACAAGTGTTTGTTTCTGTGAACGCCAAGAAATTGCAGTGTCTCCACGAGTAAATACATATCCAGTTTGAGAACGTGCTTTGTGTGTATCAGATAAGTATCCAGCATCGGCATAACCAATTATACTTGGATTAGCATCTTTTGAATACAAAAGTCCTAAGTCTGTCGTTCCTCGTAGATAACGGAATATATGTTTAATTCCGTTCCAATGTCTCTTTGTTGGATATGTGCTAAATCTTGCCAATAAATTTACGACAAAAGATATATCAGGCCTTGTACAATTTGTAAGATACATAAGGGCACCGATAGCACTTAGATATGGTAGTTCTGGACCAAGTATATCTTCATCATATTCACATGGACGGAATGGATCCTTTTCTATGTTTAATGATCTAACAAACATTGGAGTACTTAAAGGATTTGATTTGTCCATATTAAAACGTTTAAGGATCTTTTCTGTATAATTTGTCTGGTGAACAAATATTCCACATTCTTTTTGTTCAATTTGTAAACCCAGACAATACTTGGTTTTTCCAAGATCCTTCATTTCAAATTCTTCTTTCAAGTATGACACAACTTCTTGAATTTCCTTATTTGTTCCAATGATGTTTAAATCATCAACATATACAGCAATAATTACGCATCCGGATGTTGTTTTCTTAATGAAAACACAAGGGCATATTGAATTATTTACATATCCCTTTTTCATCAAATGATCACTTAGCCTATTATACCACATTCTGCCGGATTGCTTCAACCCATATAATGATCTTAGTAATTTCACAGCATAACATTCTCTGGGTTTTGAACTTTGTGCTTCAGGCATCTTAAATCCTTCAGGGATTTTCATATATATATTACTATCAAGTGATCCATATAAGTAGGCTGTAACAACATCCATATGACGCATTTCTAAATTTTCAGATACTGCCAAGCTAATCAAATACCGAAACGTAATTGCATCCATCACAGGAGAATACGTTTCTTCATAATCAATTCCAGGCCTTTGAGAAAAACCTTGTGCAACAAGTCGAGCTTTATATCTTACTATTTCATTTTTCTCATTTCGCTTTCGAATAAAAACCCATTTGTATCCAACAGGTTTTACACTTTCAGGTGTAAGGACTATATGTCCAAAAACATTACGTTTATTTAGCGAATCCAATTCAACCTGGATGGCATCTTTCCATTTTATCCAATCCTGCCGATTTTTACATTCACCAAAAGATTTTGGTTCATGATCTTCATTATCATTTATGATGTCGATTGCCACATTATAAGAAAATATATCATCAATTTCTTCTATATCTTTTCGGTTCCATATTTTTCCAGTATTAATATAATTGATAGAGATTTCATGATTCTCGTCAGTTTGTGGTTCTGACAAAACATTTTCATCATCATGTGTTTCTTCAGGAACATCATTCTCTATTTTGTGATCATTGTGTTTCTCTATGAATTTTCTTTTTCGAGGATTTTTATCCTTGGAACCAACTGGCCTTCCACGCTTCAGGCGTTTAATGACATCATGACTATCTTCAATTTGTTTCTTTGGAATTTCAATTCGAGCAGGGGCATTTGCAGCATGTATATATGATTTAGTTACTCCTTTTGTGTCTGCAAATGTATCTGGTATTTGATTTGCTATTCTTTGCAAGTGCACAATTTGCTGTACATCTTTTTCAAATTGTTTTGTTCTTGGATCCAGATGTAACAATGATGATACATACCATGTAATTTCTTTTGCGGTATGTTTCTGTTCTCCCCCTAACATTGGGAAGATTTCCTCATTAAAATGATAATCAGCAAAACGTGCTGTGAACACGTCGCCTGTCTGTGGTTCAAGATATCGAATGATCGATGGGCTATCATAACCAATATAAATTCCAATCTTTCTTTGAGGTCCCATTTTCTTTCGTTGAGGTGGTGCAATAGGCACATACACCATACATCCAAAAATTCTCAGATGAGAAATGTCTGGTTCTTTTCCAAATGCAAGCTGCAATGGGGAGTATTTATGATATGCACTTGGTCTGATGCGAATTAATGAAGCAGCATGTAAAATTGCATGTCCCCATATAGAAATAGGGAGCTTTGTTTTCATAATCATTGGTCTAGCAATCATTTGCAGACGTTTAATCAATGATTCAGCCAATCCATTTTGAGTATGTACATGAGCAACAGGATGCTCAACAATGATTCCCATAGACATACAATAATCATTGAAAGTCTGGGAAGTAAATTCACCAGCATTATCAAGTCTAATTTTCTTGATTGTATAATCGGGAAATTGATTCCTCAATTTTATTATTTGAGCAAGTAATCTTGCAAATGCAACATTTCGAGTTGACAATAAACATACATGTGACCATCTGCTGGAGGCATCAAGCAATACCATAAAGTATCTGAATGGTCCACATGGTGGATGGATTGGTCCACAAATATCACCCTGAATACGTTCAAGAAACATTGGTGATTCAGTTTGGATTTTGGCTGGTGATGGTCTTATAATAAGTTTTCCAAGAGAACATGCTTTACATTGAAACTTATTATTCTGAAAGATCTTCTGGTCTTTCAATGGATGACCATGTGTATTTTCTATAATTCTTCGCATCATTGTTGAACCAGGATGTCCTAATCGATCATGCCAATTGGTTAATATTGAAGAATTATCAATTACCATGTTTGATTCAATGGGACGTATATGTGTATAATGCAATCCAGTAGGGAGCATTGGTAGTTTTTCAATCACATATTTCTTTCCTGATTTATATGTGGTAAGACACATATATTTCTCATTCCCTTCATTCATTGTTTGAGTATCATACCCATGGGAATATATATCATTAAAACTCAACAAATTTCTTTTCGATTGTGGTGAATATAAAGCATCATTGATCAAAAATTTTGTACCATTAGGTAACAAAAATTGTGCTTTACCACATCCTTTAATCAAGTCTACAGGACCTGATATTGTATTCACCGTTGTTTTTGTTGGTTTTAGTTCCAAGAAATATCTTTTATCTCGGAGGATAGTGTGCGTTGTACCACTATCGGGTATGCAAACTTTAGCTTTGCTCATAGCATTTTCCATATTTGAACTTCAAAAAATATGCAATGAAAAAAAATTAATGACAATACATATTTAAATATAACACATATCATAATTGTACAATAAAACATTATCATATAAATACATGAAAAATAAATTATTGTACATTTATATTCTACCACTATATTGTTCATTTTCAGAGAGATCATTGAGAAAATCTGCAGCATCAATATTGTTCATTTCTATCCCACCAACATATTGATCATTTCCAGAGCAATCATTCATAAAATCAGCAGCATTAAAATGAGTTGAATCACTCAAACTGTCACTTCGCTCAGTGAAGTTGGTCTCCTTTTCTTTCCCCTTTATCGATTCTTTATAAAGTTTGTAAAGATGCTCAGGGGCTCGACAAATACGAGACCAATGTCCTGGAGTACCGCATCTGAAACAAGAACTTTCAAATCTTTTCGAGTGATTTTCATTAACACTCATGTTTTCTTGATGCCTTTTCTGTGGATGGTCTGGGACGTTATTTTGAGATGAGTTATAGAAATAACTATCTCGATTATTTTCAAAACCACGGCCGCGTCCACGACCACGACCATTTCCTCGTCCACGTCCACCTCCACGACCTCGACCTCGACCTCGACCAAAACCTTGTCTTTGAATTTGATTTTGGTTTCCAGGTTTAAATTCATTTTTACTTACAGCATTTACTTCTGGAAATGCTGTTGATCCAGTGGGTCGGGACTGATGATTTCTCATTAATAGCTCGTTGTTCTTTTCCGCCACAAGAAGACAGGCGATGAGTTCAGAATATCTCGCAAATCCACGCACTCTATATTGTTGCTGTAGTGTTATATTTGATGCGTGAAACGTGGAAAATGTTTTTTCAAGCATTTCCGATTCTGTAACCTCATGTCCACAAAATTTTAACTGCGAGATTATTCTATACATCGCTGAATTGTAATCACTGACTTTTTTAAAGTCTTGGAATCTTAACATATTCCATTCATCACGGGCGGTCGGAAGTATAACTTCCCTTATATGTTCAAATCTCTCTTTTAATCCTTTCCACAGAGCCATGGGATCTTTTTCGATGAGATATTCACATTTTAAACCTTCATCAAGGTGTCGTCGTAAAAATATTATAGCTTTTGCTTTTTCTTGTGATGAAGATATACCATTTTCTTTAATGGTCTCGCTTAGACCCAATGACTCAAGATGCATTTCTACATCAAGAGTCCATGGCATATAGTTTTTCCCAGTAATATCAAGAGCGATGAATTCGAGCTTTGCCAAGTTTGCCATGGTGGTACTAAAAATTACGATGCATTTTATTAGTTAATGAATATTGCAATACAAAGTAATGGATAAACAACAAGTACAAGTATTCGTAAAAATAAAGAAAACACACGAGGAGGATATTCTCCGATAAATACAAGACTGGTGAGTATGATAACCAAAATAATTAAAAATAACCTCGTGAAAGCCATCTTCTTTTTTTCTTCGAAAATTTGATGAAGAATAATTTTTAGAGAAGAAGAGAAAGTTGGAGTGATTGAATGTATTTGTGAGATTGTATTTATAGAGCAAAAACTAGCCGTTTTGTTACCGTTTATTACCGTTGGTGTATAAGAAAATAAATGTATGTATTTGTATAATTTTATGGTAATAATATGGTGTATATAATATTAGTCATATTTAAATAATTATGTATATCATATCACATTATTATAATTAGGTGTCATAAGTTATTTTGTTTAAAAAACCTTATAGGCTTTTATACTTGTCGTATCCCTTACCGGGAGTGTGGGATGTCGTCTTAACATCCTCCCAGGATTTATAACAAGTTTTTGAAAAAATTATTTTTATTATTTCTAACAATAACATTATATTATATATTACATATATAAACAATAAATAAATAACAGTAAAATAAATATTATTTCTTTTGTTACTTTTTTTTTCTGTTCGGAGCTTGGAAAAATATGGAGGACTTTTATAGCTTCGTGCTGATAACGTGTTGTGAAAAAGTAAAAATTTACGGTAAAAAAGTAAAAATCTCAAACTCTCAAAATTATCACACTACACACTTTATAATATTTTTCTCTCAACTCAATTGTGATTTTCTTCACAAATGAGAGATCTATTTATAGAAAATTTTTACAAATAATCCAAAAATAAAATACATCATTACCTACATCATCACACACTAATTTTCAATATTCAACACCTAATTTTACCTAATTTTCAACATTCAACATTCACATTTTCAACACAAATATTTAACACATTTTTAAATAATTTTTCAACACTTTAAACAATCTTTTGTTATTACACATTTTTTAAATGTTCAGTTTTTTATATTTTGGTAATTTGTTTTTATTATTTGTATTATTTAATAATAATTTAAAAAAAAAAAACCCATATAGTTCCGCACCGCACCGACTGTCAGCAAAGTTTCCTCCAAATCTACGAACCCAATGAATTTCTTCAAATCCATCTTATCCGGCGATCCGGACCCTCCCAAATCCGATGCGACCAGCCCGGATACTGCCGTCGAACAACCTCAGGACGACCGGCATCAGAGCGGCGTCATACAGGATGATTCTTATGATGGATGGAGTTTTGGTGGTTTGATCAAGACAATATCAACCCGATCTGAATCGGTGATGGAAACATACCGCAGAGATCTCAAGGAATTCGGATTGGGTCTGAAAAAGGAGACTGGAATCATCCGAGACACTGCGAGCAGGGCGGTGAAGGATCTCCCGGCTTCTTTGGAAGCTGGCGCTTCAGCCGCACAAGGCGCGCTGGATGGAGTGATGAAATCAACGGCCGACATTATCTCTAAGGAAACAAAGAATTTTATGTCGGATGGGGAATCGGAGACGCCTGAAACTAACCGGAGCTTGAATACGGGTAGGTATAGTCGGTTTGAGGCTCAGTTGAGTGCGATTCAGTGTGATTTGAGCACTTTCTGTGAGGAGCCGGAGGATGTAGACGATTATAAGAGGTGGAAGTTGGAATTTCAGTTGAATGAGAGGAAGGATGAAATTGAGGGTTTGATTGGGGATGATGGAATCTTGGAGAGTGTTTATAGAAAGATTGTTCCGAGGGAGGTTGATCAAGAGACCTTTTGGTGTCGATATTTCTATAGAGTTGATAAGCTCAAGCAGCGGGAGAGGGTAAGAGCAAATCTCGTGAAAAGGGCTATTGCGGTTGGTGATGATGATGAAGAATTGTCCTGGGATGTTGAGGATGATGAAGACGGTGAGACTGTTGTGAAGGCAAAAGGGGGAGATGATATGGGAGCGAGTAATGGAAGTTTGAAACCTTTGGAAAAACTTGAGGGTTCAAATGGGGGTCTGCGAGATGACAAGGAAATGAAAGATTTCAATGTGGGCGATGGCAGTAAGGACGATGTGACGGAGTCAAGTAAGATAAGTGTAAAAGAACCATCTTTGAGTGAAAAAGAACTGAAGTCTGATGAAGTTGTTGAAGTGAAGAGAGATGGAGATGCGAAGAATGAACGAATTGTCGAAAAAAAGATTAATGAGAACATGGGTGTGGAAGAGAAGGTTGAAACAGGTGAATGTGGTAAAGGAAATGATGTTTCTTTGGCGTTGAGTCATAAATCAAAGGTGGATGAGGAGGAAGATCTAGGGTGGGATGAGATTGAGGACGTAGGAAGTGGCGATGAGAAGAAAATTTTGGCTACTAGTCATGGTGAGAGACCAAAAACTGCGGATATGAGGAAGAAGTTGAATGCTACAGAAGATGAGGATTTGAATTGGGACATTGAAGATGATGACGAGCCAGCAAAACCTTGACATCGTGTGAATGACAAGAAGTGTCAATATTTCGATTCTACTGTGTATGAGCTTTGTGGAGCTTGATGCCTCGTAAACATCGTGAACACAATGGTTGAATGTGAAATTGAAGGGGTTAATTGTGCCTCAAAGCCTGCTTACTTACCTGGTACAGATCAACAAGAATGCAATTGTATAGAAGTCTAATTTAGTTCATAATTCAACTTAATTGTTCATTTGGTACCATTTCTGTCAGTGACAAAGTTGCACTTTTTATGTATATCGGTGTTTCCGTTGGATGTCAGAGCCTACGTCTTTGTGATTCAATTGTTGACGTGGTATATTTCAAAGGTGCAATCACACAGTTGAAACATCACATAGTGTCATTACACATTTTACATTAAACAAGCATATTTTCTCACAATCCAATAATAGAACATCAGAAATACTATAAAACATTATAGTAATCTTGCTAGTATCAATCATTGAAGGCTTAAAACTTATCCAAGCAACATCACGAAATTCACAGCATATAGCAAATCCATCGTTCTATATAATTTTGGATAATCCTCCGCCTCATCCATCCATATGCATCATTCATTAAAAACGATAGGCTTCCTGTAGCCCGTGTATGATTTAGTTCTGAACTTATCTTTTGCATAATTAATGTATTTCGTGACCTTATTGTTAAAGCTATCTTTTACTGTAGTGCGAGTTATTTCACCACCAAAATTAGAAAGTCTTCTTCCTCTTGTTCTTCACTTGGATGATATAATCAGAAAACCTACTGTCGGCAGCCTTGTGCGAGTTAACCCTATCTATTTTAACATCACCAAGTGATTGAGCTGTTCTTGAAACGATTTCTTTGACGTGCTTGTAGGATCGAGTGCTTACCGCTTTACTAAAAGTTATAGTCGGTGGTAATGGTGCGACTCAAATCTTTTAAACCGAACAACAGCTCAATCACCATGCTTCGATCACTTTACCAAGTAGAGACAATTATTGCATCCAACAATCTCTCTCCCAATAATTGCACTCGTTGCAATCTATAGGAATCGAACCTGTGACTTTGACTTTGATACCAATTGTAGGACCGAATGCTTACCGCTTTACCAAAAGCTATAGCTGATGTTAATAGTACAACTCAAACCTTTTAAATCGCACAACAACTCAAGCATCATAGTTCGACCGCTCTACCAAGCATGGATAATTATTGGGCCCAACAATGCTCATGAGCTGCGACAGAAAGTTTTTTTTTGGAAGCAGATTTAGCAGCTTTTGGTCCCATGTGTTGTCCGTTAACAACAACCTATCTTTTAACAAAATATGTTATGGGTTTGTTCGTACGATCTTCTTTGCTTGAAGATTGAATCTTGGGGGAGAGAACAAGCACGTTCTTGTGTGTCTGAGCAGAAATAGAGCAACAAGAGGTTGAAATTCAACCTTTTGGACTGAAGTTCCAATTTGATGCTATCTTATATGTGATTTACTTCGTGTGAAAAGTGGACGAATTGTGAAGAATTTAGTGTGGAATTCCAACATGAACATTATTCTGAAATATTCTTCAAGTGTTGGGGACGGATGGAATCATAGTTGGTCGTCTCTTTTACGCAAGGAATCAGATTCTAGTGTGCCTGAAAGTCTAAAATCCAATCAGTTTTTTGTCGTGGGAATAACTATGAGTACTGGAGATTTAGGATGGAAAAATGGAGGCCGATATGCAGTTCAAGATAACACTCAGTCAAAACACACGCCCCAAAAGAAGGAAGTTAAATTCTTGTTCATATGAAACCATTGCAGGAGATCAAGAAACGGACTTTAAAGTTCTACCATGGCAATCTAATACGACAACAAATTCGAGATCGCCAGTCTCCTAAGAAAATAGATCGAGAATAAGGAAGAAAAAATTGAAGAGAGAAACTTTGATTTAATCTGCAAGTTCGATAATACACTGACTCTCATTCCATCCTTTTATTCTACTAACTCCCTGTAACTAATATATTGTAACTGCATTTTAATTGTTCGATTCATTCACTAAATGGATAGACATACATTTATTTCCTATCTAACCACTATTTGCATTAATTTCTTCCATCTTGCTTGCGACGTCCTCGTATCACAATCTTTGAGCTTTGAATTTAAGACCATTTCGTTCTAACATCCGACGATCAGACAACCAAATATTTCTGTTCTTATATAGATAAAAAAAACACACCATGCACGTAGTCTATCAAGGGATTTGCGGGAAAATCATCTACTCAATTACTTCTAGTTTTTTGAGTGAGATGGAGGGAGGATGTTTGGATTTGAGCATCAGAAATTATTCTCAGCCGATGAAGCCTACAACTCCCTTGTGTTTTTATACGAATGGTTGTTTGCGGGGCAAATCCAGCTGAATTTGACAAAAAGTTGGATAATGCTTATACTTTTTCATATGCAACATAATGGCAGAAAACGATTAATAATTATAATTTAAAATTTTTAGAATTTTAATAACCTAAAGAGTTAATGTTTTTCTTTAAATTAGTATTTATTATTTTTATCATATGTCACCTGATATAATTGAGATTGTATCCAATTTTAAGATATTCTTACATTAAATTTCAACTAAATATGTTTAAAACTTAATACTCCATGCTTGTCCTTTGTTGTTTGTCATACAAAGATTTTATGTTTTGTTTGTATTGATAAATTTGATCAAATGAAGTGTCCGAATTGATAAATTTGATTCGGATGGAGTATTTGATGAATGGATTTCAAATTATATTTATCTTGAGTGAATTCAATCACTATTGAAATTGCTTATCTCGATATAAATTGAATTTGAAATTATACGGGTTGCATTTTGGATGAGATTATTTGAATTTGAGTAAATATTTGAAAGAAAGAAATATATTATTTTTAGAAGAACGTGAAAACTGAGGTGCGGTAAGATCTATAATTTTTTTTAACTTGAGTTTAGAACCGAATCAACTGACAAGTTATCGACGAAAAAGTTATATTTGAAATTTACCAAAAAAAAAAAAAAACTAGTCCGCTAGACGAACAATAAATTTGTGCGTATGTATTCGAGATTACTCGATCAAAATGTAACCTTCTCATGTTGATCCAAGCTCAAGCTCAACCGTGGTTTCAGACCCGCTCCAGGCCGAGAATTGCCCATACCGTATTAACGCAGATAACTACGTACTCCTTACTGGACCCGGAATCAAACGACGTCGTACGAAGATTTGACATCCGGAAAAGCCCTATCCAATTTTTTTCTCCCTAAAACCCTGAATTTCCAAAACCTCGTACACTGCACCACGCCTTTGCATTTTCTCATTCCTGTTACTCTCTTGATTATACACTCGGAAAATGGCGTCAGTGGTTGTCAGAAACCAGAATTCGAAGCGGGTGATCGCACTTGTGCCGCGAATCTACTCGTCGTGTTGCCGAGGATCGGCCGTCTCTTCGCCTTTCTCTGCACTGGAATCCAATATCTATTCCACCTCCGTGTACAATCCCTGGTGGAGATCCATGGCTACCTTCACACGCACGTAAGATGCGTTTTCTTGTTTATGGAATTCAGAAATGACTAATACAGATCATCGCTTCTCTTTGGCGTTTTTTTTATATTATTATTATTATTATTTTGATCATTTTCTCTAGGTTTAAGCAAACGCGCAAATAGGTATCTTAAGGTTTTTATGATGCGAGTCTGATAACTTGGTGTTAATTTAATTGATGTTATACTTGTTTGCAGAAAACCTCATGTGAATGTAGGAACAATTGGGCATGTTGACCATGGAAAGACTACGTTAACCGCAGCGATCACCAGGGTAGGGTTGAAAATAATAATGATAGTATTGTGATGTACTTTTCTTTATTTAGTATTGATTTGTCTGGTTCATGTAATCGTGAATGGTGCTATATCGTATATGTTCTTTGTATGTCAAGGCGCTCAACACATTTTATTTTCGCTGTAAGGTCTTGTCAGAAGAAGGTAATGCTAAAGCCGTTGCCTTTGATGAAATTGACAAAGCCCCTGAAGAGAAAAAGAGAGGGATTACAATTGCCACGGTTAGGATATTTTCTGTATTTTATCTCATATAACTCTTCTCTTCGACATTATCTACTTTTGCTTGTGCTGGTGCTGGAGCTTTCGTCAAATATAGGTTTTATGAGCGAGTTGATGCTGCAGGCTCATGTAGAGTATGAAACTGCAAAGAGACATTATGCTCATGTCGACTGTCCTGGACATGCCGATTATGTGAAGGTCTGGTGCGACTTGCTCATGTTTGAACTTTCCAAACTTGAGTTACTCCTCAACCCCTAATTCCAGTACTGTAATTCATGAATGGCTTTCTTATCTTGGATACAATTCGATGAAGATGGAGGTTGGGTTTATTTATGTTTGGAAGTGATTCAGTTAAATTGAGAAGGAATATATAATAGGAGAATATAATTGAAAGGATTAAGATTGAATCTTGAAGACCTACTCCAGTAAACTGCCATTTTTGGCTCTGTTAGTTTCGTCGTTTGCCAGTATTAGGATGTAATGCAACTCTCTCTGATGATAACGCAGAACATGATTACTGGTGCTGCTCAAATGGATGGGGGTATCCTTGTCGTGTCTGCCCCTGATGGTCCGATGCCACAAACTAAGGAACACATTCTGCTCGCACGCCAGGTTTACGTCTGAACATGAATTGATATGCACAATTATGATTCATGGTTCTGATGATCATTTTGTTTTCCACTTTCATCATTACTCTAACTACTATAGGTTGGTGTGCCGTCACTTGTGTGCTTCCTTAATAAAGTTGATGCTGTGGATGACCCAGAATTGTTGGAACTTGTCGAAATGGAACTACGTGGTAATCTTAAAGTTTGATTCTAGTATGTCTTTGGCCTTTCTATTTGATTGTAGTTCTTCAAATTACCTAATTTTTTTTTATAGAATTGCTGAGTTTCTACAAGTTTCCTGGGGATGAGATTCCTATTGTCAGAGGATCAGCTTTGTCTGCTTTAGAGGGGACGAACGAGGAAATAGGGAAAAAGGCTATATTAAAGTTAATGGATGCTGTAGATTCATATATTCCAGATCCAATACGTGTACTTGATAAGCCTTTCTTGATGCCGGTGGAAGATGTTTTTACTATTCAGGTAACATATACTTTGACATCGATTAATTTTAGAGAATAATAATTTTTGTCGAACTTCGACACCATAAACTTCTAAAGGGATGATGGTTCATTATAGGCTAAGGAATCAGTCCATTTCAAATGTCATAGTCAAACATTTATGAAACATAGTTGCATGTAGCTAGGGTACAAAAAAATTTATACGTGCACATGATGGGGAAACAAATATTAATAGTAATGGCTACGTGTCTTCAAAAATTTTATTTTCTAAATGTGGTAGCTATTAAAGAAATAAAATTAAATATTGAAATGTGGTTAATTTTTCTTTCCTTTTACGTACTTGTTAATATTTTTTGTGATGCTAATTGATATTGCTGAGGTGAAGATCACTGGACATCAACAAAATTTTGACGTTCAATGTCCCTATTTTAATTTTTGATGAAGTGATTTTATACTTTGCGAAAACATGCTACATTGGTATTGATATTTTTATGTTGGTGATTTCAGGGGCGTGGAACCGTTGCGACTGGCCGGGTTGAACAGGGAATAATCAAACCAGGGGAAGAAGTAGAGATTTTGGGGCTCTCGCTGGTGAGTTGTAGCTTTGTTAATATATCTGGACGCGTGGTTTTTAAACAGTGTTTGGGAATTTTTTATGTGCCATTGATTTAAAGTTCATGTTCAAGCCTTGGACAGTTCTAATCCTACTCATTAATCTTATGAAGAGGCTGGTGGAATTCATTAATTGATTGTATCAAGTTTCAGACGATGGAATTTGTAAAACTTCTGCATCATCTGTTCATAATTCTTGTTTTCATGAAGGATTAGATTTTTTTCGGCATTCAAACCATCCTGTGAAACAATCCTTTTGTTGGTTTAGCCGCTTGTGCCTGAGCTAGCTCGAACAGATTTTACTTCTTCATTTTTTGTTCTGGTACACTAATGCCATGTCTCTTTGTGCTACAGAACAAACTAAAAACTACGGTAACTGGTGTAGAGATGTTCAAGAAGACTTTGGATTTTGGTCAGGTGAAGAGATTAATTTCTGCCTATAATAATTATTTTTATGCTGCACCTGTCACAATAAATTTTTTTTTCCCCTAGGCTGGTGACAATGTGGGTCTGCTATTGCGTGGCTTGAAACGTGATGATGTCCAACGAGGGATGGTTGGTGCACTCACTGGGATGTTTACTTCTGTTATTTATTTATTTCATTCACTCTTATTGGGTGCACCACCTTTGTTCGTGCGTGATGACTCATTGTTCAGGAATCAATGAAGTTGTATTTTCAAATTTCCTATCGCGGTGCTTATACAACTCTATCTGTTATCTGGATGGTTGACAGCCTGGTTTACAGTTTGTGTGTACAGAAATCTTTTAAATGAATGCTTTAAAGGCATCTGCAGGATGTGTTGGGGATATCATTTCTCTGTTTCTTTGGTTCGTTTTATGCAGGTGATTGCAAAACCCAATACTCTTAAAACCTACACAAAATTTGAGGCCGAAATATATGTCCTCACAAAAGAGGAAGGGGGTCGTCATACCGCTTTCTTTTCGAATTATAGACCTCAATTCTACATGAGGACAGCTGATGTCACTGGTAAAGTTGAGTTGCCAGAAAATGTGAAGATGGTTATGCCTGGGGACAATGTAACTGCTGTTTTCGAGCTTATCTACCCTGTTCCTCTTGAAGCAGGTACATGGAGGCTATGTTTCAATTATAGGTTTTACTGGTTGCCCATTTTCTGTTCCAACTGAGCTTTAACGTACTGTGTTTTTTTGCTTTTCCATTTGGTTTTACCGATCTTTGTTTGTTTACCTGCTGAGAAAATATTCTGATTGTTATTTTATGAGTCTTGAATTCAATTATAAAATCCTTTAACCTCCTGGATCAGTATAATCTTTTGATGCTCCATTGTTACCATCTGCGGTTATTTTCCGACATTGCCTTTGTTCCGTATTTGACACTTTTTATTATGCATTGCTTTTCCTTTTTTGTTTGAGCAATTTCTAGCACTTGTCTCGAGTTATTCCTTGTTGCAGGTGCTGTTTATTTTGTTAGTCTTTCATTCAGTTCAACCAGAGATAGGGAAAAACTATAGATGTTAATATCCTTGATGCCTTCAATTCCTGTTAATTTTGGAATAAACCGATTGTGGACAATCTGAATCTAAGCAAAGATGTCAACTCTACCTTAATTCTGGTTTCCAATATCTGAGAAAAGATGTATACATTCAGCTTATCTCTAGTTTATCCATTTTGGAAAGAACTGGGATGCTTGCTTTTCTAGGATATTCGAGTGGTGATGGCATTATATATAATTCTGATTATTTACCGTAAAATTGCTATTTCAGAAATTAAACCATTTCTTTCCAAAATGGACAGGCCAAAGATTTGCTCTGAGAGAGGGTGGCCGAACAGTTGGTGCTGGAGTTGTTTCAAAAGTTATGAGTTGAACTTGAAACCAACATAGTCTTGCCTGGCTTGCCTCCTTTCACCTGTAGTTCGCCATTTGTTCTGCCTTTGATTGCTAATATCCTCTGGCTTTGCTGCACAATGGTTTGATGCCCTTATCTATAAGGTGCATTTGAGAATATTTAGGAAGTGCACACAAGTGATTTTGCAGTGACTCATTAGTCCACAAAATTCTTGTCTATTTATCTATAGTTTTCTTCATGTAATCATCAATAATTAATTTTGTTTTGAGGCTGCATCCTCGTATTAATTGCTTTTCCCTGCAACGTAATGGTGCTGGAACGGCCCTATTTGTCAGTACTAGATCATCCCGTGTTTCCAGTCTATAATAATTCCTCAAAAAGTAAGAAAAGATTTCTATTCAGGTGCGAAATATGTTCCCACTGCTGTAGATTTTGGATTATTTTATGTTATACTTCTCTCAATGAGTTAATTTGTGTTCAAACGTTTTAGGCTTTGATTTATCAACAAATATTTAATCGTCTATAAAAATGTGAGGTCTCACATCATTTAATGATATTGTAATTGGAAGATTCTCGGTGTAGCATAAATTAATAGGTTTTTTGGGTTTTTTTGTCTTCCAATATCAATGAAGGTCACCACTGTCTTTACTCAATATAAATATAAAGTTTTTATTCGTCAAGTATGGATGTTAAAGAAATCATTACCTAATTCCACGTTATGCATTATATTTTATTAATACTATAATTCCTACAAAAAAAAATACTAGAACCATAATTTTGCATGAAAATTCATAGGGATGTAAACGATTCAAACCAAACCAAATAGTATCAAGCTTGAGTTTGATTTGTTTAAGACTGTTTGAGGCTTGAGCTCGATTCGAGCTTCTATTATTAGGCTCAAGCTCGGTTTGTATTGAAATTATTGAGCTCGAGAAAAGCTCGAGCTCGGCTCGTTAAAAGCTCGTTTAGCATGTTAATCAAGTCAGGCTCGAGCTTGATTCATTAATAGCTTGTTTAGCATGTTTAACAAGCCTGGCTTGAGCTTGTATCGTTTTCGAGCTCGATAAGCATATAATTAAGCTCGAGTTTGAGTTTGAATAGAGCTTGTTAAAAATTAAATATATCTATAAACTAATTTTAAATCAGACATAAAAATGTAAATTCATTCATAAATAACCAAAACGAAACAAATAAGAGCTAAAAAAAACATAAATCAGTATATTATTGAACATCCAAAATCATACATCTAGAATATTCATTATATACTGATATCACCAAAATCTTCTAGAATATTCATTAAATATAGTATATCGAAGACAGCACATCATTATGAAATGAATTCGACATAATTAACTTAAATTATTGATTAATGTCAAATGGCAAATCAATTTAGCATGTAAAATTTTTAATTAACCTCCACAGACTAATAGTAAAATTACTCAACTTGTATATGACTTGGTTATGTAAATTTTTAGGGAAAAAAAATAAGTTGATGTATTTATGTTAATTTATTTTATTTATTGTATCTTAAAGAACATTTTAGTATAATGATATGCAAATAAGATTAAAAATATAATTGTAACTAAATGGTGTGAATTCATTATTTTTTCAAACATGTCTTGTATTCAATTCTTTCCGTTGACATTAGTACTAATATTTTTATTTGTCAACTCAACAAATGAGCCAAGTTCAAGCTTACGAGCCACCTAAACGACTCGAGCTCGAACTCGAGCTTACGAGCCACCTAAACGAGCCGAGCTCGAACTCGAGCTCGCGAGCCTATTATCGAACATGTTTGCGAGCTCACGAGTCGAATATCCTTAGGCTTGAGTTTGGTTTGATTAAATTCTCAAAATCGAGCTTGGGCTTGGTTTGATATGATTAACAAACAAACTCAAACGAGCTTTTTATCGAGCCGAGCTTCGAATAGCTCACAAACGGTTTGGTTCATTTACATCCCTAAACATTCATTTTAACCATTACCATTTTGTCACAAGACATTGATCTTTTCTCATTACCATCCACGTTTTCCTTTGTTTTTACTAGATACAAAAAATTTTAGCCAGGGAATGATTCCCTCCACATCAATGTATTTTGTATTAATGTACTTTTGGTCATTTTGACAAAGACATTGGCTTTTTTCGTTACCCTTCACATTTTTCCTTGTTATCACCAGTCTAGATATAAAAATTCACAAAGGAATGATTCCTCCAATAAAATTCCCACAAAAAATGTTAATAACTGGAATTACAATTCCAATCCTAAGACCACGAAGAATGCCCCAACAATGTGTGTACAACGTTGTGTGAACTGTATAGTGTCATCAACTCACCAAAATTAATCACACCAACCTCAGAACTGCAACTGCCATCAAGGCCGCCCCACGATAGCATATATCCTTCATATTTCTCTCCAAACAATTAATTATTTCCTCTTCTTTTTCGCCCATCGTGCCAGAAATTTTGCTGATAGAAACAACCGTATCTCTCAGTTTATGTATGGCCCAAGAGAGCGAAATAACCCCCAACCCCAATCCAGTACTTAGAACCTTAGATGCACAAAATGGTACCCTATTACAAGCTACACGGCAGAGTACTGACAAAACAACAGCAATACCGGCACCAGCAATGGTGGCGGAGCATTGGGTTAGCATCTCAGGAAGCTGGGGACTGGATTTCTTCAACGAGTGGATATTGTTTTTGGTCTGCTGCTTCTCTTTGTTGACAAGAATGGATAAAAGAATTTCACACGTGAAGATAGCTCTTTTCCCTCTCTTTGATGGTTCTTGTAGGGCTCTTCTTCAGCGATGCCTTTCTCCTCACTTTTTCATGGCTGCTAAAAACGTTATAACATAAGGTGCAAGATTTTCATCTTGTGTCGTATAATTCTAGAACAAGAGTAGAGTAAGATGGGGATTTAATCTTTAACCAGTGGCAGGCGTACGCGTTTGCGCATACCAAAACACAGTTTTGCATTGGAGAATTTCACTTCTCAACCTTTTGAAATTCAGATTGAAGATCATCTTGTGAAGAAAATCAAAAATTCAAATAGATACAAAGTAGATGGGAGAGGTTTATTTTATGAAAAACTGAGAAGACTTCACAGGTCTAAGGTTATAAAGGTATGTAAACAGTTTTCTATACAGTGCAGTCCTATGGAAAGTATAAAATTATATCTCAAGGGAACACAATGCTAACTGAAATGCTTCTTTAAAACATAGGTTTGGAAGCAGATTTGTACCTCTTCAGATGTCCTGCTTTCTCAGTTAGAAGATTGGATGCTATAGTGCTGGCTTGCGCTCTTTTCCTCCTGGTAAACAAGATAAAAACATAGTGAGGTTCCTGGAAAAAATCAATTTCATTAAAATAGTTAAGTGGTGGTCAATGAAACAAAAAAAGCTAATACCTTTCAAAGAAAGGGACAAGCATAGTCTGCTTACTGGATTTATTCATATTTTTTGATGAGTAAATACCAGTTATTCTGGTAAATACATTATTCATCTCACTCCCGGAATAATTCTGTTGTTGACCATCAGGATTACACGTATATCCCACGGAGGGTTCATTGAAGTAGAAATCCCTGGTTGGATATATGAGTGACTGCTGAGTAAATGGTGAAAAATCTAGATGCCCCATCAAATCGTGGAGCATAGACAAATCAAGCAAACCATTTTCTACTCTCACTGATCCAGAGGATAGTAATTTCAAGATCTTTTCCTGACTGTTACATTTAACGGTAATCCCAAATCCAGAAGGTTCGGAGCCTGGTTGAGCGACAAAATTAAATACAGATAGATTAAAGATTACTTCGGCATCACTGAATTCTCAAACAAATATATTCTGTAAGAACAAGCAACGCCTCTTAACAAAAAGATCCATCCTACAATTCGTTACATATTCAATAGATATGAGTTCAAATCCCATGAGTTGCAAGTTATTGTGGATATTGGGCCCGGATTTTGGGAAGTTACAACTATGTTCACAATGATCATAATGTGGCGTTTGAAATATTACACCACTTAAAATATTTGTATTATGCAATTACTACCTTTTATAAAAAAAAAAAAAAAATCTAGACGCTCAGTAGCACTACAAGGTTTCTAAAACTCAATCATTATTCCTAAGGAGGGAATAACTAGTACGTACAATTCTAGAGGCATTGCATATATCAAACTGCAAAAGTAGCAACACACACACACACACACACACATTACTGGGAAGGGTATTTTTTGGTAAAAGGTAACAGATACTCAAGGAGAAGGAGAAAATTAGTCAGTGGTTAACCTTGAATCCCAGTAGGCCTTTTAAAAGTTGAGTCCAATGTGATCAAGTTATTATGGTCTACCAATCCACTGGTAAATTTCCAATCCTCTTTCTGGTGCAGGCTTAAATCAAAGGAGCGGGAGTTGAATCGAACTTGATTTGAGCCCCGATGGGAAAGAAAACTGTGAAAGTCCTGCAACAAAAAGGAGAAGCTCAGCACCAGAGGAACACAAAATGATACGCTGCATAATCATTCAAGAAATTACGGGAACAGTTTCTTTTTATTCCTGGTATGAAATTTCGTGATTGAGGGGTGAGCACAAAGTTCAATTCTGGAAAATATTATTCGTCAAGCAAAATCCCAATCTTGAAACAAGGGGTAAAAAGGTTACTGCCACCACTTTTTTGCTTTCGGGGTTTCTTGGGCATATGAACCTTAACAAAGCTAAAAAAATTATACAAAATCAGACTCTTTTATACCTTTGAGAACCTGTAATAGCCTGGTTCTAAATCAGGGGGGCAGCCATGCGCGGCCATCAAACAGAGCTCTGCCTTCTCTCCCTCAGAGAGAAACCCAGTTTCGGATAAAAATAGAGCGTCTTCTTCTCTGCCAGTCTTTCAAGGGTCGTAACATGATTTGGCATATCCCACACCGCTCCTCAAATTTACAACACATTTAATTAATTAATCAAGGCCTCGTTTCGAACGAGTTGGTGGGTCCAAATCGAGGTTGGGCTTCAGCCCAAAGCTATTTTCCATTTTCTTTGTTTCAGGAATCTTTGCGGAGTGAGCAAACACCTATTAGCCGTAACCCGTTGAGTAACATTTTTCTATATATATTGTTTAAAAATACAAGGAATATATGACACACTCAATCGAGTTAACCAACTTGGTTAAAAATTTAATATAAATATGATGCAACGAAAAGAACAATTTGATCATTCAAACAATGTAAAAACGAAACGATTAACATATGAGTTATTAAATAATTTTTGAAACAATTGAGGGGTTGATATAGATGTATTACATAGAATACAAGCAGAATAGTTAAAATGGAGGACATTAAGCGACAAAAACACACTTTGACCTAGGAAGATGGAGACCAAACAATACTTGGTTAACTAAAATAAAAACAGGATAAAGTTCATTTAAATATAGATGATGGTATAGCAGGAGATAGAGAACAATGAAGAATGATGATTCATATAGCCTACTCCACTTGATGGGATTAAAGGCTTGTTGTTGTAAAGTGAAAAATGGTTGTAACTTCTTTCTCTCTCACTCCTTACTTTTTCCTTGGTTTTTCCGCATTTCATGTCTTGGTCTGTAATTTGAAATTATTGTATTTGTTTGTTTCCTTTTGGTTTGTCCATAATTTATACATGTTTCAATTTACTTTGTGTGCAGGATCCTTAACTTTTTCCTTTCCATTTTCATAGTGAGAAATGGCTTAGATAGGGAGGGGGGATGTGTCTATTTGTGATGGTATGGTGTGCTGCTTATTGTCTTAGTCTTCACATGCATCTCCTTTTTCCTTGTTCTTAATATCCATTCTTGTTGCCATTTGGTTTGCTTCTAATTGCTCATGATCATTTGCAGCTGGGAACCTTCGGCATATGATTGTTGAGGCTTGCATAGCTAGAAATGTTTTGGATACATCAGCATACCTGTGGCCTGGATACGTAAAGGGACATTGCAACCAAATTCCTCGTAGTATTTCCGGACAAGTTCCTTGTTGGTCAGCATGATGAACCGATCGCCTTTAACTCCTAAGATGGTCAATGCATTGATGTCAACTCCTGCCACGAGGTATATAAAAAGTTTTATTTGGAAGTTAAATCGTCGTTAACTAACTTGTGTAAAATTGATATCTAAATCAAACGGAGGCCCTCAAAAGCTAGCTTTTTGTGAAACTCTTGCACGCTTCTTGACCTCTTTTAAAATTAAATTTTATGAAATGGCTCATCCTATCATCTGTTGAATTTCAAGGAGAAAGGAGAAAGGTTGCAGGCAATGCTTTTCTTTCCTTCTCTTTCTTTCTTTTTTGAGGGGGAATGTCACCTGCGGATCGGTGGAAGACGGATGAACCAAACTTGACAGCCTACTTGCTGTATTTTTATTCTTTAGTTGCTCTCCTGTGACTATACCTCTACGCCTGGCTGCCCTTGTGAGCCTCACAATAACCTATAAACTAGACACATCTACTCGGCGTTTTCTAAATTTGGTTGGCCCGGCCTTGAGTAACCTTGGAATCTGTTGCCCCTGGCCTTGTATGTCAATAATAGCTGCTTTATGGACTCAAAAGGTAAAGCGCTGGATTGACTTTCTTGTCTTCTCTGCAGCACAGACGGTCTTCCACCACGATAGTGATGCTGTCGTCCAACTCCTGAAAATATACTTTACAGCAGTACTTGGGTTAAATTCTTCTTCAGTATCAAGCAACAGTTGTGTTGGTGCTCTTCTCGGTCATGGCTTTGGTTCCCACTTTACCGGTGGATTATCTGCAGTCGCTCCTGGAGTGCTATATTTACGAGTTCATCAGTCAGTGAGAAATGACTGAAATGTCATGTTTATCACAGAAGAAATTCTCTCTTCTGAGGCTCACAGTCAAAGATATTCTGAATTACGGTTTACCCAAAGGAAAAATAGAACTCAAGAAAACCAAGTACAGCTCGAAGTATGGTCTGGTTTCTCTTGCATCTTCAATGACCCAAGTGAAGACTGCAGCTTCTCTGGTTTGGGTTACCGCGGTCCAAATTTGGTTCGAATTTTGATCGAAGAAACTCTACCCTCATGGCTAATATCCTCGATTCATGGTCAGAATCGAGCAGTGAGAAATCAGGGGGTATGGTTGCTATGATGGTTGGTCTTGCATATTTCACCGTATATACAGGTATATTTGCATGGGGAGTGGACTTGACATCACCCGCGTCCGAGAGGCGACCTAAGGTTCTTGAAAAGCACTTAGAATTCCTGGCAAGTGCCTTGGATGGAAAAATATCACTCAGCTGCAATAAGGCTGCTTATAGAGCATACGTCACCAGATACATAAGTTTGATGGTTAGCTGCACCCCTGTTTGGATGCTGGAAGTCGATGTCGAAGTCGTAAATAGAGTTAGCAGGGGATTAAAACATTGAAATGAGGAAGACTTGGCGCTGTCCCTTCTAGGAATTAGTGGGATTGGTGCTATGGGTGCTGCTGCTGAGATGATAGTAGGAACAGGATTTTGAATTTGTTCTGTTAGAATCATGCTATCTTCGGATTTTTTATATATTGAGATTGGATTTGATATAACGAATGTATCTGTTCACGACTAAAATTTGTTGTATATGCTCATTCACGTTGATTAAATCAACTATTTGATTCTTTTCATAAAATAAAGAGATGATATTTTTCTATTTACTCATATAATCACTATTTTAAAAATAACATCCACTTGATATTAACTTATTTTTTTCGCAAGTGATACAATTTTCTTTTTTCTATTTAACCTACTATTTAGAGACAAAAATGTGTGTTACTCGCATTTTGTCTTTAAAATCCATTTCGATTTTATCATAGCTAATTTCTAAATTTGTATGAAAACTCATATAATTGATTCACATAAAACGTAGATAGAACTCTAATATAAAACGGACCACATGTAGTATATTGTAAAACATATGCAGCCTTGTTATGTGACAAATAGAGGGCTGGTATATTTTGCCCTCAAAAGGTGGCCAAAATTACATAATTTGTATCATTATTTTGTGCAAGGTTGTTTTCTACTTACGTTATCATTGTGCAAATTCTTTTCGATAGTTTTCTGTCTCGGTGTGAAAAATACAATAAAGAACATCTAACCAAAAACATTATTTAAAAATAAGTTACAGTAGAAAGTCTGCTTTCAAATTAATTTTGCTACTATGAGTATTGATTTAACAGCAAATCCCATTTTTAGACCCTCTCTAAACTTCAAAAAGGGCATGTAAATAAAGAATTTTCACACCAATTTTAATATTAGAAAAAATTCTTTTTTTGCAAAGAATGAATATTTGCAAGTAAGAAGTTCATGACAAATAAGAAGTGACTTCTTCTAATATAACCTCAGGAGTTACGCCACCAGAACAAGCTTTACTACTCTTGCGTGAGTTTCTCTTTGTAGAAACAAGTGGATTATTCTCTTCATCATCAATAGCCGCTGGTCTATCGATTTCGATACCTTTGAAAACCGGATGCACATAAGCATCTTGCAAGAATGCTTTCAAGTTGAGGTTCGGCTCTGTTGCCTTTTCTAACGTGTCCTTCACCATTGCATCCTGCTCGTTTTAATTGTACGATTTTGAATTCTTTTCTTTATTATATTCTACAGTACAGTTTATAGGATGGCTACTGACCTGTAGTGGGAACTTGACGAATGCTGACTCGAATCGTCCCTTGCAGAAGCGGTGAAACCAGATGGTCATGATAGGCAGAACTAGCAGAATTGGAGTTGATTTAGCAAAACTTTTTGTACTCAAAAGTCCCATAAGCAAAAGTTGTGATATTATTAGTCCTATAATCACACGACGGTGCACATCTGGCCAAAAC
The DNA here is from genome assembly GCF_012295235.1 of Primulina huaijiensis. NCBI lineage: Eukaryota > Viridiplantae > Streptophyta > Magnoliopsida > Lamiales > Gesneriaceae > Primulina > Primulina huaijiensis. Next base: position 26,079,608 of record NC_133306.1, read on the forward strand.
GCAGCGCCACTCTCATATTTCTGATCATAAACATTGATGATCTGCAAAAGCAAGAACCATAATAAAGATCTGGTTGTTTTTTAAAACTAGATGACTTTGTAGATGTACAAAGGATGACAGATTACACAAACCTGGTGGCGAAATATGACGTAAGAAAAGGCAAAGAATATGATGATGAAAGGTAAAATGAAAGGTGTGATGACTGAGTATACTAGTCCCAACAAGAAATATAGCTGTATACGAGGTTCTGATGTGGCGACATTTATAGAACCAGGTTCCATTGCCAGTTCCCTGTCTTTTTCGGTTTTCACCAAGAATGTGTTCTTGACGTGGAACATTATTAAAGGAACCAGTCTAAGAACCTCTGCAGCTATGCCGGCCCAACCATCGACCATAATATAGGTTATAAAAAAAGTGGCTTTCATTGGAATTGCAACTCCCACTGTTTTTGGAATTCTGCAATAGAAGAAAAAACTTAAATCAGCACTCAAGAAATGATAATTTCTCGGTTTGAATTTTAACAAGACAGCAGACAGCATACTCTGATGGGGACTGATTAAGGAACTTTTGGAGCTGCTCGAAAGCTGCACCAGTGATGATACTTCCAAAGAACACGTTGACAAGTACAAATATATGGTACTTCCCAGCTGATGTTCTATCCAACAACGAAAGGGACGTATGACCTTCTATTTTAGACATCGTCATTAGAATTGTTGGAAGAAGAATCAGAAATATTTTCAATGCAATTCCAGGAAGAAAGCCTTGAATAATAGACTTGATCCCTTCCCTACAAAAAAAGTCACTATGTCAAATGTTGCTTTTACCGAATAAAGACCTACCTCAAGAAAGATCAGTCACGTTCACTACCTGTCAATCAACGGTTTCAAGAATGGGAGGACCTTTTTGATGCCATCAATGCTGGCCATGGATTGAACAATGGCAATAGGAATCATGAAAAAGAACGTGAGACCAAACAACATAACAGCCATTAGCAGTTTTTTGACGGCGAGTTGAACGTATGGTATTGCAACATTATCCCAATAAACATCTCTTGGTTCAGGAGCCCATTCTGTAAGCCAAACTGTTGGATTGCTCGTTTGCTGAGTTTGAGCACAAACAGCTGCAGCCCATCGCGATTTAAATGAAACAAATGCTGCAGGAACTATGGCCTTGGGGTCACTCATGACCCTTTCCCTTTCAACAGCTTCCTGAATCCACACAAAAGATTTTAGAAATATGAAAAAGAAGAAGACTATAGGGCCAATTGCTGGACGCACCAGTACAACTGAAATTTTTAAATCATACAACATTTCAGTGACACGTTTAGGTTTTTATGTCAGTTATGCAGCCACGCTCACAGCAGGACGAGCAAATAGCAAAAAAGTGCAATGGATTGAGCTTAAAAAGGGGTGGCCCCATCAATCCTTCTGATAGAAAGATTAACTGCCTTTCGTTAGTTCTTTACAATGATATTTTTATCTTAACTCGTGAACATACCCGTTACTTCATTTCGAAATGAGAAATAAACAATGTAGCAGCTTTGCAAATTGAAATGCAACGGAGAGCATGACCAAGATTGGGAAAAGTAGAAATTTGCAGATGGATAAGAGAATGTAGCACCAATACAAGTTTTAACTTAGAATTGAAAATTCAGACGTGCATTTGCAGTGTTAAAAAGCTTACTTCTTCATTTATCCTCTGAACTTGTTCTGTATAGTAATCTATGCAATCCACTGACTTTCCCCAAAGACCCCAAAAGCCTGTCTATAAAAATTAAAAGTCAGACTAGTAAGTACATATCTTAAAATGAAAATATTCCATTGAACAAAACCAATATCGAAGGAACAAAAACCTTGGTTCGGGGCCTCTTCTTGGGATTTCTCTCGTGTCGTGTTTTATAATAAGTAAGCCAATTGAGTAAACTCTTCTTCTTCTCCACTAATTTAGCCAGTTTTTTTGCATTGTACACCACCTGAAATTCCATTTTAGACAGAATAAAAAAAATTTGCACAGCTAAGTTCATTTCCCCTTCTGATCTTTTTTTAACCTAAACACGAACCTGATGTGTGAGATAATGATCCGGATGATTCACGCAGAAGAAATGCTCGACGTGCTCGCTCACTGATTCATCAGGATCCGGAGGAATATTTCTCACGAGGACCTCAAATTAAATATTTATTCATAATCCCAACAAATGTAATATTGAATCACGAAAAAAGAGGAAGATGTTTTGCTTTGCACACTTACAGTGAATTGATCCGGACGACGACTTTCAGAAGCTAGGAACTGTAATCTCTTACTGGATATGATACTATATTCTTTGTAAAGGGCGTAGCATGTCCAAAATGTGAATACATAAGCCATAATAATGTGTGCCAAAAACCTGAATGAAAAAACTAGAAAAACATCAAGAAACTCTATTTACTTTCACCAGTGAATATTTGGATACAGATATAATAACCATTATTCGCAAGGGCTGCCTAAATCAGAGAACTTCGCTAATCTAAGATTTGAAAATGCACCTCATTTAAAAATCAGAAAACGAGGAAAAACGACTCCAACACTCACCTCAAAGACCCCGAAGGAACATTGGATATCGAAAGCTTGTCAATATCACTAAATGTTAAATCAGTGATATCTTCCAGTGTTTTCCCAGTCCAATTCACAGGCACCAATACAGCAAAAGAAAGCACAGCTATTGGGACAAAAATCTTCAATCTGCATTCAAGATTTTTCACCACAGTTATAGACAAGCGACATGAAAAACATAGGAATAAGCATGGTTCCTGCATATATACTCACCCAAGAAGATAAATCCTAACATATACAGCAGAATCGAGCCCCGCGTGATCAATCAGCTCAGGCTCGGGCATTCTTAATGCAGCTGGCATCCAATTCAAAAACTTAAGATATGTTTTGAAGTCCAAGTTCACAAACTTTTTCACCGACGGGCCTGAGGACTTGGGGCTCGATCTTATACCCTTCTTGTACCATTTTGGGAAGTATACTCTATCGTTGAACGGCTGAAGGCGTAAAACCGCAAAGGCCAGAAGAAATGCCAATGCCGAGAGAAGGTTGATAGCTGCTGATACTGCAATGTCTTGAACAGTAGCCATATTCTTCTACGAAGAATATTGTTAATCAACTGCGAGTTAAAACGAAAATACGACGTGTAATTAATAGTAACCAAACAAAAGAACTTCATTTATTGGTTCACGGGGAAATTTTCCCGCTTCGCACGCATAATCTTTGTCTGGACAAGGAAAACATATCTGAAAAATCAAGAAACGAGAACTACTCCGGACATAAGAAAGTCTAGTAAGAAAGAAGAATAATCTTTCTGATAAAAGATTGAAAGAATCGAGCATAAAACCGAGATGAAATCAAAAAATTTCAAAAGGAAGAATCGTTTTTGTTACCTTTTATTTCCTCGAAAGACCAGAAAAACAGAGCCGCCAAACAAGGGTGGGAAATGCCCCGTATCTCCTCGCCAATCAACCGGATTCGATGAAAGAATCCCAATCGGATGAATTCAGGGTTCTTCCTGTGATGAAAATTTGGGGGATGAATTGGCGGAGGCGGCAAGAAGATCTGGACGGCCAACTGATCATTGGTTTTTGCGAGTTTTCTTGTTATGGACAGTTAAGAACGTTAAACGATCCTACGTTGGGACAACAAATTTCGAATTCTTTAAATGACGAAAATACCCCGCGGGATCCATAAAACTCCCAACATAGAATCAGTCATTAAATAGGATTCACAAAACTTGATGATTATGTCAGAATCGGCCCAACAAATCTCGAATCCACCGTTCGCCAAATATATCACCTACTTATAAATATTTTTTTTCATCCTATTAAAACATTCTTTAAATAAATAAAAAAATAAAACATTTTTCGTGAAATGCACACACACACACACACACACACATATATATATATATATATGTATATATATATATATATGTATGTATTGGACTTTGAGAATATAAAATTTGAACTTCGAACCAGTTAGCAAAACTTGCATATAAAAAATGCTATATTTCACAATTTAATTTATTTATACTCCTAATTTTTTCGTTGGCATATATATGTATATATTGGATTATGAGAATATAAAATTTGAATTTCAAACACGATAGCAGAAATTGCATATAATTTTTTTTTATATTTCTCAATTTAATTATTTATATTCCTAATTTTGCTATTGGATGAACCTCTTATGTATACATGTAACGCCCCGAAAATTTAAAGGTCCACGCAAACCACATGCAAATAAGTTATTAAATTCTCTTGTATTTTAATTAAATGTTTTAATTGCATTATTTAATTATGTTGTGCATATTTACATGTTTAAAATATATTTTCGACATGGTTGCATTAAAATGTATTTTTAAAGATTATTCGAGTTGCGATCGAGGAACGGAGACCGAAGGCTGAAAACGTAAAATGTTTTTATTAAATAATTATTTTTAATTATTTAAAATATGAGTGTTGCTTTTTCTTATTTTTGAAAAATAAGGGGTTTTGAGGAGATACGCCGGGACGTAAATTTTATCGATGTTGGTTTTTCAACAAAAATATAAACGTTTTGACAACCCGGCTAATAAATTCACAAACTTATTTAAGAAAAATTATTTTTAATATTTTAATCAAACATTAATGGACAACTTGGACCTAATTAACATGGTTAATGGGCTTAAGCTAGTAATTAGAGTTTAGTTAGGATTTTATTATGATTTAAACTACAAAACCTACCCCTTAAGCTTTTATTGTACACGCCCCACCTCCCCAATTCTATCAAAACTCTCCCCTCAAACTCAAGTCACGGCACACACAATTTTGAAAAGAAAGTTTGAAGGTTCTTCAAGGAAAAATCAAGCCATCGTCTTCGTGTCGTCGTTCTTCAATCATCAACGGTTTTTCGTGCGTTAAAAACGTAAAGGCACGCCATATTCTTCATTTACTCATCTTCACACCATATTATATATTTAAATTTGAAATTTGCATGAAAAACAAGAGCACCTTGTTATATTTTCGTTTGTGCATCCAAGGTGATTTTTTTTAGCTTGAACTTTGTTCCAAAAACATGATTTTTATGGGCTAGAAGGGCCTGCCATGATTAGGACTTGTTAGGGGAATGATTTATATGATTTTAAAGGTCCTAGGATGCACTAATAACGCTGCAATCAAGGCACTATCATTCTTAAATCTGAAAGGAAACTTACAGTAAGGGCCGAGAGATTGGGTTGTCTTCATGGGTTCGATTTTGATGCATGGAGCTTAGGGGCTCGACCAGGTCTTGAGGAGGGCTAGTTTGGGACGTGGATAGGTCCTAGGAAGAGTCCTAGCATGGCTAGGACTCGTGTACCAGGCTAGGGAAGAGTCCACGCTGCATAGGACTCTTCCCGTAAGGGGATGGTGGTCGGCCGAGATTTTCAGGGGAATGGCTCGGTTGAGGGCTGGGCTAGGTGGTCTGGGTGATGGCTTGGGACGGTCCAGAGAGGGGTAGGAAGGGTCAGGGCTCGTGGTGGCTCGAGAAAGAGTCCACGCGAAGTATCACGCACGCACGCAGGGGAGCTAGACAGGGGCGCAGGTTGATGTCCTTTACAGAAGCTTCGCTGCTTGGTTCAGGGGCTAGGATAGGCTTGGGTAGGGTCTGGGTGTGGTCCAGGGATGGTCAGGGTCGGCTGGGCTCGGGGGTGGCTCGGCTGGAGGTGACCTAAGCTAACTAGGAGTCTTGGGCGTGAGTGACAATTCCATGCGTGGCTACTGGTTTCACAAACAGGTGGGTTGCTGCGTGGCTTAGAGGCTCGGGATGGGGTGGCTCGAGTCTGGGACTGGTCTAGGGTCAGTAAGGGTCAAGGGTGGTCAAGTGGTTAGGAGCTGGGAGGGTCCTAGTTGGGCTAGGAGTCCTAAATATCCTAAGAGACTCACACACAAAACATGCAGAAATTGGGTCAAGTTCCAGGAAGTTTTTGAGCAGGCCAAGGCTGATGTTTCGGGCTGGGCTTGGTCAGGAGGGTCCCTAGGTGGGTTGTCTAGGTTTTGGCTCGGGCGTGGCTCGAGTAAATTGGGAAATGGCTCGGTGGGTTCGTCGAGGTGTCAAAAACAAAAATAATAAAGCTAAAATTGAATCCAAGGGTCCACGGGGGTGGATCATGACTTGGAAGGGTAGAATAAATCATAAAAATTTTATGTTAAAAATTTGGGATCAAAATAACGAGTTTTGAATTTAATTGGGATTTAATCGCCGCACGAAACGCTAATTAACGAGTTAATTGAAACGCCTAGTTTTAAGCTTTATAAAATTATGAAAAATTAGGTTTAAGCTTAAATAATTATTATAAGTCTAAGTTTTTAATTTAGGAAATTTTATGTTGAGGTTTGGGATTTTTCGGGATTAAAACGCATTAATACGTCACATTTAAATATTAATTTAAAAGTCCTCAATTTAAGCTAAATAAAAATATGAGAAAATTCATGTAAGCTTAAATAATTATTTGGGACATGTTATAGTCAAGAAATCAAGAAAAAAGTCAAAATCGTAAAATGTCAAGTCCAGAGGTAAAACTGTCTTTTTTACACTTAGAAATTTGTAAACGTCATGGCAGTGCCCTAAATGCTATTTTTATGATATTATGATTATTTTTAAATGTTTATGAAATTTTCATGATTAAATTATGATTTTTAAATGTCTAACGGATTTTTATGATTTAAGGAAGACATTTAAAATATATGTTGCATGCTTGGTTACAAAAAGAAAAATGTTATGTTATGCATGATTTTATAAAGTGATGAAAATGTAAAACGTTGAAGGAAGTGAAGTAATTGTGACTAATTCGTTAATGATGGCGATGTCGTGAGGGTGATGGTCCTAGTGGGAGCCCGACGATCGTGTTTCCATCATTGCGAATATGTGGTAATGGTTATGTGGTAATGGATTTGTGGTAACGGTAAGAGTGGGAATATCGTGAGGGGAAAAGGCCCCAGAGGGAGCCCATTTATGGGAAAAGGCCCCAGAGGAAACCCCGACGATCGTATTTCTATTCGAATAATGATAGGCAAGGGGCCCAGTTGACCGGTGAGAGTGTTGCTGGTATCCCCCGCCGCCCAGTACTGTGGTTACATGTAGATGGATCCATCGACTCTTATGATCATGATCAGGAAAGTCACAATTAACGATCTGAATTCAACAAAGGAAAAGGAAAAGGAAAATGTTTATGATCATGCTAAAATGTTTTTATGATAAGGAAAAAGGGAAAAGATTAAGATTTATTTATGCATGACATGAAATGTTATTTTTACCTAAAAGTATTTTCACTGTTGCATGTGGTTTTATACGTATTATTTGTTATAAAGATTATGGTGTGTTGAGTCTTTAGACTCACTAGGTGTGGTGGATGCAGGTGAGGTTGAGGGAGGCCTTGATGAGTGATTGGACTGGACTGAAGGCGCACACAACCCGAGGACCAACGCTTCTATTATACCGCATTATGACTTTTGACTTATGATTTATGATTAAAGATTTTTAAGACTATTTATTTATGTTTTTGAGAGATTTTTGAGAGGTTTATTATGGGCTATACTTTTCAAACTTATTGCTTTTAGGTTTGGTAAACATGCGAGTATTTCATTTTATGACTATTGCACTTGATTTTTAAAACGCTAGATTGTTGGTATTTTATTTTAAAAGGGAAAAATATTTTATAAAAATATTTTGGAAAAGCTGAAAATCATAGAGGAAAAAAAAAATTTTCTAGTACTTTTAAAGCAATAAAAAGGGCAGGAAGTTTCAATACATATATAATATATATAGTATAAAATTGGAATTTGGAGGCGGTTTACAAAAATTGCATATAAAAAGTGTTATATGACTCAATTTAATTTATATTTATATTTCTGATTTCGTCGTGGGATGATCCTCTTATACAAATGGAATATATCCACCGTAGCTGTTGGACATATCACACATTTGAATATGGCTATGTTGTTAATATGTGAAAGTCAGAGACATTCATAAAATGCCTCCACATGACCTAAAGTGGATGCATAACTAATTGTGTGGAATATTTCGTCACCAAGAGTATTCCATTTTGCTTGTTGGGGTGTAATTGGAGAACAATAATGATAGAAAAACTATAGTTCTGGATTAATATTTATAATTGTTACTTGATGTGTTCTCTTGAAATTAAATGAGTGTAGAGATTACTTAAGAACGAGCTGGGCGCTTAGCATCCTATGTTTGTATATATGATCAAAATCGCAAACATACAAGACCAAAAATGTAATTCTTTTGCATAATATTATCGTTGAACAACTAAACTCATATATCTCCATAATGATAGAGACAAACTTTCGAGTATTTTGTTTGGACTTTGTCCAAAAGACCTCATACAACCGAAGATATTTCATCTTATAAACTCGTTATCTTACACACGTGTATTTCCAATGTAAGACTTTAGTTGTATTCCCAAAAATTTTCTCCTAAAAAATCATTATTCTCATGGTTTGGGCCTTCCTCAACCCTATTTGTTCATCCTCTCCACTTGGATATATAGAATCATCCACTCCAATCGAGGTTAATACCACTCCTCTCCACTATGTTGAGAGCACACACCTTACGTAAAATGATTGAAGCACTACTTGTATCAAGAGCTCATTACGCATTTACTGGGAGGCCACATGCATCTCATTCGTTTAAGTCTACGAGGATTTCACTCCAATGGAGGTCATTGCATACTTAAAATGATTCATATCAATGTAGAGATATTTCAATATTATAAACTCATGATTTTTTTCATATATTTTTAATGCGAGATTTTGATTACATTCCCAAAAAAATAAATTTTAATATTTTAGAAAAATTGGTTATTTATTTACAAAATCAAATTTTATGCAACAGATACATTACGCACGATTTACATGCAAATTAAAATAACAACAATAACTACCCTTGAATTTTTTTATTTTCCAAAAAAAATATGTTTTTTAGTTTAACTACACATATATACAAATTAACATCGATTGTAACTGTAAATGACTTGATATGATATCTGAAGAAAAAAGTTACGATGAAGTCAAATCTTTATCAGTCGTGCATATAACAGCTCTCATCTTATTGTTCTCTCCTATGGGACATGCATGAGCTGTCACGCCCCGAGACCAGGGTTAGTCGACACCGGCGTTGTTTTACAACCACAAAATTGAAAACAACAAGCCTCGTAGTACAGTATAAACCAAAAACCAGTCTATTTCATCATTAACTCAAAATAATCTTGTCTTACAGCGATAAATTGCAAAACGAAATAAAATGTGCGGAAGCATTGTACAACTTGAATCAAAACTTAGGAAGAACTTAAGCGAGAAATCTTCATATCTCGAAACTTCATCACCAACCCCGAAGCATGTCTTATTCATCGTCGTATACTTGATCTTCGTTCTTATCTGGAGAGAGATGTAAGTGGTGAGTGTTTTGGGAAACACTCAGCAAGTGGGGGCCGATCGATTACCACAAGTACATATAAATATAATTTAAAACCCATATTGCAAACTGATTTTCAAAACGTAGTATATCATATCAGGTCAGAATCAGAATCGAAATGTGAAACAGAGATTATCAGACATTCAGAACAGAACGAATCAGAACAAACGAAAACACTGTTATTCATCTCGTTATCCATGGTCAAATTGTCCCCAATATGTTAGTCCTCTAAGGGGTGAGGCCAAAACACAGTTTTATACCCACTGATGGGGGCCGTGTAGAACATACAATCGTCGTTCCATATCTCACTCGAATCATAACAGTGCAACACAAGATCGGATATATCAAACAACACTTATCGGAATTTTTGAATGAACTCAGCAGAATCAAAGAACATCGGAAATAGAAGGAAACATAGCGTACATCGATCGAGGTTTTATGAAATATATAATAGCGTTTTCGAAAGTGGTTTGACACGCATACATGTATGTCATGAAATACTTATACAAAGTTTAAATTACATAGAAATACATAGCAAAAGCCCACTTACTGATTTCGTTTGGATTAAAACGCTAGGAGGATGTGCCAAAAGAACTTCGTTCGAACAAGGTTGCGGAGAGCTTCGTCTTGTTCCGGTAGAGCTTCGTCTAGACTGCTGCAAATGCTAAATTTTGAATTCTTCAAGTTATGGGGAGGGAGTTTGCTTCTTATATAGGCTTGAATAACCAACTATAAAGGTAAGCCCGTATCACTCCAAGAATGTCGCTGATTGCTTAATCAAAGTGATGATTGCACTTTTCTCTCCCGAATGAACGTGGCCTCTTCTTGATTCAAGATACACATCCGAGATTCATGAGTGATTTTGGTTTTCTTTAAGTGCAAATGGAGAGTGATTTTGGCTGCATGAATCTCTTCCAAGATTGGTGCACTTTCATATTGCACATGGTGATAAATGGTCAATAATGAAGGGACAATGATTATTCAAATTTTCAAGATTATGATTGTATGTAACAAAAAAATGTTGTGCCAAAATTAGCTGAAATTTCCTATGACATATATAGATTATTTTTTTTTTTTCGTTGCAAGATTTCGGGTCTTCACATGAGCAATCCAAGACAATAATTAATCTTTCCAAAGATATATAATTTGTTCAATCTAATAAGTTGATTGTAAGATTTGCCCGAAAGTTAAGATTCTTGAAATTTTTAGGTAAATTTGATTTCTCAAAATTTTGACCCTCATCTATCAAAGCTTTACTTTAATTTCAAATTCATGGGGAACGACAATACAAAATTCAATATGGAGAAAACTGATTTCGAAAAGTTTAAGCCCGTAAATATATGGATGGTATATATAATGTCAAGATTCCAAAATTTGAAGCATAATTAAACTCATCCCATACTGAACCAATAAAGTAATAGAAAGACGAGTTTGCATGCAGAATTGAAAATCATGCAACTCAAAAACACATACAACACAACTCGATCGGCTTCATCGATCGATCGATCTCCATGATTGAAATCATTAACCGTCGTCGGCAGCGGTGGGACTCTCACTAGAATTCTCGTCTCGGTTAACGTCCTCCTCTCCTTCCTCGTCGTCGGACGACAGGTGAGCCAGCCAGCAGGTCCCATGCAAGTGTCCATGCAAGCAAACGAAATACTCCAAAGCGTCGTCATTGGACCCCAGCCGGCGGGCTGCGCTCTTCCTCGGGATCAGCCGAGCCTCCGTCATGCTCCACACGCGCGCCGCGCAGTAAGGACACCTCAGCCGGGCGTCGAAATCCACCTGCCTTCCGATTAGGAACTCCCTAGTCCTCGACTTCATGAACTCCCGGAACACGCCTCTGTAGATGCCGATATCGTCTTCCTTCCCTGACGTCGGGTGCTCACACGGATCGCTGACGTACAGAACGTCTCCTCGGCATTTCTTCAACAAGAAGCTCTGGCCGGAGGTTTTCGAGAACCGGGCCGATTTCACGAAGTGTCCTGGATGGGAATGGGACACCTCGAAATTAGCCGTTGATTCGCACCCCCCGCAGAAGAACAACAGCTTCGCCAGCGATTGCCACCCGCCGATCATACGGCTGTTCCGAGCACCTTCTGTCAACGTGGATACCATCCGCGGCGCCCTGTACAGACAAAGCTCGCGCCACAGCAGCCGCTTCGCCAGCGCTCGGAGCCTCCGGTTCACGGAGGCCGTCTGGCAGAGGGCATGGATGTCCCATTTCAAGAACTGGAAGATCAGGACAAGTATTCGCTCGTTTAGTATCCCAGAATCCGAGGAATCATCGCCGGAATCCTCGATTTTTTGCAGTTTCTGAGACGAACTCGCGCTCATTAATATATTATATTATCTCTAGCTAGGTTGATAACTATCCCAGCTAAAATTCTTCAGTGCCGGCAATGGCGAAAACCCAACTGGGATTTTATACAGAATGCGAGACACGTTGAAACGACAGCAGTTGATGATTAACGGTTTTCAAGAAAGCGAAACTAATGGTCAGTTGTCTACTTTGGATTGGGGGAGAGGACACTTTTCGGTAAATGGTTGGGTTTCTTCACCACAGGGGAACACGAAACGGCGACGTTTAGGTCGGGGAGAATCCGAGAGATTCTGCCATGTGGTAAAGTGTCCGATTATCTGCGGGTAAGACGTGGCAGATTGAGATATTTGCCCTATTTGCCCTTGGTTGGTACCTACCAAATATGTGATACACGTGGGGGAGTCAAGCGTCTCCCACGTACTGCTTTTCATTTGTAAATTTGTAGAGGTCACTCTATGTGTTCTGCTTATTAAGAAAATTCCAGTAATATTACAAAAAAATTATAAAATTTTTTCACGAATCATTTTTGTGTGATAAATTTTTGATTCGGTTCGAGCAATAAAAATATAAAAATATTATTTCTTATGTCTAAAATATTAATTTTCATTTTTTAAATGTCATTTTTTTGTTAGATATGTTATAAAAAATATTGTGCAATATAAGTATTACTTTTCATCTTAAACTTATATTATGTATTATTTATTGATTTGAGTAAAAAATATTATTTTTTTATGTTAAAATTATTAATTTTCACTGCAGATACGGACCGGTTCGACTCTTATTACAGACATAGATATGTGAAATCGTTGCACAAAACAAATACTATTTGTTCATTCAATTTTTGACTCAAGTCCTACAAATGATTATAGTTATAAGTTATTATGACACTACTATATATTGATTTATTATCCTATAATCTTATGGTGTATGTTCTATATATAATTTTTTTAATTATTTTTAAGATTATATGATTGATATATTCATACATAATGAAAGATTGAATGTATAAAAATGTATCTACATTTTATATAAAAATATAAAATTGAAGATTTTCATTGTATAAACAATATTTTTCCCAGCTTATCAAAGATTCTAGACTACACCATAATTATACCATATATCTATCGAATATATATATATTCTGAAATTGTTTGATTAGATTTAGTATAATCTGAAATTGTTCCACATATGGTTTTATAAAACAAGATGGATAATAAAATTTTGAAAATAAATAAAAAAATAACTAAATTAATTTGCGTGATTAATTTAGGTTTATATACAGACACATACACATATCGAAATATCATTTTTACGTTTAATTGCTGAAGATATCTATATAATTTTTTTTTAATTTTATATTTGAATATTCAAAGTTCATTACTCTTCGATGGACATGCATTTTTTTTCTTGTTGACAGATGTCGCACACAACATATATAAATTTAAATTGGATAAAATAAATGTGAAGTTTATAGAGTTGTCACTTTGGAATATTTTTATGTACTGCCACGTAGTCAGTGTATGGATTATTTTGGATCCAAAGGTTGCATAAAAAAAAAAGTTTAAAATGGAAACTTTTTCGGACTTTTCTTCACTTTTTTGTCTGTTAGTTTCCATGTAGACCTAAAAAACGAGAATGTGATGGAAACAATTTTTTTTAAAATAAAGGACAAGTGTCCTAACATGGTCCTGACATGGTATTGGTATATTATGAGTTTCGTTTATCTTTATCTATTATCCAAATCGATCAATCATTTTAAATATCAGTTTCACTCGTTGGAATTTAGTCCGATAATTGATGATTTGAGAATAAGAAACAAATTAAGTAAGAGGATTAATTATCGGATTGTTGTCGGCAAAAGTTATCTTGATTTGCTTACACGTGCACCTTGGTCTCAACATGACAAATATGTCACATGTCTTCGTAATGTTTTCCATACTCTTTGACGCGCGACGGACAACTGGAACCTTAGCCATAGCGCCTTGCACCGCTAGTCTTTAATAGCAAAGAAGTCGATCGACAACTGAATTATTATATTATTAATACTAATCTAAATAGATTTCGTAAGGTGTGATGTACTCACTAAGATAGGTTGAGTTTAGCATATATCGTTAAAGCATTGTCTTCCGTGTGCGTCAAATAATCTACATTTATTTTTATATATGAAATATATATTTTTTTAGGTTTAGGACATCGATTTTCTTTCTTTTTTTATTTTCATATTTATCTAGCTCATATCCAGGGGCGGATATTCAACCTGCAAACCATGTTAGCCAGGTAAACACTACCGGACAAGTCTTGTGCAAACATTCTAGTCTGAGAAAGTATTGATAAGAAAAACGAACTCATGACCACTGGTAGGATGAATCCAGGAATTAAAGTTATTGGGCTTGAACTTAATATAAAAAAGTATATATATAAAACAAAAAATTCATTATGGTATAACGTTCAATGAAGTTTAGTCTACTTAACTGTTTTAATTCACATGGCCAAATGAATTTTTTGTAATATTTAAAAATTAAACATACTTCGAGCGTAGAAATTAAGGGTAGACTCTACTTAGCTAAAAACAAAACATATATAAAAATTAAAAAAGTGAGCTGGATCGAGCCATAAGCTAAATTCGTTCCTAACCATTAATCAAACACTCAAGCATATCTGTCTAGCTAACTTAAGCACGTTATGCACATCCATATGGCCGATGTAACTGACTTAGCTCGATAGGTTTGTCTACCCTATGAACATTCTTGTACTTTTTACACTTAGCTTGGAAAAATCGACTATCTTTTTACTTGATTGGGAAACACTGAGAAGTTGGCCAATAATTAGGCAAAACATATGTTAGGCCATGTCTAACCATAAATTTGACTTGCATATTTGAAACGTTCACATTTATTTCTAGGTATTGGGGAAAGGTGTCAATGATGTATTAAAAGTGTGAATTAAAGAAATAAAATCTTTTCCCAGGAACGACATCGATCCATTTTGTTAGCCTTTTCTGTCTTATATGGAAACATATTATTAGTGGAATACATTAAATATAANATGTAAATAATTGGTTAATTAGCAGACCCAGTTGGAAAAGAACATCAAAATATAGGAAATTTGATTGGTGGTGGGGTTTCCTACCATAATTAATTATGTATTTGTGTTGAATATGTCCGCCTTCTAGATTTGTTATTACCCGTCTCTTTTTAACTAGTTTCTTTCCTTGCTCACCCGATCCTTCGATTTTTTACAAAAACTTACGTGAGACGGTCTCACGAGTCGTATTTTATGAGACGGATCTTTTATTTGAGTCATTCATGAGAAAATATTATTTTTTATGCTAAGAGTATTACTTTTTATTGTGAATATCGGTAGGGTTGACCCGTCTCACAGATAAATATTCATGAGATCGTTTCACAAGAGACCTACTCTCTATTTTTTGTTGAACATATATTTTTTTTAGTTAAAATTAAAATTGAAAATTAAAGTAAATTTTGGGTTTGGCTTCACTTTATTGATAGGAAAAATAATATTCTATTATATTTTAAATGTATGTTGTGCCTCGCACACACAATATGTATTAAGTTAATTGTAATTTGAATGAATATTATTTCAAATCAAATTTCTTCGTCCATATCAAATCATCTAATTCAAATACAACACAATTAAGGATCTCGTACTTAAACAAATAACATAATTGTTGGGATTAATTATTACCTTTTATTTTAAAGTGATTAATTTTTAGCTTTTGCAGTTACATAAAGTAATTTCATTAAAAAAAACGCTGATGAAACTTCTAAGCATCTCACATTTAATAAACATCTATATATTTGTGAATAAAATAATTTTCCTAAATTATAAAATTGTTGTAAGATTATTACTGTTCAACATATATTTATGGAAATATTAGATTATAAAATTTGATTTTGAAAATTAAATTCGTAATGATACTAAAAACTAAAGTATTATTATTCTCACCAAATTAATTAAAGACGAAATGACATTTTCTCATAATTAATGGTAGATGGATAAATAGGGTAAAAAATTATTCTTTGTGATAAAGCCTCTTATCACATGTATCCATTGGGCTTGAGATATAACATATGTCATGGACAAATCCACAAAATTTGGGCCCAAAGCCCAGTTTTGTTGTTGCTTACGTCACGTGCTGCGGGCCTACGCTACAGAATTCAGCCAACTGTACAAGTGCGTAAAAATGACACGCTCTTCATCCTACACGTCACAGGCGCACTTTAGCACCGCCCCCTTGCCTTTCTAAAATCAAACAAAACTAATTTCCTATCTGTTTTTCCGCAATTAAGTACATCCCTTCTTCCACAAATTTCTCGCCCCACTCCCCATCTGCACTCTCCTTTCTCTGTCTACATTATTAGGGTTAGGGCTTTATACCGACTCCATTCATATCTACAGTGGGGCGAACACATCTGATTAATTTAATTTTACTCGTGGATGGATTTTTGAATAATTGTGTGAAAGTAGGGGTTTTAATTCGTTTCTGATTGGGTCTTTGATGGCTGGTAATTATCGGCTCGTGTAGCTTTATGGCGCCGAGCCGAAGGAAAGGGGTCGGCAAAGCGGCGGCGGCGGAGGCCGCGACCACGCGGCGGGAGTGGAAGGCCGGCGATCTTGTTCTTGCCAAAGTGAAGGGGTTTCCTGCGTGGCCTGCAACGGTATGCTGTCTGGGTTTTTCTTTTCGGAATTTATGTTTGTTTCTGTTCTTTCATCGAGCAGTCAGGGCTCAAGTTATGTGCTTCTTTGGTATCACGCAGTTTTTTGTTTTATAATTAGGTTTTTCAATATTCTTTCACTGCAGATCTGGGGTGAATATTTTTGGATATATAGAAACATGAGTGTAAGCATGTTTTGTGATGTTGAGAATCATGAGATTGAATGATGTAACATACTCTGAAGAGAAAAAAAGTGAAACTGCCCAGTTGGGTTCTTTGTAGTACTTGGACGGATCATGGATGTTTATCTACAATTGTTTTATTGTGCACGATATGAATGTAGCACTATTGAAGAAATTAAGCAACGTCACTGCTTCTCTATATGGGAAAATATATGTACGTTTAGGTTGTGTTGTTCTGTTTCTTCTGAGCGTTGTGTATTTCAACTAACTGTATTGCTCGTGCTACTTATTCGGGCTGTTATTTTAATATGGAAAAATGATAGGTTTAGAATATGTATTTGCATGTGATGGATGGTTAATAACTGTAAGCATGTATTCTGACTGGAGTCTTGACCATCTGAGGATAATTTTTCAGCATAACATCCCTCAGGAAGGCTTAGATGAACTTTTTAGCTACATAAATAAATAAGTAATTCCGTTGAGGGTTTTGTTACCACTTCAATTAAAAATATGAGTGATTTGTGTTATTTTGCATCTCCATTAGCCTCATGTATATCACCGTCAAAACATTAGGTTGGCTGAATAAAAGACTGGGCACGAAGGCCTTGGCAGATTAGTGATCGGAAAGAGATGGAAAGTGTGTTGGTCTCATCTTTGAATGTTAATTGTTTTTTTTATAAATTAGCATTTGGTTTTGTTAGTTAGCTTTAGTTTGCAGTTTTATTGACCTGAACTTTCATGACTCTCTGTAAACTTTCGGTGGTATATTTTTTTCCACTATTAGGTCTTTTTAGTTTTTACTCAACTGAAGATCAGTTCAATGATTTTATAATGGCAGGTGAGTGAGCCAGAGAAGTGGGGTTACCCGGCTGATCGTAAGAAAGTACTAGTCCATTTTTTTGGGACCCAACAAATGTTAGTTTTCATTCTTTTTTCTCTCCGAGTGTTAGTCTATATCTCAGCTTTTTGGTGTTGTTTTCTTTTCTTTTATTTTGGGTTCCTACTAAATAATTTTCATGTGCTTTAAGGCATTTTTAAATTGCTTGTATAGCTGAAGTGCATGGTAAATATGTACTCGCATGCATTCTAACTTACTTCACAACAATTTTGAACTTTCAATTGAACAAAATTTGAAGCCAAGCATTTTTAAGGTTTGTAACCTGTAGGCTAGAACTGGTTCAGAAATTCCAGTTGAAGTAATTTATTTTTCATGTGAACTTTAGAATTTGGTTTCAGCCGTGGATGGAACGACTGATTTTAAGTCATGTTAAGCGGAGATGAACACATATTTTGAAAAAATAATACGATGCATGAATAATCTTATGTTTTTAACAGGAATTGTCATTGGAAAGTTTTGTCTGTTTGAGTTCTTCAAATAAACTTTAGCCAACTTGCATGTCTTTATTTTCCTGTTTGCATTGGGTAACCTGCTTGGAAGTATGTCTGCATAAGTATTTGAAATAAGGCATTTGTTATTTTGCAGTCTGATTGTTTCAGTACTTGCTGTTGAAGTTTGCATTCTTGTGGTCTTGCCTCTCTGAGTTTTGCACATCAGTTCACTTCTTTTTTTCTGTTACTTTTTCTACATGGTATTTTTTTGCTCTACACACTGCATTATACTTTGTTAAAGTAATATATGTTTCTGAAGAAATTAATTCTCTGTAGTTTGTTTCATTATGGTTAAGAGGCATTTGTAGTTGGTTGCGGAGACGGCACAATTTGTTATTTAAAAGTTTGGCTTATGTTCTTTATAGCTATATCATTTTCTATTGCTGATCAACTCTTCTTTAACGGTTAGTAATTAATCATGTCGGGTTTTTTTCACCCATGCTGTATGCTGGGCAGCGTCTGTACATGTCAAGATTCTGGAATAATTCTCTAATTTTTATATTGAACTGGCTCAAAAAACTCAAGCTTTATGTGACCTCTGAAAGATTATTAACCCACCTTTATGTTCAGGAGTTTGATTTGGTTTCATAATGTCATTCTTTCATTTTTTAGGATGAAACTTACAGACTATAAACCAGAGGCTTATTTAGTGTATACATGCCAATATATTGACATAATAATGTCACAGCCAAAAACAATTTAGGCTGAGATTCCAAATTAAAACTATACAGTGACATTGATAACGGTGAAAGAATATAAACAATAGCCCAGTTGAAAGATTTTCTGTATGTATTTATGTTAAATTTAGTTCTCTTGGACAGTGGCTTCTGCAATCCTGCTGATGTCGAAGAATTCACAGATGAAAGAAAATTGTCTCTTTTAGGGAAACGTCATGGAAAGGGTGCTGATTTTGTTCGTGCAGTAAATGAGATAGTTATCTCTTTTGAGAAGCTGAAGAGACAGGAACAAGTTAGTAGTGCTAATGAAACCACAGAAATCATTATAAACAATGAAAATAAGTCTGAGGAATCATTGACTAAGTGTGTAAATGATGAGGATTCTGTGATTAGAGCTGAACCACAGCCGCTTTGTACTGGGGCCACTAATGATTTGAACTCGCTGACTGAAGCTGCTGCCGCTGCCGCTGCTGAAGATGCCTTGCGTGATGCAGAAATGCAATTGGAGGATGCTAGATTATCTGCTGAAATGCCTGTTTCTACTACTTATTCAACAAGAAGTAAAACTGAAGTAACCCAATCACGGAATAGTGTCATACAGGGAAGGGTATCTGCTCGAAGGTTGAGAAGTTCTTCAAAGACAGATGCCAAAGGACCTCAGAACATAACATTACCTTCTCTGAATAACAGCAGGAGGTTTAGGAATTCTGGTACTAATGCATCGAAAGATAGATCTTTGAGAAGAAGTGCAAGGATTACGAAGTCCTCTGATGATTCTGAAGGATATGACGCAGACTCACCTGCTTCGGCATCAAATGATAGTATGGAAGAGAATGAATCTGAAGTTATGACTGTAGACTCTGACTCACCTAGTTTCAATAATGGCAGCACTGTAGAATCCCATTGTAAACCAATGGTAATGGATCATTTTAGCGAAAATAATAATGAAGAAGAAACTGAATTAAACAACAGACTTGACTTTCAAACTATCACTGCCATCATAAAGAAGAAAAGGGGTCCTAATCGAAAACGATACAGTGATGATGTCGGGGCAGCTAATTCAAATGCATTTGTTTCTGATGCTGAAGTCAGAAACAGAAGTGTTTCACCTAGTAATAATGAGAAATTAGCTGCAAGATCTGCTAGAGAAGATGGTGATGAACACTTACCATTATTCAAAAGAGCAAGAGTCCGTTTGGAGAGATCTGCACCTGCCGAGAAGAAAGAAGGAATAATGGCACATAAAGAGGAGAAAATACTGGAAGTTTCTGAAAGACTTGCAACACAGACCTCTGGGCCATTGAATTTAAAGGTGGATGATCCTGGTGATGGTGAATCTGTTCCGATTGAAGTAGATTCTGTTGGTGTGCCTTTATCGCCTGCAAGTCCTAAAAAGGCTCAATCATGGGAAGGGGTTAAGAATTTATGGGAAACTAGGAATTTTGTGGACGGTGAAGCTGCTTTACCTCCGTCTAAAAGACTACACCGTGCATTGGAGGCCATGTCTGCTAATGTAGCAGAAGATAATCTAAGTGCTTCCAGTTTTCCATTGACAATGAATGCCAAAAACAATGGAGACTGTCCGTCCATTGCAGAAGGCTCAGAGTTGTCAATTGGAAACAAAACTGTGATTGAATTGGGATCAGCACCAGCTGAAAATAATAGCAACAATGACTTTGATTCTTCCGAGTTTTGCGCTGCATCAAACACAGAAACGCCGCTAATTGATTCAAAAACATATACAAGTGTACTGGACTGTGTTAGAAGCTATAGCAGTGGTAGCTTGAATCCTGAATTATGCAAAGATTCAACTGCACACGCCGAAGGTGCTGATTTCAAATGTCTCAAAGTGTCACCTCTAGAGTTAGACTCTAAGCATGTAAAACCAGGACCACAAAACATTGGTGAAGTAGTTTGTTTGGACTGCTGTGCACCTGGTTTAATTATGTCTCTTACCAATCACCGCAAGGTTGAATGTTCGGAGTTGGATGCAACAGTTACGGGATATGGTCCTATTATTCCCCAGGTGAGTTTAGAAGTCCTCGCGCTGAAAGAAAATGCTGTTAGTAAGCTGAATTGTGATACCAGTGTGCAGGTAGACAATGCTGTGCGTGAAGTTGATAAATCTCACGATGTGAAGGGCTTATCATCAGCCAAGAACAACCAAGTTAGCCAAAAGTAAGTCTTTATAATTTACATGAGGTTGTTCTACTCTTTTCTTCGATTTAAACTTGTAATATATTTTATCATTTCTTGGTGAACCTCGTTTATCATTCTGACTCTGTGTATCTTCAGGTCGGATTTTCTGAAAGAAAGTAGCCCGTTATCTAAGTTTTCAAATCGTGTGCCCTCTGGTAGTCCAGTGAAGGTTTTAACCAGTGGTCATCATCAATGTCTATCTAACTCTATTTCTGTTTCCGATGAGCCTCTGGAGGATTTTGCTGTCACCCAGTCTTCATCTCTGACTAATGGGCTGCACTTGTCCGCTAAGACATCTCCTCGCAGTTCTTCCATGGGCAATGTATCCGCAGCAGATAATAATTACCTTGAAAATCATATCTCTTGTAGTCCTGATGTTCAGCTAAATTCTGAAAAGGCTAAACTTGCTGGAAAGTCAAACAGCAAAGGTGAAGAAACTTTGTCATCCTTTGAAGCCGCTATCAGATCACTAACGGGAACAAAAGAGAGCATTGGCCGAGCCACACGGGTCGCTATTGACTGTGCGAAATTCGGTTTTGCAATTAAGGTAGACTTCTGGTTATGACCAAGTTTTCTGTGGCTCAAAATTTTTGATGCCACCGTGCCCTAGTTAGAATTTAATAAACATTTTTGTTTAGCACAATATAATGCTGTTGTTCAAGATCAATTTTGTTCACTATTTTGACCCAGAGTCTTTCACTTATATACTGTCATTGGTCACTAATAACATCCGTAACACAGTTGCATATTTTTTAACCATATGCATAGATTTTATGGAGTAAACTTGTGCTGTGAAACCTCTTTCACTTGGCTTATGTTCGCATGTACGTGTTTTTGACTTTGACTCCGAGTCTTTTACTTAGATATATATGTTCAGCAGCCATATCTGTGATATAGTTTCATAATCAACGATATGCGTTGATTGTAGTTTAGCGAAACCTCTTTTGCATGGCTTATGTTCACATTGCATACATCTGTGCTCTGAATCTCCTAGATGATGGGTCCTCTCAGCTTACTTATGTTGGAACTCTAGCATAAAAAAGTGCTGTTCTGTGATCCATTTTCCTGGTGTCCTCATAAATTACTCGAGTATATGTAACAGAAATTGTGGTTAAAGCATAGAATAATGACAAGATGAGAAGAATGATAACAATGACATTATATTATCTTAATTGTCACTTGTTTGGATAGAGTTTGGGAATTCTTTAGAAGTCAACATTAAGAGTTTACTACTGTGATGAAAGTAGTTGATGGCTCAAGGCATACAAACATCCTACAACCCAGGTGCGAGGTGAGGCATATACCTTATCAGAACAAGGCTCACCAAAGCTTATATGTTAGAAACTAGATAGTTTTGGAAAATTATGGCACATATCAATATGATAGTTACTTGATAAACTATTGAATAAAACAAATATTTATTAGTTTAAAAGCAAAATTGAATGACCATCACATTGGATTTTACTTTGGATTAATAATCCCTAAGTTTCATGCATGCCTTGAGCCTAGGAGTGCGCTATGTGACTTTAATTTGCTCTGGATCTTGTGTATCTGCGAAGTTAATATTGTTAAGACACTTTGTAAGCTAAAAACATCTATATATTCTACCAAGAAAGCATGTTATACCACAGAATTTCCTTTCATGTGCTAATATTGACAGAAGTATGGTTTGCTTTAGGTGGTGGAAATACTCTCACAAAATTTGGAAAGAGAGTCGAATTCACACAAAAAAGTGGACCTGTTTTTCCTTGTTGATTCTATTGCTCAATGTTCTAGGGGCATGAAAGGTATAGTTTTTACTTTGTTTTGATGTCATTGGTAATATTCTGAGTTTTGAAACTTCACAGGTCCTCTATCTTGTTCAGGTGATGGTGGCATATATCCCTCTGTGATACAGGCAGTGTTGCCACGTTTATTGTTGGCAGCTGCTCCTCCTGGTAGCAGTTCTCTCGAGAATCATAGACAGTGTTTGAAAGTGCGTGGAGCCATGCCCTCTCAGATTTGTTTATTGACCTTTGTTTCTTTTTATATTGCTTTTGTACATTGAAATGTGGTACTAAACCTCTTTACCTACTGGATAGGTTTTGAGAGTATGGCAGGAGAGGAAGATTCTTCCAGAACAAATCATTTATCACCACATTCGGGAGCTTGACGCCCTTTGTGTTTCATACCCTAAAGCTGGCGCTCGCCGACCATTAAGAAATGAAAGGGCTTTTGATGACCCTATTAGAGAAATGGAGGGTATGTTGGTTGATGAATATGGAAGGTATATGGATTTCTAACTTTACCATTTGTTATTTGAACTATCAGGCATATTTGTTGGGCTTCTCTGAATCGTAACTAACTAGATGCATTGTTTTACTTCAGCAATTCAAGTTTTCAGCTTCCTGGCTTCTGTATGCCTCGTATGCTGAAAGATGATGATGTAGGAAGTGACTCTGATGGAGAGAGTTTTGAGGCTGTTACCCCAGAACATAATGTGGAAAATCTCGATGGAGAAAGGGCTCTGATTCCTGCTGTTGAAAAGCGTAGTCTTATTTTGGAAGATGTGGACGGTGAACTTGAAATGGAGGATGTGGCCCCCTATTGTGAGGAAGAAATTAGTTCCACCAGTAATCTTACTAAAGATCACACTCAACTGTCCCATTACCTCTCTGATAACCGTTATGGGCCACCTTTTACCTCTCAACAACCTAAGACTGCGCCTTTGACATGTACTCCTTTGCCAAGGTCTCCCTCGCATCCGCCGCCACCGCCGCCGCCATATCCACTTCCACCATCTAGTTTTCCTCGTGCAATGCTTGATTCTATTGCAAATGGTCCTAATTCAAATATTTATCCAAGCTCTCAGGTCTCTCTCTGTCCTAATTTTCATGTCTTGTGTCGAGACTGCTGCTACTGTGCTGGAAGGTTGTAATAGTTATGCTTTTAACATATTTATGCTTGCGCAGAATTTTGACAACGATCTACCGGGATCTATGGCAAAGCAGCCTGGTTTGCCAAGAATGAAGTCAACCAACTTGGATTCGGTGCATCATCGTGTTCGTGACAATAAAGATTTTGAAGCCCAGGTTCCAAGGCAGATTCCCGACAATATCAATACCTGCTCTTTCAATGATAGACCTACATCCCATTTATCTGCCCAAGGTTCTAATAGAATCCAGCCGGGAGAGGGTGGTTTCAACAAGGGTCTTCACGTTCGCCCACCTCAGCCCGCTCCGTCAAATCAATTTTCGTACCCCCAACAGCGACAGATCCAATCGCGGAGGGATTTACCACCTCCTTCCCATCCCAACAGATTCCATATGCGTAATGAAGAAAATAGCCATTTTTACCGGGACCGTGACACAAATAAATTTGTCCCTCGTGATAATATTGGAGAGTGCTGGAGACCTCCCTTACCTCCAATCTCTGGTAACCAAACTTTTCCTTGTATTGTTCAAAATTAAGGCATCTTGGCTCACATTTCTAATTTTAAATGTCGCAAATACTAATTTTTTTTCCTTTTCGTCTTCCAGGTCAATGTTATCGCAATGGTGCCAGGATGTCTCATGGGCACATGCCCTACAGTGGCCCACCCCGTGAACTGTCAACCAACAGTAGGTGGAATTTCCCTCCTCGGCCCCCAAATCACAGGCAATTCAATCCTTACAGAGAACCTGAAGGTCCTATTCCGGTGGGAAATAGAGGTGCTTCATCTATCTTCATCTGTTATGCTGAAAATGAATTCGATTTTGTTGTATTGGGCAAAAGAACACAGGATGCTTCTTTCACATCGATGAGTTGTGTTCTTTGTTGGCTTAAATTAAACGTTCACTATAATTTCTTCAAATACTGTAGCTTGTTTCTAGGTCACTCATCTTTAGTAGATAGTGCAAACTATATGGTAACAACAAATATATATGTTGGATATTTTTATGGAACCTGTATATACTGTTAATCTTAGATGGTATATGGCCCAAGATATAGGTGAAGTTTCAAGTGTGCTCACCATGTTCTGAGTTGTACCATGAATATTTATACACTTTAAACTTGTAAAATGTAGAGACGATTGAAAATGGATTGTCCGTTCTGTTATGCAAACCTTTGGTTTGTTGAATAATGTGTTAGCCAAATTTCTTATTCCTTTTATGTTCAGGTCCAAATTACTGGAGACCAAGATGATGCATTTTTAAACTTGCGCCAGACTGGTATTGTTTTCACATATTCCTACTTTTCAAATTCTCAGTTCTTTAATTATTCCTCTTTGCTTATTACCATTTCATTATTAGGTTGAATTCTTATTCATTTCGGTGCCATGACTCATCGAAGGTGGTCTTGCTATGTCTGAAATCTTGGGAACTGCCAGATTTCGACATCGTAGAGAATAAACCTGTTTACTGGTCGTGTAAATAGGTATGCGGTCTTCGGTTGGGAAATGAATAGATGTTCCTAAGCTCTTTTGTGGGGAGTATCAGCATTCCTTAGGCTGTTTCCTTGCGTTGGTTACAATTTTTTGTCTCGTCTATTAAAATTTGTCGTGTAATGACGTGATATAGTTGTGTAGATTTTTGGGCAACATTTAGTCAGTGATTTGTAGTTTCTTCAGATGGCTTTCGCTGTGAAGATGTTATGTACATTGCGAGTAGTTTACTTTCCAAGAACCCTTGTTACTGAAGAGAGTGATCACAAGTTCGTTACACATATTTTGGAACTCAGCTCTATGATAAAAGGTGTCAGTCTTGACCTTTAGGTTTGGTTCTTTTATGTGGAGATTTGTACCCTGTGAGATAGACCTTTAGGTTTGGTTCTTTAATGTGGAGATTTGTACCCTGTGAGACAGCGAATTGGTTTAATTTTTGGATACCGCTTCGTTGTTGACATATACGTGTGCTGTCCCAAACTATAATAGTCGGACACCGCATTTTTCGAAGGTCAAACTATAATAGTTGAACATGGAATTTTATCTTATGTGTAAACTATAAAGTTTCGACCGAGAAAGGAAGTGTACAGTAAAGTAGTTGAGAAACACCGAATGTTTGAAAAATAAAATTAAGTTCTGCATCTTATATGTTTTGAAAGCTAACCGAACAAGGTATCCAAATTCGACAAAGTGCTATATTACAGCTTTTCATTTAAGCAGACCTGAAGTTTGGCTCTTCAACTTGAAGTTCCCGTTTGGGTTTTTATGGGAAAGTGAAGTGTTCCATAATGACTCCTTAATTTTGCATCTGGTTGTTTGTGTAAAATATTCATGATCTTGGTTCCTTTTTGCGAACGCTCATTAGGACAGTAGTTGGGACTTTTAACTATTTTGGTTCAAATTTGATCTCTTTAGTTTTTACTTTACCAAATTGTTTTTCTTATTTCACATGCATTGGAGCATCATCAAAGGACAAAGGCGGACTCGGAAATGACGGTAAAAGTAAAAAAATACGATAAACCAACTCTAAACAAGCAACGTCAAACAAGAAATTTCGTTCAGAATTGTCTAATTCACAAGATCGTGGCTATGCAATGGGCCAACCAGGTACACAATCGAGCCCAATAAGGGTGACCCAAATGTTGGGTTCTGCGTGACAGGTGCGTGATATTCAGGCCCATGAAGTAATAGTAAAATGTAGTCTCATTCAAGAATGGCGTCTTGGTGCACGAGATTTTTAAATGAAAATTAGTCTACTAATAAAAAATTCTAGATACTATTACATCACCAAATCACTTTCAACATGTCCACCTGGATCTGCCATGTTTGGGAGTGAGATAATCACATCAAGAAACAGTCAAACTTGGTAGGATTTGGATTTTCAATCAAGTACGCAAAATCTTCTCGAAATAGAATCCTCCTTATCTAGAAACTACAAAAGATAGCCAACACTCGAATAAAATTCTTCCACACAAGAATTCATATCCTAATTCTCTTTCTTGCCCACTCTAAACTCAAACTTATCCATGCCTAACCAGAATGGTAAACTCTTCATATTAGTGTACTTAATATAATCGACCAAAGTAGCAAGTAAAAAAGATCAAAATGATATTTGCTAAAACCTATTTGGCATCTGTTTTCTTGTATAGGATTTGGACTAAACTGGGACAATTGATGTCGACATAAAGAGGTAGGAGCCAAACCTTCGAGTTCTGTTTTCTCAAATGAGGAACCCACGTACCTTGGCCCACCATTAAGTTGGTTATACAACAAATTTCCATTTCCATCTTTTCTCCATTCCCCGTATGCTATAAATAATAACAGAACTGTCTAAACAATCATACCCACTTATCACAGACAGAAGAAATTCTGAAAGTTTCTCAGAGACAAATACATTTCATTTTGTAGATAAACATGGCAACAAGTTCAAAATCTCGCTCGATTCAACGATGTTCAAAGCAAATCAGGCAGCAAAGGACTCGCCTTTACATCATATGGAGATGCACTGTTATGCTTCTGCGCTGGAGTGACTAAAAATGCAGATATTTTCAACCGATGGACATATGGAGAAATAGTAGTTATATAAGACGTGGGATCGAGCTGTATCTATACATGCAGGAACTTTGAAGAGTTACGCTTTAGGTGTTTCTTAGAGGCACACATTTAAACGTACAAATGAAGGTTTTTTTGGTCTTGAGTAGGCAGCATTCTTGTTTGTCCAACTGGATACAATCCTTAGAGGCACCAAAGCATCTCTTTACTCTGTTAAATATTTAGAGAGTAGATCTTCTAATTCTGCATATACTTTTTTAATATGCAATATTTCCTAGTAATTTAGATTCTGCAAGCTTCGGACTTCTTGAATTGTGCAAGATATCAATTTTAATTGTGTTCCAAATGTATCCGTGCAAAGTTAAGTACACTGTAGACCCATAATTTTGATGGAAGAGCAGAGGGCAAATACATTACTACACCGAGAACTGAAATAGCGGTTGGGAAAATAAAGAACAAGTCTCCTACGCGACGATCTCACATATCTATATGGTTAACTCATACTTAGAGCGAAAAAATAATACTTTTGGCACAAAAAGTAATATTTTTTTATGGGTTTGGATCGGAGTTGGACATCTTGTCTTATACAAAATTGATCTATGAGAATGAGACCGTCTTATATGAATTTTTGTGTTTAATAAATTAAATATGTAACTTGAAGATAAAAAACCTCAACTAGCTCCCCCACTGTACGAACCATAATATATTGTCAGAAATAACCAAAAAAAATAAATATAAACAAGCCATTATTATTGACAAAATTTCCCAGCATTTTATCAGAGGAATCCATTAATTGCAGTCACCAACCAATAGTAGAACCGAAGTGGGTGAGAGTGTGGTAGCAACTCAGTTTAACAAAACTTGACAAAATCGAAATCAGTTTGTAGAGATGTAATGAGAATGGAACTTCCAAGAGCGTGGATTTGCTAACCTGTTCTTCAAATGTCCTCTGTCACTTTTCAAGGTTGTCAAAAAAATCCCATCCCTCTGCGGCAAGTGCCTCAAGATCATATCTAGCCATTTCATCTACAGATACCCGTGTGACTGGATCCATGAGTTGTTGAGTCTTGATTGAATCGTCCTGGACTGGCACTGGCTTCACTTGATCTGGAATCGAGCTTTTCAACAGGGAACTAGAGGAAGCTAGAATGCAGCTGGTTTGGAGGGAGGAACCAGATTTGCTCAATGGAACGCGGTCATCAATTTTTTCTTTTAGAAGCTTCACGTCTTGGCTTATAACAGCTATTTCTCCTCTGAAAGAAGAGTGGGGGACATACACGCTTGTCAGCTTAAATCTTTCCATTCTTATCAGGAGCTAATGAGGAAAAGTTTCTGTCGTCCTTTGCTACAATTTGATACTTTTTACTCTTGTTGGTAACGAAACTCTGATACTAACATACCATAAGGCATTAGAATAAGGATCTAGATTCAAGATATCAGTACCGCTTCATGAATTTAGATTGCAAAACTTTTCTAGATTACTCATCCTACATGTTGAACAAGCAACTTTCTATTACCAAAGACTTCTGCGATTATGCAGCTGTTGTGCTGCGATATAGCATAGGCTAAGTTAAATCTCTTCTTAAACTAGTGTTAAAGATAGAGTACACAGGGAACTTTTTGAAAATCCAATAGTTGTTTCAATGAGAAAGAAAAATGTCAACCATTAACCACATCAAGCATCCACAAGACACAACCACAGATTGTGCATTCAAGATAGAAAGTGATGGTGGACCGCCAAAAAGTAAGATTAACTCTGATAAAAGGTGAAGTAAAAGCTGGCACTTAAATAACTTACTGTAAAGTGTCTATAAGACAACTTCGATCCACCAGAAATTCTTGCAGCTGAAATATCAAAGGGAAAAAGAATCAGCGAAACTGTAAATAAGAAACTTGACAATAAATTGTTATGCAATGGCAATGAAGAAATCAAATTCAAAATCGAATTTTCTTCATTCAATGGTTTGACTGAAATTGACATGAACTAGAGTCATTAAGTCACAGAGTCATAAAGAAATGAGCAGCTACCTTGGCATTTTCCTCTGCTTGTTGTTTCAGGATGTTTGCCTCTTGTACAACCCTTTCCATAAGACTTTCCTGTCCAGAAAGTGCTTCTCGAGTAGACACTTGCTTTCTAAGTTTTTCTTGCTCCGCATGATTTATTTCATTCTCAGCAGCAGCTAATCGCATCTTTAAAGTTTGACACATCTGCAGAAAATGATAAAATGAAGAAAGTGCAATGAAAAAATTAACCTTGCAAGCACTTCTATTCGTCTTGGTATATTTGAACGAAGTTTAACTGTATGGTAAATGAAGCTGAACTGGATCGGTTTCATTATCTCAGAAAAACTCTATATTTCATGGTAAATAAAAATGGCCCTCTCAAACAGAAGGAATAAAATCCATGTCCCAGAATATAGGTAATCACAAAGAAACTCAACAAGGTCTTTTGTTCCAGATACTTGTATCCAATTTTCAACTCCAATAAAATGAGAACCGAAACGGCTTTAGAATTGAGAATTGAGAAGTACATTTGCCATTATAAAGTAAAGGAGAACCACAGTTAAGTGGTGCAAGAATATCTCACAAAGATTTCTTCAAACAAATAAGATCGAAGAAAAATTTAGTAATAGAAAACGAGCAAACCAGATTACGACCTAACCAATATATATACGAATAACTCATATTTCCGATTTTGCTTTCTCTATTTGATCTGTTTATACTTCTTAGCTTGTAACTAATGATAAAAGTGACAGACAACAAAAACTCTAAAACTCAAACAACTTGTTCAAACTATTGAGAAACAGTTCAGATAACAAAATATGCATTGCCATTTGCCACAAATCAAAGTTCTAATACTTTCACATGTGGAACTCCGTACCCAGTTCACTATCAATTGTCCGCAGTAAAGATGGTATGGTCGGCTTGTGCTCTTACTTGGAGGTGGTCTCAGTCGGCAGAATAGAAATCAATGTGAAATCAATGTTG
This sequence comes from Primulina huaijiensis, assembly GCF_012295235.1. NCBI lineage: Eukaryota > Viridiplantae > Streptophyta > Magnoliopsida > Lamiales > Gesneriaceae > Primulina > Primulina huaijiensis. The sequence continues at coordinate 26,109,982 of NC_133306.1, forward strand.
GGCGTATAAAACATATCATAATTTTAAATGGTATTACAACAGAAAAGAGAAGGATTTAAACCACCTCAACAAGAACTGCAAGCGACTTGTCCCTTTCATCTGACAAATAGAGTGCACGGGACTGAAGCTCCCTCAACTCTGTTGCGAGGATGGACCTTTCACCATATACTTCCCCAGCATGCTAACATAGAAAACAAAAGTAAGGAAGGGGAAGACAATTTAGTTAAAGAGCAGAGTTCACTTCAGATTATCTTAAGAGATTATATAATTCAGAGAGAGAAAACCATGTCATTTGCGTCCTTTGCATGCTTCAGAATTAGTTTAAGCTCTTCCACCTTATGAAGTACATCAATGCCTCCTTTGGCAGCTTCCTCTTTGGCTTGTTCTGCAGCCTGCTCTTTCAGCTCCACTTCCCTCATCAAGCTTATAACAGACTCCATAGCACAGAATAATTTTTTCTGCAACATTTAACAAGTATCAGGTACGTTATCAATGCACATGTCTACCTCTAGGGACCAGTGGAAAGCTAACAAGGCGTTGCCATACAAAAATGTTAATCTGATCCCTCCAAATTTAGTTGGATGCAGGTATCACATATTCGCACACGCATGTTATTTCTTTGCGAGAAAATTTTCAAGCATTAATAACCATATGTCAATAACTGAAACATTACAAAGTACTCAATAAATAGCTTGCTGTGTATAAGGTTTTTGAATTTAAACCGAGATCATTGGTAAGGACAAGAATTGACATGGATGATACCTTGTTATTCCTTGCTTCAGTGATAATTTCGTCAAGAACACCCATGATATGGATTTGGCTAGATTGGGACACAGAATCATTTATGGTAGACTCATCTTCAATGATAACATTGCCGTTGGCAATTTCCATTTCGGAAGCAGTATCAGATGGAAAACTTACTTCAGAATTACTTCCATTCATGTTAGGAAGCACAACCACTAGGTCAACACTTTCTGAATGGCCCATTGTTAAATTTGAAACAGCCTCTGAAACAATATTGCCCACAGAATCATTGCCATCTGTGAGAGACATTCGTGTTTGACAATGAGTCACATCAAATGAGGTTTTGATGCCATCTTCTGGACATTGACCAGCTGAAACTGTATCAGTTCTTTCAGGGTATAGAGACGCTTCACCTTGAAGAGTATTTATTCTCGTTTCCTCCATCAACATAGCAGGTCGACCATGGGAGAATATATCAGCACATATTGTTATGCTATTTTCACAAAATTTACCCGATATTGACAATTCACCTTCTCCATCATGTTGTTCGTTATATGTATCATAGAACGCAACATCATCATTAGCATCATCAGACTCGTGTCCACCATTCACATTGCTAGCATATATCTCTTCAGCTGATCCTATTGCATTCACAGGCAAGCCGTCTACAGATTGTGCTGTAGCGATAGCTTCTACAAGAATAATTAGAATTATACAGCAGATATAATAGGACCAGATATCTCGTAAACCAAAAGAGAAAAAAACATATGGAGGTAAGTAGTTGTGCAAGTGATCCTGACAATGAAAAGAAATAAAGCATTACCCTCAAGAAAACATTAAAAATAAAGGCTTTATACTTAATCGTTACCTTTAGGCAATTGATCCAAGGAAATACTCGCAGTCAAAGGTCTAGTTGGTGTCGATATTTCAGAAAAGAAAGGAATTATCTCCTCAAGCACTGCTTCAACAGCTGCATCAGGATCCTTGCTGTGCTCAATAGCAACAGCTCTAATGACTCGGGCATCAATCTGTAACCATGAAGGAAGCGTAGAGCCATAGAGGGAACAACAAAACAAAATAATACTCACTACAAGTTAAAAAGATAGTGGATTTTTGCCTAAATCTACATAGAACGATTCTAACATAGAACAACTGATATGTCACATTAAACCAAAATCATATGGCCACCCCCATATTTTCACCAGGGAGTTTTCACCAATCCGTGGAAATAGAATAATTATATGTTAGTCATACAAATCAAGTCTTCATCCACAAAGATATTATGCTGAATACTCATACAAATCAAGAAAGTACTGAAGCCAGAATTTACCTCCGGGAAAAGCTCCTGCAATGAACTGTACACTTTATTGATCCCCATCTCCGAATTCTAAATAAACATACAATTTAAATGATCATCCCCAGTTCCTATAATTTGCTTTGATTCATCCATTGGATACACAATCAAATCAATTGCCCCATAAAGAATATAACGAACAAACAACAGGAGGCATGAATTTCAAAGACTTAAACCCTTAAACTCTAACTATTTCATGGACCTATCATTAACACAATAATCAAATAAACCAAAAAAAAAAAAAATACGATGATACAAAATCAGTGCCGCTGAGTTCACATTAAATGCAACTGACCTAAACCTGAGAGCGAGAATACAGGGGAAAACACCCTAGAGGGATAAACAACGGCGAATTCTCACCCCTGAGATTGCGCAGTAACTTTTTCACAGCGAATGAGTCATATATGTCTCTATCTTCGGTTGATCGTGAGTTACGAAAAAGGATATGTATTTATACGTAATTACCATCGCATTGCATAAGTTGTACCTATTTTGTCTTTTCAAACAAAAGTCGACCTTTTGACTTAAGGTACAACATTTAAGAGCTTGAGGAGGTGAAGTTACGTGTACAGTCGGTGGGACCCGACTCATAGGGCTAAGAAATCGGATATTTTAGTCATTCTTGATATTATCCGGGGTAATTTGGTCTAATCAGCTTTCTTTGCGGATGTTATAAAATTATTAAAAGTTTAAGTTTATAAAATCATTGTTTTACCAAATTAAACAAACTTCACCTTTTTAGCTAAGCTTCTCGAGTAATTAGTAAGTATTATAAATTTAAGTAAGCTTAATCGGAGCCTAAGCATAAAAAAAATTAATTTTTTTTATAACTTTAATTATATCAAGTCAAACAATGATGAAATAATGCGTAAATTTAATAGATTTAAAATTTAATATATAATTTTCTTGATTATCATAAACATAATAAATTTGAAATTAAAAATGTTAGATTTATGTAATTATACCGTATCTTATCTTATATAGTATATATCTATTCTATATCTATACTATTATATTAAATGTGAGAACATGATAATAACTACCTAGATAGGACACTAACTTTTTTTCAATTTTACCCTTATATGATATTAATATTACACTTTTGTTTTTTGTTTTTTTTGTTTTAATTTCAACACAAACTTTTATTTTTATTTCAACAATTCAAATATCAATTTAGTCCCTCCATAATTTGTCAAATTTCACCTTAATCTATCGATAATAATAAAAAAGATTGTACACATGCATCGTGTGTGTATAGTAACTAGTATTTTATTAAAATTGAGGACATGATAGTAACTATTTAAGAAGAACACCAACTTTTTCTTTCAATTTTATCTTTATATGATATTAATATTACACTTTTGTTTTTTGTTTTTATTTTTAAATTTCAACATACACTTTTTTTTTATTTTTTTATTTCAACAATTCAAATATCAAGTTAGTACCTCTATAATTTGACAAATTTCACTTTAGTGCATTAATAAAAATAAAAAAAAACTGTACACACGCTTCGCATATGTATAGTAACTAGTATTATTAGTAAGGTTCGTTTTATTGTAGCTTTTTTTTTCTTTTTCTCCAACCAGGTAAATACCCTTTTTTCTTTAAAAATAAATTCGTTGAAAATTTGAGTTCTAATAATATCATTTTTACCTCTTCAAACGATTCCTTATTTCTCTAATATAAAAGTTTTAAGAAAACAATAAATAAGATAGCATGAAATTTAAAAAGTAACAAAAGTTTATCCTTTTTAAATAATTATTTCAAATAATTATAAAAATCCTTCTAAAAAATCATATATAAAGTTTTAAAAACGAGTTTCCTAAACAAACCAAATAATATTGTTTCTCAAATATCTATTTTCCAAAATACCGTTATTTTAAAAAGGAAACATAAAAATAGCAATAAAAATCCAAATGAACTCCAATTTTGAAAAATAACTTAACATTTCACCCCGAAATTACTATACACAAATTTTAATATGAAAGTTAATATATGTGTATGTATTAAATTCCAACAACATTTGCTTGAGAAAAAAATGAATTAGACCATGATTCTTTCCATTAAAGAATTTCAAATTGTTTAAAGTTTGTCCCAAAATTTTAATATGTTAAAAAATTAAATTATTATAATATCAACGTTAAAATAAAGAAATTTGTGCTTGATCGGGCGGAAGGGCGGCCTGCCCTTTTTAGTTTTTATTCTCGCTACGTCAGACATCAGGTAATGTCTCCTGAATAATAAACNTTGGGTACAAAATCTCCAACACAAAATTCAGTGCAACTATTACACATATTGGATTATTTTGGGATGATGAAATATGAACAAGTTCCTAGTTCCGCGGATTTTATAACTCATCTGCAACTTTCTATTCAAAACTTAAATCCGATTTTCAATTTCATGAGCTTGAAGAATTGATATCACCAATGCTCCAGTACCGTTTCCTCTCTCGCGCATTCTGCAGTTGTTCCTTGCTCAACATGGCTACCCTGGGAAAATTCAGAATACACTAGAGGTTGATAAGAGCACACAGTTCACAAGTAGCTTTTAGTCGAAAAGAAACATGAGCGAAGCTCCGTACGGGATTAATATTTGTATTTATATCAATTTAAGAGATGTTGGTAACTAGCCTAACCACCTCACCAAGAGAGATAAAGCAAGAATCTGGTAGGAAGAATCACCAAGAGAGATAAAGCAAGAATCTGGTAGGAAGAAGATTACAGCAGAGTGTAGTGCTTACTCACGGTGGATTATGACTAACCAATCTACAGTTTGAAGGTGCTCGCGCAACAGATGATGCAGCAGCCACGCGTATCCTGAGATACAATAAAGAAAAAGAATTTTACTATAGCCCTCGTGAGAATAAAGCAACAAATAATTAAAAAAACTAAGGGAAGGAACACTTAAAACACCTTTTATGTACATCAATATACACATCCGTCTCATCAACAATTTCGTCCTGAAATGAAGGCAAAACACAATCACCAACACGAAGTAAGAAAGAGGTTGCAATAAAAATTGATTTGTACCAGAGGAGTTTGTTTTGAGAATAAGAATCAGGCTCCCCACGTGCATTTTAATGGAGAAACTGTTTCATAAAATAGTTTATCTTTTTAGAAGGTGTTCTTTTTTATGCATATAAAAAGTGGTGTATGGTGGGTTTTTTCCTTTCAAAAAATATGCTTAAAAACCGAACCATGAAACCAGGAAAAATAAATTTTCTGTAGATTCTCTCCAAAAAACTAAAGAAGGGTGAACATTGTTAGTTACTTGCAGAAGTTCTTCAAATACATCTTCCAAGGTGATTATGCCAATGACTTCTCCCTCCTCAATATCCTCTTCTAGATGGTTACAACCATCTTCCATTATGCCATTTGATCGGTAAGAAGCAACCTTATCGACTGCATTATTCTTTGAAGCCTTTTCGATGTTTATTACAAAACTTTTTGGTTGTTTATCATTCTTGTCAAGTAACGGAAATATCAATTGTGAATCCCAGCTGGTAAAATTGTCCTCTTTAACCGTCCCATTACCATTACCATTACAAGAATGGAGCTCTCTCTCCTTTTTCCGCACCTTCACTACTGCTGCCATGTGGCTGCTACCTTTTTGAAACTGATTAAGGATATCATACAAAGGCATGTCTGCTGGTACCCTATCATATAATGGATGAATTCATGTGGTTAAATGATTCACTCCAGCGTGGTAAAATAATCATTCAGACAACTTAACATACCGAGGCATTCTCCTAATGGAAACAGCACTTACAGGAGTCTCAGTTTCTGCCCTCACGGTGAGAAGATTTTTCACCTATTTACCAAAAGACGAGATAAAATTTGGAATAACAAATTAGTTGGTATTAGTACAAGATATTCCAGTAAACCTTTATGAACTTTACACTGACCAGCAGAAGCCCAATAATGTTTTTTGGGTTTCCTGAAAAGACAGGAATGCGACTGTGACCCCTTGCAAGGATTTTTCCAAAAGCTTCCCTGCGTAAAAGGGTGTTTATAAATATAAGATTCCTTTCATACATATTTCTTTTGCAGCCTGCATGAAAGATGGTGATAATCAAATAGCTCACATAATGTATTTTGCAAAAAATGTGTAACTTAATTTCATGAAAAACAATTTGTTGGAGAACAAGCAGCTACAGCTATAAAAGCTGCATTGCTTCAATGGAGTCTTGGAGAACAGATTTAGTTCTTGCCCAAAATTGTCCTTCCAGACTAGAGAATTCCCATCAAGGAGAAAAAATTTAAAAGACTGGTTGAAAAGTTTGTGCAACTTGATGCCAGCTAATTGGTTAACCCTTGATTATATTGATTCCTTGCGTAGACGGACGCTTGTTGATGAACCAGTGCATGACCCTGGCACCATAGTTATTTGGGAACGCTAGGGTAACTATGATGTCTTGGGGCCTGAGACACAAGGCGAAGCGCACACTTTATCGAAGTAAAGCGCATTTATCATAAATTTAAAAATCCACATATATAGTAATTTATATTATAATATTACATAGATTAAATATATTTCAATAAGGGTTGATGGCCGCCTGATTGAAATTGTTAGAAAGCGAGAAATCAAACTTGTTTTTTTGCACTTCGTATTACTAATTTCTGTTTTTGTGTTGTTAACGTGTAATTAGAATCTGAAGTTTGAGGGAGGCTGGGGAAGATCAAAAGTCTACATGCCGATAAATGCACCCAAGGTTTTCCGGTTATTAAATAGTTACGAGCTTTACTAATTGGGCTTCAAAATCGGTTGAGCTTGGCTTTATTACTTGTCACACACCTTATACGGTCATAAGGCGCGCTTTTCTGCGCCTCACACAGGCCTCGCGCCTGGGTAAAGGCACACACTTTTTGTCATAAAACATGGATGAAAAGGTTACCCGAGCACCTGCTTTTAACAACTATGTCTGGCACATTGTTATTAAAAACCATGTGCCTGGAATCTATTAAGTGTGTTTGAAATGTAAAGATAATAAATCTAAAACGAAATGAAAGAACGTATTTATGCAATTTTCTTAACTAAAATTCTCTACAAGTGTTTGGATTTTAGCATCTCATCCTCTAGGAGCTTCACTCCAATTAAACACGTGCCTTGTCTTATTCTTCGAGACTAGGTTCTATATGCACCTTGTGCTTCTTATAGGTAATAACTATAAGCTCTGAATAAAAAATAAAACTTATGAGCTGGGAAACAAAGGGGACCATCTTTCAATGCCGATGCTCACGATTCATAAATGGTATTTGTGGGAGTAGATATGTATTTTTTTTAATGATAAATGGACCAGATTAGAATCAAACTTACCAATCCAATTTTGAACTGACATCAAGAGAGAAAGTCGATTCAATCGGTGTCATGGCCTCCTCTGCTGTCTGCAAATATTAGAAGCCACAATATTTCTTCACAGTTTTTATGCAAAAGGTATGTGTTTATAGCACCATAAGTATATGCATTGTCCATCTTCGGTACATGCTCAAATGAGAAAAGAAAAAATGGGTAAATAAGCATTTCAGGGAGAGGAAAAAAGAGGGGGGAAAGATATTATGAAATGATCCTTCCCCACCTGAACATACCTTTTCAGTCAAATCTAGAGCTCCACTTATTATAGTTGTTTCATTGTGAGTAAGTTCACCTCCTTTACCTGCCTTCATAATATCAACCAAAATAAACCATGAAATGACAGTGAGCAAAGACACAAGAGGAATATCTTTACAGCAAATTTGAAAACAAACTTTTGACCTTTAAACATGTATTTCGGTCAAGAATATTGAATAGTAAGGCTTACAACATATTTAGTTTCCATTACTCTTGGCTTGTGTTTGGATAGATGAATTTGGACTGAGTGGATTCCAAATATACATCTAAAATCCATTTTGTATGATAGATAGGGCAAACATTCAAATTCCACATTTTAGTCTAACATTCTTTATACAAACTTGGAAATTCCTTTAAACTTCATGTCATTTCAAATCAATGCATTTTCAAATACCTTGATTTTAAATGCTAGTACATCATCCAAATGTAGCCTTAGTTAGATAAAATACCTCATGGCCATGGATAGATACCAGTGCTTTCAATTGAGGTTTTCTGAACAAAACACCGTGGTGGCCCAAAACGCTATCCAGAATCTGAACAAAACAAAATATAAACAAACATCAAGTCACAAGCGTTGCAAATATGCTGAAGATTATAATTGAAGGGGAAAAGAGGTAAACTCCAATCCTGTCAGATGGTTAATTCCAACTAAATCCGTGAATATTCCAGCTATATAAAACAAGTGCGTCTTACTATTAGTTGTGACCAATCAACAAAACTAAATTGTTTTAGTGAACTGTACCTTCCCTATAGGGTAAGCGATTGGAAAGCAAATTATCATCAAGACACGCACGAGCCATACACAATTTGCGCCCACAGCCAGCCCATGTCTAGAGCACACTGCTTGAGGAATAATCTATTCAATCAAGGCAAAGGTAAGGATTCTCAGTTCTAGCCCAACAATTATGGTCACATAACACATAGAACTACATGTACCTCACCGAAAGCAAGAACAAAGGTCACCGAGAGAATGACCGCAACGGCAGGATGAAATATTTTATCCAAATATATGGGGAGAGCCTGGAGATAAAATTTGTGACAAATCTAGTAAAACTTGGAGCTTGTCAAGGACTCCACACTTGATAATCGATTTTATGATTCACGGCTGCCGATCGACATCAGAATAATGTAATATATGATTTTTCACTCCTTCACTTTCACATTGTAGCTTCAAATTTTGGCCACAATTAAATGCAACAAATTCACTTGAATTGATACAATCATCACTATCACTACGTTCCTAAATTGATCAAAGATGAAAAGGGAAATGGGTCCCACCAAAAATTCTACACAAATCCATAGAATTGAAGGCGTGGAGGAGTTTTCACCTCCATTGCAGCAGCGTTGCATACTAGGAGAGTCACGAGAAGCTGGTGCTGCTTTTGAACAACCGGAAAAATAATGGCTGAAAAACAGTGTTAATTTCAAAATAACACACTGACGAAACACAACTCGAAAAATCAAAACAAAAATATATCCACCTACAATAAACATATAATCTACAAAATAGTAATCCAACAATACCAGCTTGTTTCTTTTCTTTCGAGGTGCCAGTTTGCTGAAGAATTTCAAGCTCAACAAGCCCGAGTGACATCAAACCCAACGTCAAACCAGACATTATCCCGGCGAAAAGAACGAGGAAAGACGAAACACCGGCGTACACAAACCACCACGGATTCCCGAATTCTATGTCTTGGGCATCCGCATAAAAAGCCATCGTAAGAATTCCGACCATCGCCGCCGCATTCACAGATAAAACCATAATCAAAACAGAGTTCACCAAAATGCTGAATATTTCAACTACCCTTTATTTTCTTGGGTCAATAGAGAACTAGGAAAAGCCTAAAACCACTTTCACTACCAGTAATCCTCTTTAAGTATACATACCATGATGTAATTCATCATACCTCTTTCTTTTTTTCCTTTTAAGAAACACCTTTTCACCTTTTTTGCACAAGTAATGAGAAGAAGATACGTCTGTCGTTATTCATTCGGGGCGAATTTACTAAAAGTGTGCAGGGGCAGTGACGTATGTAGGGCAGACACAGACAGGGGGTGGGAAGACTTCCCATTTGGGTGCCACGTTATTGTGTTTCAAAGGACCACATCCCCGGCGGTGATGGGCGGAGCTAGCGGTTGGGTTTTCTGTTGGCAGCGGGGACCAGCCGACGGAACTAGAGACCCCCAAATATAATAGGGTATTTATAGTTTTAGTTGAAAAGTTGGGATTCATTTATTTTTTGTTGAAACCAATTAAATTTAGAGATTGGGATATCATACATGGAAAATGGTAATTTAGTTATTTTTATCCCTAGTCAATGAATGGGTCTCATATGAGACCGTCTCACGGATCTTAATCTGTGAGACGGGTCAACCATACCCATATTCACAATATAAAGTAATACTCTTAGCATAAAAAGTAATACTTTTTCATGGATAACCCAAACAAGAGATCTGTCTCACAAATACGACCCGTGAGACCGTCTCACACAAATTTTTGCCCTAGTCAATATACGGTTTTGGCTCTATATTTAATTGTATAATTTCAACTCGATTATTGTAATGCCTGAAGTAAATATTACAACTATAAAATAATATTGATGACATTTTTGTAAATAAGTTGAAAAATATTCAATTTATTTTGATGGTATTTTCGTAAATAAGTTGAAAAAAATGAATTAATTTTAAGGATAAAATGGTAATTAGTGACATATCTTACTCATATGAAGTCCAAATGATTTGAGATTTGGATATAACGTAGAAAACTCAAAGATATAGAAGTTTCATGTTTTGAGTTTGGAAAAATTTGATCGTTTGACTGGTCCAAAAAAATATACCGATGTTAAAATATTAAATATATTATATTATATTATTTTATTAATATAATATAATTTATAAAAAAAAAAGATAAATATGAATTTTCATTCGATTTGCATAACAGCGAGAGAGAAAAAGAAAAAATTAGGATTTTGATTTTCTTTTCGATCGTGCGACTTATCGGTTTATCCAATCGACGAACCGACTTCAGTTATGAGATCGTTGACACGATATCTTCGATTTGAGGTATAAATTTTATAGTTTTGGTGATGTTTGAAATTCGTGGATTTTTGGAATAAATCCGATAAATTGTTAAATCGTACAGAAATTGAAGATTGTTGAATAGTGTATGATTTTAACGAAGTAGAGATGATTATAGTGATGTTTGTTTGAATTATTCCTAATTTATTATAATTAGGGATTTTAAATCGTTGAATTGAAATTGGTGAGTTGTTTGTTAGTTGTTATTAATTCTGATTGTACATTCGGAGTCTATGAAGTATAGGCTACACGTTGATATAAAGTTTTCGTAATTTGACGGATGTTGTAAAATAGCCTATTATTTGAAGTTAATTTATTTGAGTGTATTTGATGGTAGTATTGTGCATTAAATACACCAGAATATTAAATTGTTAAAAGATAAGAATTTATAATCGAGTTTTATATTTTGTTGAATTAGTGTTATTGGGCTATTTGATGTTATATATTGAGACTGTTAAGATTTTGTTGACACGGTGACAATGGTCTGATAATTGTTGTTGAATTATTTAGATACAACACAAGCCTCGGGATCAAAGAAATAGCCAGATTTTATATATACTCGATTATCAGGTACGTGTTGACGTACGAGCATATGTTATTATTGTTTAGTATTGATGAATACTACTGCGTTGAACGATGATAAATCACTGGTATTGGGTGATTTGATATTATATCTGTTGTTGTTTATTATCGTTGATATTGTTGGCTGTCGTTTGTTGGGAGACGTCACGTTGATGTTGTTCGTTCGACGATATTGCTGTCGCCGGTGTTGGGGTGCGTCGTTCAACTATATTGCTGTCGCCGGAGTAGGGGTGCGACGTATCGTTGTTGTTATTCGTTCGACGATATTGCTGTCGTCGGTGTTGAGGTGTGACGTATCGTCGATGTTGTTGTTGCGGTAGTATGGGAGTGATGACGTTGATATCGTTGGTGGTTTGATTGTCCAGAGACAGCAAAGGGAGTATTTCTGTTATCATTCCAGTTATATTTTATATTGTTGATAATATAACTGTTATGTATTACGATGATGATTGTTGTGTATGCTCACCCTTTGGGGGCTGTTTCTGTTGGACAGGTTACAGGACTCTGCTGTGAGACAGGATAGTGGGGAAGGACTAGGTGTGTCTAGTCAAACAGTCCTGTAGTTTATAGTAGATAGAGATAATATAGTTTATTGTCTTATTTGAGTTGTATGTGTGTATTTATTGTACTGTTTCTGCTACACTGGCGTAGATAGTGTGGTGATTGCACTATTTTGTCGTATATGCATTATATTATTATGTCGTTGAAAGGAAAATTTTTATGCATATGACGTCACATGTTGTATGATTACGTGGCGAGGTTTGGGGCGCCACATTGGTGGTATCAGAGCATATGTTAGATGTCTGAGATGGATAGAAGTTGGGTTTGTGATGAGGGAGTTGGATGGCGATATTATCTGCGTGTGTCTGTGCATTTGACTTGTTTTTGATGATTTCTTGGTATGATTGATTGTTCTTTAATTGTGTGTGCTTTCGTGCGAAAGGTGTGATGATGATTACTGGCTTGTAATTGTTAAATGTTATGATTAACAATTTGATTTCCAGTGATGGCAGCTAGAGAACAGGTACATCCGCACGAGGAAATGGAAGAGGTTGACAGTGGGTGGGGGCAGATGAATCCATTGCCACCTCCTCCTATGGGACAGGCACCTGCAGATCAGCCTTTATTGCCTGGTGAGTTGACTTTGGCACAGTTCAGCAGTTATCTTCCGTCGAGATTTGATAGCTCTGAGACTGGCGAGCAAGCAGGGGAGTGGATTGAGAGGATAGAGCAGATATTTGTGACTGCACCGTGTGCTAGATCTGCTTGGTGACGATTGGCTACATTTCAGCTTTCGCGGAATGTATTATTATCGTGGCAGACGACTGAGGCCGGATTGAGAGCTCAGGGCCGTATTGTTGATTGGGATGTGTTTCGGTCTCGTTTTCTTGATAAATATTTTTCTATAACAGCCAGGCAAAAGAAAGAGAAAGAATTTGAAGATTTGAGACAGGGTAGTATGTCTGTTGCTGAGTATGAGACTCGATATTCTGCATTGCTGAAATATGTGCCACATGTTGCTACGAATGTTCATGCGAAGATGAGGCACTTCTTGAAAGAGTTGAAGTTCGGGTTATTTGATCGTTAGAGTTATTTGATCGTGTGCAATCAAATAACCCGATATCATTTGTGGATGCAGTGACAAGGGCTGAGATGGCTGAGTTGGTTATGCAGGAGTATGGGGCTCAGAGACGATTATCAGAGCCGACTAGGGAGTCATTGCGACCGCAGGGACAATTTTTTAAATATCAGAAGGGTTCATCTTCTTCAGCAGCATCATATGAGAAGCGCCGATTTGATTCACGACGTGTTGAGAGTCGTGGGAGCAGTTCTCAGTCTGTTCAGGGGCAGAGAAGGGAGTCCAGAGCAGTGAGATGTTTTCGTTGTGGGGGACCTCACCTGATCAGACAGTGCACACAGACCGAGATCACCTGTTTTGAGTGTGGCGGTGTTGGCCATATAGCGAGACAGTGTTCTAGCCGTGAGGGACAGCGAGAGCCCAGGAGTGATAGAGGTAGATCCTCAGAGAGAGGAGGACGACAGCCTCAGCAGTTTACACCACGACCTTTTGGAGGACAGCCACGTAGGCAGGGAGCAGGTCCGCCTCAGGCACAGGTGTATGCGTTGACACGAGAGCAGGCAGAGGAGGCACGAGAGGAGATGATAGCGGGTAAGTGTTATTTATGTTCTTATCCTGCTTATATTCTTGTTGATACAGGTGCCTCGCATACATTTATATCGAAGAGGTTTGTGGTTGAGCATCATATGCGCTCGTCTCCATTGTCTATGCCTCTTTCTGTTTCGACATTCTCTTGAGTTGATATATCGGTTGTATCGATGATATCAGATGGTATTATTTCTTATGAGGGCTATGAGCTGAGATCTGATATGATTATTCTAGAGATGACTGATTTTGATTGTATTGTGGGAATTAATGTGTTGAGGAGATATTGTGCGACTGTTGATTGTTATCAGCGAGTAGTATTTTTTTACACCGATGAGAAAGAGCGTTGGACATTTTATGGGAAGGGTTCTCGTCCCTGTGTTCCGTTGATATCTGCTATCCGGATTTTTCTGTTATTGGATCATGACTATGAGGGTTATCTTATTTATGTTGTAGATGTGACAGAGAAGAAGAAGGAGGTGGGAATAGAGGAGATACCTGTAGTTGCTGAGTTTGCTGATGTATTTCCTGATGAGATTCCAGGCTTCCCACCAGTCCGTGAGGTGGAGTTTGGGATTGAGTTGATGTCAGGTACTTCTCCTATTTCTCGTGCTCCTTATAGAATGGCACCAGCAGAGTTAAGAGAGTTGAAAGCCCAGTTACAGGACTTGCTGGACAAGGGATACATTCTTCTTAGTGTATCGCCTTGGGGTGCACCAGTCTTATTTGTAAGAAAGAAAGATGGAACGATGCGGCTTTGTATTGACTACCGACATCTGAATAAGGTGACGATTAAGAATAAATATCCCCTCCCTCGTATTGATGATTTGTTTGATCAATTGCAGGGAACCTCAGTATATTCGAAGATTGATTTGAGGTTAGGATATCATCAGATACGAGTTAGAGAGGAGGATATTCAGAAGACAGCATTCAGGACCAGATATGGGCATTATGAGTTTTTAGTTATGCCGTTTGGATTGACGAATGCTCCAGCTGTGTTTATGAGTTTGATGAATAGAGTATTTCAGCCTTATCTTGATCGGTTTGTTATTGTGTTTATTCATGATATATTGATATATTCCAGGAGTGAGGCTGAGCATGCAGTGCATTTACGTTCAGTATTACAGGTACTGCGAGATAGACAGTTGTATGCCAAACTCAGTAAGTGTGAGTTTTGGTTGGATCGAGTGGTCTTTTTGGGTCATGTTATATCAAGAGATGGGATTTCTGTTGATCCAACGAAGGTCGAAGCCGTGTTACAGTGGTCTGCACCTACATCTGTACCAGAGATCCGTAGTTTCTTGGGTTTAGCAGGTTATTATCGTCGATTTATCGAGGGATTTTCAAAGATTGCTAGACCTTTGACACAGTTGACTCAGAAAGGTGTGCGATTTCAGTGGTCTGAAGCATGTGAGAGGAGTTTTCAGGAGTTGAAGCACCGACTGACGACTGCACCGGTGTTATCAATCCCTACAGAAAACGAGAGGTTTGTTGTTTATACTGATGCATCATTACATGGTTTGGGATGTGTTTTGATGCAGGATCGACATGTTGTGGCATATGCCTCGAGACAGCTGAAACCACACGAAACAAGGTACCCTGTGCATGATTTGGAGTTGGCAGCCATTATCTTTGCCTTGAAGATATGGCGACACTATTTATATGGTACCTCGTTTACGATTTATACGGATCATAAGAGTCTGAGATTTTTGTTTACTCAGACAGAGTTGAATATGAGGCAGAGACGGTGGTTAGATTTGTTGAAAGATTATGATTGTGAGATTGAGTATCATCCTGGTCGAGCTAATCTTACTGCTGATGCATTGAGTCGTAAAGTTAGCTGTACTGCAGAGGATGTGGGTCGTTTATCAGCTATGATGATGTCTTGTTGTTCTTTGGGATATGATTTTGATATTTCGACGACTCCTATCCAGGTATCGACCTTATTAGCTGAACCTGATATATATGGTTGTATTCGTGACGCACAGATGACAGATGAGAGAGTTCAGCGATGGAAGGAGTTGGTTTCTCAGAAACAAGATACTCGGTTTAGAGTTGCTGATGATGGCAGTTTGAGGATGAATGATAGATGGGTAGTTCCTGATACTTCGGAGTTGCGCCAGGGCCTGTTGCGGCGTGCACATTGTAGTCGATATTCTATCCACCCTGGTGGCAAGAAGATGTATAAGGATTTACGCTCTCAGTTTTGGTGGAAGGGAATGAAACGTGATGTGATTGATTTTGTACGTCGATGTCTCAATTGTCAACAGATCAAAGCTGAGAGGAGAAGGCCAGGAGGTGAATTGAGGAGTTTAGAAGTACCGACTTGGAAATGGGAGCACATATCGATGGATTTTGTGACTCATTTGCCAAGAAGCACTGGAACTATTGATGCTATTTGGGTGATTGTTGATCGATTGACGAAAGTTGCACATTTTATACCCTATAGCATGAATAGTACATATTTGACGATGGCACAGTTGTATATACGAGAGATCGTACGGTTGCATGGGATTCCAGTGTCTATTATATCTGATAGAGATCCTCGATTTACTTCTCATTTTTGGGAAGGATTGCAGACTGCGATGGGGACAGAGTTGAGATTGAGTACAGCTTATCATCCCCAGACAGATGGTCAGACTGAGCGTACTATTCAGACGCTGGAGGATATGTTGCGTGCTTATGTTATGGATTTTAAATCTGTTTGGCATTCATCTATTCCATTGGTGGAGTTTGCGTATAACAATAGTTATCAGAGTAGTATTCAGATGGCTCCATTTGAGGCATTGTATGGGAGACGTTGTAGATCTCCGTTATACTGGGATGATGTTGATCGAGCTGCAGTTACCGGTCCTGAGATGATTCATGAGATGGAACAGAAAATAAAGTTGATACAGCAGCGATTGAAAGCAGCTCAAGATAGACAGGCCGCCTATGCAAATAAAAGACGAAGACCCTTAGAGTTTCAGCAGGGCGATCAAGTATTTTTGAAAGTTTCTCCTTTTCGTGGCACAGTGCGATTTGGTATGAAAGGAAAGTTGGCAACGAGATATGTTGGCCCATATGAGATATTGCAACGGATAGGTACTTTGGCTTATCGGTTGGCTCTACCTCCATCTTTATCTGGTATTCATGATGTGTTTCATGTGTCGATGTTGCGGAAGTACGAGCAAGATCCTTCACATGTGTTGGATATTTCTGAGGTTCAGTTAGATCCTGATGTGTCTTATGTTGAGAGACCAGTTTGTATTTGGATCAATCTGAACGGAAGCTTCGTAGTAAGCTTATACCGATGGTGAAGGTTCAGTGGGAGCATAGAGGTGTCGAAGAGGCCACTTGGGAGACAGAGCGGCATATGAGGGAGCTCTACCCCTACTTATTCTGATGGTATGACGTATCTTTATTTATGCATGTTATTATTGTTGTTGATTAATTTCGGGGTCGAAATTCATTTAAGGGGGTAGAAATGTAATGCTTGGAGTAAATATTACAACTATAAAATAATATTGATGGCATTTTTGTAAATAAGTTGAAAAATATTCAATTTATTTTGATGACATTTTCGTAAATAACTTGAAAAATAATGAATTAATTTTAAGGGTAAAATGGTAATTAGTGACATATCTTGCTCATATGAAGTCCAAATGATTTGAGATTTGGATATAACGTAGAAAACTCAAAGATATAGAAGTTTCATGTTTTGAGTTTTGAAAAATTTGATCGTTTGACTGGTCCAAAGAGATATACCGATGTTAAAATATTAAATATATTATATTATTTTATTAATATAATATAATATAATATAATTTATATATAAAAAAAGATAAATATGAATCTTCATTCGATTTGCATAACAGAAGCGAGAGAGAAAAAGAAAAAAAATAGGATTTTTGATTTTTTTTCGATCGTGTGACTTATCGGTTTATTCAATCGACGAACCGACTTCAGTTCTGAGATCGTTGACACGAGATCTTCGATTTGAGGTATAAATTTTATAGTTTTGGTGATGTTTGAAATTCGTGGATTTTTGGAATAAATCCGATAAATTGTTAAATCGTACAGAAATTGAAGATTGTTGAATAGTGTATGATTTTAACGAAGTAGAGATGATTATAGTGATGTTTGTTTGAATTATTCCTAATTTATTATAATTAGGGATTTTAAATTGTTGAATTGAAATTGGTGAGTTGTTTGTTAGTTGTTATTAATTCTGATTGTACATTCGGAGTCTATGAAGTATAGGCTACACGTTGATATAAAGTTTTCGTAATTTGACGGATGTTGTAAAATAGCCTATTATTTGAAGTTAATTTATTTGAGTGTATTTGATGGTAGTATTGTGCATTAAATACACCAGAATATTAAATTGTTAAAAGATAAGAATTTATAATCGAGTTTTATATTTTGTTGAATTAGTGTTATTGGGCTATTTGATGTTATATATTGAGACTGTTATGATTGTGTTGATACGGTGACAATGGTTTGATAATTGTTGTTGAATTATTTAGATACAAACAAGCCTCGGGATCAAAGAAATAGCCAGATTTTATATATATTCGATTATCAGGTACGTGTTGACGTACGAGCATATGTTATTATTGTTTAGTATTGATGAATACTATTGCGTTGAACGATGATAAATCACTGGTATTGGGTGATTTGATATTATATCTGTTGTTGTTTATTATCATTGATATTGTTGGCTGTCGTTTGTTGGGAGACGTCACGTTGATATTGTTCGTTCGACGATATCGCTGTCGCCGGTGTTGGGGTGCGACGTATCGTCGATGTTATTCGTTCAACGATATTGCTGTCGCCGGAGTAGGGGTGCGACGTATCGTTGATGTTATTCGTTCGACGATATTGTTGTCGCCGGTGTTGGGGTGTGACGTATCGTCGATGTTGTTGCAGTAGTATGGGAATGATGGCGTTGATATCGTTGGTGGTTTGATTGTCCAGAGACAGCAAAGGGAGTATTTCTGTTATCATTCCAGTTATATTTTATATTGTTGATAATATAACCGTTATGTATTACGATGATGATTGTTGTGTATGCTCACCCTTTGGGGGCTGTTTCTGTTGGACAGGTTACAGGACTCTGCTGTGAGACAGGATAGTGGGGAAGGACTAGGTGTGTCTAGTCAAACAATCCTGTAGTTTATAGTATATAGAGATAATATAGTTTATTGTCTTATTTGAGTTGTATGTGTGTATTTATTATACTGTTTCTGCTACACTGACGTATATAGTGTGGTGATTGCACTATTTTGTCGTATATGCATTATATTATTACGTCGTTGAAAGGAAAATTTTTATGCATATGACATCACATGTTGTATGATTACGTGGCGAGATTTGGGACGCCACAATTACCTTTTATATAAATGATGGAACAACATTTGTTTACGATTACAAAAAAATATTGGATGTTCAAAGTAATAAAATCATCAATTAATCTTGTAAAAAAGATATATTTTTTCGACGTATTTTTTTCTGACTTGAAAATCTACATTCATTATTTTGCGATGCACACTAGATAAACCATCGAATTAATGTAGTAACTTGCAAATCACGCTAGTCTGGTAAATCGTATTGATCAAGCCATGTGCAACATACTCGTCTGAAAAAAAGTTGGTATAAGAAACTATTTTCATGACTATTGATTAAATACTCATTTAATTCTTCAACTCGAACACTTTGAGAACTGTTCCACATATCTTATTGTAAAACTAGGGCAAAACTTAAACAAGAAGAAGAAAAGAAAACAAAGTGAATAAATTCATATTTTATATCTCTATCTTAGTCTACTATTATGTGAGAAATATATGTATTTATTTTTATATGTAAATGGATGTAACTACCACTTAACCAGGTATCTTTGTACACCTCTTGAAATAAAAAGACAAAAACTTGTGTGAGACGATCTCACGGGTCGTAATTTGTGAGACGGATCTCTTATTTGGGTCATCCATGAAAAAGTATTATTTTTTATGCTAAGAGTATTACTTTTTATTTTGAATATCAGTAGAGTTGACCCGTCTCACAGATAAAGATTCGTGAGACCGTCTCACAAGAGACATACTCAAATAAAAAATACTTTGCTTTATTTTATTTTTTGGTAGTTGTCTACATTGATTTTTTATTAAAAAAATTTAAAAATAAAACGAGATTAATGATTTAGTGAATGCCAGTGACATTAAATAAAAAAAGAAAACGACGATTTGTTATTTTATATAGTAACGTGAATTTGTGTAACTTGTTATCTTAATTATTAACCTTCACGAATGTGACATGTATAAGTTTATTGTTTCTTTAATTGATATTCTAGGCCAATAATTGTATTTTTTTTAAAAATTAATGCCAATATTTTTTGAGAAAGTTGGTGAAAAATCCCCAATCAAAACATTTCTTTGGGTTCATTCCCTACGCACAAAATTGTGGTACTATGTCATACAAATTGTGGTACACTTCAAGTGGAAATGTGGTACTAAAAAAGTACCCAGGGACTGAACACAAAAAAAAAAACGACGGCTGGGGACTGAAAGCCAATTTGCCGATTTTTTTTCGACCTTCACTTTTTGTATATTCAAATATCTATAGTTAGAATTGTTTTTTCTAAAAAAAAGTTCTAAAATTCTTAGATTTCTTGGAGCATTATTTGAATTTTTACAGATAAATTTTATGATTTTATTTCAACTTTGAATATCTAGCTCCTCTTTCCAATTGTAATTATCGATAAATTTTCTATACCGTTTGTATTTTAAAATATCAGAATGTAGAATTATTCACATAGAATCATTCTTTAACAATAATTTTACATACACAATGTAGTTGATATATAAATAAATTATTTTTGTATGGGCCAATTTTTTTTTTTAAAAAAAGGCATAATGGGCCGGAGCCCATTTTCTTTTATCTCTCCAATTACTCCTATACATGGGCTCAGTTACCTATTGGGCCCATTCTTTTTTTATCCCTATAGGCGAGTAATAGTGATATCTCATCATCTATGTGCATGGATGCGTTGCTTAAAGTCACATCGTCATGTGATTAACTCAATATTCCATCGGATAGATTAAACGAAATCCGCAGTTCACAACGCTCTCTTTTCGCAACATAATTGCCGGAACCATTTTCAAATCCGAAAACTCAAACAAACAATAGAAAGCGACAAGATGTCGACTAGTTAATTGTTCAAATCGATCGAGCCTGTTCCAGCTGCATAGAACACGCGCTTTGGTAGAGCTAGCTAGGTTCCCGTCGCTTGAGAAATCCTAAACTTCGATGCATCGATATTTATGTGGATAAGAGTTGGCTATATTTGGTTTTGTCATAAATAAATGAACACGTCTTAAATAGGGCTTTGTAAGAGTATATAATTTATTTAGCCACTACCCGAATTTAATAACAGTCAACATAAACTTTTTTTTAAAATTTTTTTTAGCAAAACTACTGTCTTCTGATTATTTCCATCCATCAAAATTAATTTTTTTGTAAAAAAATATCTAAAATATCCGTATCTTGTGATCGCGAACTATATAAATATTTAATATTTTATCGTATTTTTTATATATAAAAAATGAAAGTAGCCATTCGAATTTTGAATAGGGACACTTGCATGTAACTGGTAAGCATATTGAAAAGTAAATCATCCTAAAAAAAAAGTTACCTTGCGTATTTTATTATTTGTACAAATTTATATTATTTAAAACTCAAACTAATTAAATAGAATAATTGGCAGAATTTTATAGAAAAAATAAAGAAATATTTCTCATGATATAATAATAACTGCACCAACTTGCAACAGATTGAAGACCACCACATTTATATAGTACTATTGAGAATCTATCCCTTTTTCAAAAGCTATAACATGTATAAACTGTTAAATTTAAAAATGGTAAACTATATGATAATTCCATAACTATGTTTTGATTGTTCTTCCCGCTGAAGTCTCCAACCTCGACTATTTGTTACTCCGAAACACGCAAAAAATAATAATATATAAAAAACTCATCATTAAAAAGATTCAGTGAAATATAAAAGGTACGTAGATTCATATTGGAACTAGATTTTCTGAAGGGAAATAAGATGACTTTCGAGCATATGGAAAACACGAACAGAAAGGGGGACTGGACACATGTTACGAGATACAAATTTCGTATAGTAACACATCTTTATCAATTAGAAGTCTGTAGAAATACGTTATTTGTTCAGTAAGAACCTCATCAGTTGATCAGTGCTATCATGATATGTATCAGAGGACGATAATGGCGATCTCGATCGGACCGCGCTGAGTTAGACGCCCCATGCAAGCCTTGTTTTCAGTTCAAAAACGTTCAAGAGATATATAAATCAGGCCATTTGGCTTAGGGTCGGGGCTCTGCAGCTTGAGGAGATTCACTCATCATATATATTCGTAGCCAATTAAGCCACTATGGATATCCCCCAGCGTCAACCATTATATTTATTGCACGAGTATCGTTCGATGTTATACAAATTTTTTTGAAATGGAGGATAGATAATACAGAGAACGTTTTGTCCGAAATGGAAAAAGTTTGTGGGAGATAACGCTATATGCCATTTTTTGAAATTTGATATCAAGTCAACTACTTTTGGACTTTTGGCCTTTTCTCCTATTTATCTAATTGTAGAATCCTTTTTTGTATCTTTTCAAAAGACAAAAAAGACAAGCTAGGAGGAATCACTTTTTGTATTTGTCAAAAACTAAAATATATGTAAATTTTGTGGTCACGAGCTTGAATCTCATCAGCTGCGTGAAATGTCAGTCAGTTACGTAAATTCTACTCCCAATGGTATTATATATATGTATATGTTTGATACAAATAAATAGAAGAAAAGTAATTTAGACTTCAAAGATCAATATGGACACTTGGATTTTCTAATATATATCTTGTGTAACATGCCCACATTACTTTTTTATTTCATATATATAGATAAATACATTTAAAATTTTATATATATATATATAATACAATGGTATTATATATATGTATATGTTTGATACAAATAAATAGAAGAAAAGTAATTTAGACTTCAAAGATCAATATGGACACTTGGATTTTCTAATATATATCTTGTGTAACATGCCCACATTACTTTTTTATTTCATATATATAGATAAATACATTTAAAATTTTATATATATATATATAATACAATGGTATTATATATATGTATATGTTTGATACAAATAAATAGAAGAAAAGTAATTTAGACTTCAAAGATCAATATGGACACTTGGATTTTCTAATATANGGATGGCATGCGAGCATGTACGAAGATGTTGATTGATTGGGGGCTAAATCTTTATTCCAAACTTATCTCTTGTCTTTACAGCCAGAGAACAGAATAATAATATTATTAGATAAACAATATAAATTATAATATATAGTGGAAGAATATGCATAATTATTATAATATTACAGAAAATGGAATAATTCCAAATGTTCATTTGTTTCCATTGTGTACAGTTTCATAAACAGTAGATCTAATTAAATGCGACTTTTTTTGTCACAATAATGCAGCACGATTTTTGGATTTGGATGATGATGCATTTCGCGTGTATAAAGCAATATCTAGAAGTGATCGGTCCAAAAACTTTGTGTTTGTTGACTTTCAACCATTCAAGAATTTTTTTTTCTTTTCAGTTAGTTTGAAATTTCATATTGTTTTTGAAGAAAATTTTTGAAAAAATTAAAATGATGGTTCCAGCAATAACATCTCATATCGTCATGTTGTATGGCAGAGCGCAAGAAGATCGGAATCGAGTCCACAAAATCATCGTGTAGCCCTTCATCCAAACCGGATTTGGCTAGAAGATGTGCCACTGCATTGGCATCATAGGAGCAGCGTCGAAACCGCACCACCGGTACGCTGCGAAGCATCCCGATGGAGTAAACAATGGGCGTTTCTTGGGACATTATATTGGAAGGACATTATAGATTAAATTTAGAAATTTTGATGGTAAAACTTTTTGAGCTTTGCGTTATTTGTTACTTAAATTTAAGAATAGGTATATTGTAAGATGGTCTCACGAATCTTTATCTGTGAGACGGATCAACCCTATCGATAATCACAATAAAAATTAATACTTTTAGTATATAAAAAAGTAATACTTTATTATATAAAAAAGTAATACTTTTTCATGGATGATCCAAATAAGATATTTGTCTCACAAAATACAACCTGTGAGACCATCTTACATAAGTTTTTGCCTAAATATTTAATTATGTTTAATTTTTTGCTACTAATATCGTATTTTAGAATTTATTATTTGATTATGGGATACAGATGATGTTATCTCGAATTTCAGGTTGATATGAGAAATTGGATTGCATATTAATTCAGATGCGATTTTATATGTTTACTAATAAAATCTATCACCTATATATTTTTTGTAAATAAATTAAAGTATTAGTAACGTCTGCATTTAATAACTCGAAAAATAAAACATGTTTGTTTATTTATTTATATTTCACAATATCAGCCAAAGTATATATCCAAATGTGATTAACAAATGATTAATTAATGGTAATGACATATGCTAACATGGGGTGTAGTATTCACATCCCCGTGTCTCAAATGTTCTTGGCCTTTCAACTTTCTATTTCTGGAATTTTGAGCCCAACTTTTTTATTTGAAAATTGTATATATAAAATTAGAGGTATATATTGAATTAAAAAATTTATTTGACATTATATAACTATTCATATATTTTATTTGAAATTTTTCTTTCAAAAATATATTTAGGACAATATGCTTGACAATACTGATTGTCTTATTACCGTTTCACAAAATTATATAATCGTTAATAAAGATACAACTCAAATATTTTGAATGGTTTAGTAACTCTGAGGTATGTTTTAGCAAACAATTATTGCTTCTCATATTTAGTCTTACGTTTAATGAGATATGTTTAGGAAATATTTTGGAGAATTTTTGTTAATTTTAAAGTTACTATTCTAGATATTATTTTGAAGTTGATGAGAAATTAAAGTAGAGAGTGTTTGGAAATTGATAATATAATAAATATTATCAAATTTTATTTATTTTTTATAATATGAATTCTTGAAAAAATATATAAGATTAATAAAAATAAAATATAAAAAATGAAAAAATAGGTATTATAAAAATTTTGGCAATGTAAATTATACAAAAATACAAAATATTATTTAAAAAATAAATGTAATATGATAAATATTTTAAAAATATAAATAAATATTTTAAATTATATTTGAATAAAAATTATAAAAAGTGAAGCTGACATTCTTCATGCTCTAAAACGTTTTCATGCATTCAAATCTAAAAAATATTTCCAAAAAATTCTGTCAAAAACAACTTTAATGATTTGATAAACAAGTTTACATGATTACTGAGTTGAAAATGGCAACGTACTTGCGAATGTTTCCAAAATTGGGTGCGCACAACTAATCAAAGGTACGTTGAATTATTATTATTATTATTATTATTATTATTATTATTATTATTATTATTATTACTACTGTACAGCGAATATCCAATCACCCTAACGCGTCGCCGTCACCATCAATGAACCTCTCCCTCCAATCTCCTTCATGCCGCCGCAAACAAGCGGCTCCATACTATACAGAAATTCACTCACCAAAGCTGCGCCGGGCCCCGTCACCAGATGCTCCCACGCCTCGTCCGCCTCTCCGCATCGTTTCCTGAAAACCTCCGTCGCATCAAGCCGATGCACCTTCCACCCTTTCAGTCTCCTCAGCCGGTTGATCTTTTCCAGCTGCCGCCGCGCCAGATTGCTCGTGTTTGTCTTTATCATGTCGATCGCCTCGGCTAGAACCTTGGATCGAGTTACCTCGTCGCAGAATGATTCCATTCGGAAATATTTATCGAGCTCGGAAACCCCGATGGCTCTTCGAATACCTCTCGAGTAATCAGCATTTGGGTTGAAGAAATCTCGCACTTCCTCCACCATTCCTCTCTCCACCATCTTATCCACCCGATCCGATACGAAGGAATGCAAAACCGGTACCGCGACATCCACCCAGAGATAGCAAAACTCGTATTTCGATCGCAAGTTGGAGTCCGCGAAAGCTTCGATGAATGAGTTCGAACCTCCAACGATGATTGGAAGTTGCCCGCGGCTGAGTATTGATTTCAAGGATACAGACGCCATGGCGCAGAAGTTCCCTGCAGAGAAATCGGAATCGGGATGAATGAATCCGAGAAGATGATGCGGAATGCCGCAGCGTTCTTCCTCGGTGATTTTGTTGGTCGTGATGTCCAGACCATGGTATACTTGCATTTTGTCGGAGTTTATCACCTCCGCAGCGAAATGGGTGGCGAGATCAATGGAGAGACGGGATTTTCCTGTGCCGGTGGCGCCGATGATCACCACAACTTTCTCCTTCTGCGTACCTTGGCGGAAGAGCTGCCTGTTACCATTTAGCAACGGTCGAATTTGCTTGGGTAAGGAGAATGCTACGTCCATTCTTGATTATGATCTTGCGATTAATTAATCACAAGGGTCGAACTTTTTGACATTTATTTATGAACTGCGGATGCGGCGAATAGGGTACGTGAAGATTTTGTAGGACAAATTTCCGGGGAAGAAAAGACAAATAATAGAGAAATTTGAATGGAAACTGAAGAGCTAGTGGGATTTGTATTTGCTGCGAGGCAGAGGAGTTGATGGCAACAAGGAAGTAGCATGGAGTATTTATGGAGGGGGAATGCCATCCTACAAATGAAGACACATTACGTAAATTTGCTTGACTTTATATTTAAATGACAGTCAACTCCAACTTGTTCAAAATTGATGATTAATTGAACATTTAACATCTAAATTTAGAATATAATTAGATTTTGGGTTTACAAGGAAAGTGAATTTATATATTGTACTGTTGATTTTGGCTGGTAATTGTTCAACTGTAATAGGGTAGTTTTTTCTTTTTCTTTTTCTCTTTTTAATGGGTTTTTATGAAAAGGTCAAAAAATTGTAAATTGATCTATTTTTCACTTGAGCAGGTCTCTTGTGAGATGGTCTCACGAATTTTTATCTGAGAGACGCGTCAACCCTACCGATATTCACAATAAAAAGTAATATTATTAACATAAAAATTAATATTTTTTCATGGATGACCCAAATAAGAGATCTGTCTCACAAATATGATCCGTGTGACCGTCTACTTTTCTCTTTTGAGTTGAGTTTTTTTATTTTTTATTTTTTGTATTTGAGTACTGACATGGTGTTGTGTTGTACTTATGTGGTGACCAATATTGCATGTCATTATATATCGTTAACAGCTTCGAACATTGTTGATATATTAAGGTCATGCTCTACATTCTAAAAAAAGAAATTAAAGTAAAATAAAGATAAAAAATTCTAAGACCAAACTTTGATGAATTAGATGATCAAAAGTCAAAACTATTTAACTTATGGCATTGTAAAGCAAAAGAATATTAGATTTGTAAAAAATTACGAGGAAAGAATAATAAAATACCAAAATTGAATATTAGGAGAGAGTGACGGCTTAATAAACAACTGTTTGCAAAACATTATTTTAATGTATGTATACCTCCATACTCCCACTACCATTATATTGCTGAAAAACTTCTAATGATCAAAATCGCGAACTCGTCGTGTTAGACTCAACGTGTTCGAGTCACAAACTCTAGCATTCCTAATGAACAAAAAACTAAGCTTGAGATAATAAAAATAATAATAATAACTAGCTTATCGAGCCAGTTGGAGTACTAACATTTATATTAAACTATTTCGAGCCAAAAGGACCGGAGACCGGTATCTGGTATAATTTGGAATTGATAGGGCCAAAATGCATTGTTTTTGGAGTAAATTTAAGCACAAGATCGTTTTGGGTTCATCCATTACATTTATGTTCCTATAAACAAATGTGATAATGAGAAAAAGAAGAATACGCTAGAGCTACATTATTCAAGAGTGGTGGCGTTAAGCTTCTCGACCATTTGACTTAAGATTAGTCGATTCCAATAAGGCCATGAAAAGGATATCGAGTATCACTTTTACATGGTTGAAGTCATTAGTTTGAACCTGATTGTCCCTATAATTTGTGATTATTATACTACTATACGTATATATGTAAATATTTGTTTTTAGTTATTCATATTTTAAGTCATTAAAAATCTTGAGAAAAAAAACCAAAGTTTTCGTGAAATGACTAACTAGTGTTGAACCAGGTCAAGTGTGGTTTTTTTTTAATAATAAAAATGAAAAATTAGTTGAAGTGTGATTTGACATACATCCTTGGCATTGGGTACATTGGCTGTGTGTGTGCTCGTGGGGCTCGGAACTAAAGCTAAACTCTTAATTGGAGAAGACATTTCAATGTATGTTATTATAATTTATTAAATAAAAAAACACCTAAGATATTATGTAAAATCATCTATTGAATTATTATTTTTTTCTTTTTTTGAAGCTTCTATTAGATTATTTTTATTATAAAAGAAAAGTTGATACACCTGTGTTTTGGTTGGATAATAGTTCTACAATGGAAGAAGGAATACATATTAATTTGTTTGTCCGTTTCTGTCTTTTATTTTCTTTAATTTTTGGGGGTTTGGACATGTCACTGATCAACTTTTGAGATCGAAAAAGATAATATAAATAATTGTTTTCTAAACTTATTTTGACAAGATAGATGATAGATGGTGGCTTTGTTTTTAGTCGTTAAATATTATAAAATGTCAAATGGAAGATTTTGACTTAAAAGCCCATTTCTAGTGTTCGATTCCATAATGATATCATAGTTTTATGCAATGGAATTGAATAACTGATAGAATATCTAAAGTAATTAAGTGAAAATTTAGCTCCATTTTACCAGAATGTTGATAATATTATCTTTTCAAAATGTTTAATATTTATTTTCATTTAAAATGTAAAAAAAAATGATAAATCACAACTTAAAAAATTGATAAATTAAGGAAATTATTTAGCCAAAATTTATATTTCAAAACATTAATTAACCCTCAAAATTGATCCACACGTAGCTTTCCATTGTTTATTTATTTTAGAATGATTGTGCAATGACAGAAAATATAAAAAGTAATAATAAGTAATTACTGCTAAATATTGAATTTGGAATTTCTCTCTTTTCAACCTTAAAGTTGACCAAGGTTATTCATTGGAAACAAATACATTCGACAACTACATATGATTAAACAGTATGCTGACACCAATCTATTTTTACCTTTGATAGAACGATAATAATGTGTATATTTCTGATCAAATCATACTACTAATTAATATTTTTTGGCTTCTGAGTTACAAATTAAATAAAATTCTCTTTTTCATATTGGCATGAATATCATATTTATTTCTATTAATTAAGGGGAAGATATTAGTAATAATTTTTTTATGATTTAGTTTAGATTGTAAAAAATAAAAATGATCTTCCTCTACATGCAATCTAGTCTTGTACAAAAAGAAAGCAAGTACATGTTGAATACCTAGATTGACCTCCTCCAAATGCATTCCTTGTCAAAGTTAAAAATGAAGATGAGTCCAAAAGGCAAATGGAATAAAATGCACTACTTTACAATCATGGAGTGAAAATGCCCATTGCCAAAAAGTAGATCTCATTTTTATCCTTTTATCTAATATATACTTCCTTTTCTTTTTCTCAAAAAAATCTAGACAAAAACTTGTACGAGAAGATCTCACGGGTCGTATTTTATGAGATGTGTCTCTTATTTGGGTCATCCATGAAAAAGTATAATTTTTTATGCTAAGAGTATTATTTTTATTATGAATTTTAGTAGGATTGACCCGTCTCACAGATAAAGATTCGTGAGACCGTCTCACAAGAGATCTACTCAACAATCTAAAGGGCGAAAACTAGATTTTTAAAAATATTAATTAAAATTTGAATATGTATCATATGAGATGGTCTCACGTATCTGTATCTGTAATACGAGTCAACTCGATCAATATTTAGAATGAAAATTAAAATTAGATTTTTTGTGATACGGACTCATGGATTTATTTTCATGCGAGAGCTCTACTTTCTCCATACTTAAAATGAAAAATTAATTAAAAATTATGTCATTAATAATGAGTTCCATTGATGTAATAAGACAAGCAGAGAATTGACATAAAAGATTACACATTGTTACAATAATCTTTACGCGTGCACTTGGCACACGCTAATACAAAAAAATTGACTCCCTTCAAATTTTTTTTTTTTTAATACAAATTGTTCATTGTCATATCAATTAATCTTATTCCAAAGCTTCTGCAATCTTACATCATCCAACTGTTACTGATATTATCAAACTAGGAACAGTGTTTCACTTGCCGTATCTGTAACTATATCAAACTAACTACGAATAGCATTTAATACATTTTGTTTTCAAATATAAACTTTATCCCTTCAAAACAAATTAAGCTCATCATATCAAATTAACCCAAGTGGTTGCAATTGGAATGCAATAAAACGTAAATTGATACGGCAAAATTTTGTGTGAGACGATCTCACGGGTAGTATTTTGTGATACAGATATCTTATTTGGGTCATCTATGAAAAAAAATATTATTTTTTATGCTAAAAGTATTACTTTTTATTGTGAATATCAATAGGGTTGATTCGTCTTACAAATAAAGATTCGTGAAACTCACAAGAGACCTATTCAATTGATACACATATCATTGACCTCGGTACACCCTTAGATGAGCAACAGATTCAGGTTAACTAGATCATAAGGATATTTCACAAGTTTCAAATTTCTTAAGATTTTAAAATTGAAATTTTAATAGAACAAGCATTAAATCATAACATAAAAATATACATATACAACTCATCAAAATTATCACTACAACAAAAATAGTTTTTCCCAGCGCACTATTAACGGCGCACATTAAAAGCACGCTGTTAATAGTATTATTAACGGCGTGCCTCCATACGTGCGCTTTAATAATATTGCACTTGACAGTATTAACGGCGTGCAGTAAAGGCACGCTGCGGAAAGTAGTATCCGCAGCGTGCATTTATGTGTGCTGTAAATACTATATACTTTCCGCAGCGTGCTTTTAATGCGCGCCGTTAATAACATATACATTAACGGCGTGCAGTAAAAGCACGCTGCGGAAAGTAATATTATATACTATTCGCAGCGTGCAATAATGTGCGCTGTAAACTTAAATGTGTATTTTTAAAGTAGCGACGGTTTTTAGAAAACCGTCGCTAATTTATATTTGCGACGGTTTGCTAATTTATATTTGCGACGGTTTTTAAACCGTCGCTATATTTAGCGATCGTCGCCGATCTAAAATCGACGACGGTTAAGGAATATTTCGTCGCTGTTAGCGACGTGTTTTATATAACCGTCGCTAATAGACGTAAATCAGCGACCGTTATATAAAAACCGTCGCTAATGGCGACGGTCTAGTGTATAACCATCGCTAATAGTCGCAAATTGTCTATAAATATCTGATTTTCGTTCAACTTTTTTCACTTCACAACACTTAAAATTTTTCTTTCAAATACGTTTTTAATTTCGATTTAAATTAATTTTTTTTTTCAATTTTAGGCTAATTTTTTATGTGTTAATTAAATTCATCAGTCAATTTATTATAGTTGTATTGTAATTTTTTTTAAAATTTATTAAATTACAAAGCGTAAATTTTTTTTATTTTACGCAAAATTTAGCGACGGTTTTGTAACCGTCGCTAAATTAAATTTCGTCGTTAATTTAGCGACGGATTGTAAACCGTCGCTAATTTAGCGACGACATTCTCAGTTTCAAACTGTCGCTAATAGGCGACGGTTATGTCAAAAACCGTCGCTAATATTTAGATTTTTTTTAATATTTACAGCGTGCATTGCACGCTGCGGATAGTTATATTAACAGCGTGCATATGCACGCCGTTGATAGTAATATTAACAGCGTGCGAATGCACGCCGCGGATAATCTTGAACTTTCAACGGCTTGCAACTTCGCAGCGTGCAATACGCGCTGCGGAAAGCCATTTTTGTTGTAGTGTATAATGTCAACATAGAACCTGGATTTAAAAATTTATTAGACAAAAACAAATTATTTTCCCCGCATGATACAGTTTTTTTTGTTACACCAAGTGTTTCACATCATTAACTTGACGATTATTATTAAAATCTCATAGACTCACATGAATTCGTATGAGATCCTTCATATGCTTTGAGGTTCAATAATACTGGAAAAGTCTACGATTCATTTAGAGTAACACACCCAATGGGTGAAAGTCATTAGATACATAGACCACACATAAAATTTATGCGAGGACCACGCATATCAACGACCCGCACAGCATCAACATCGGAAGTAAAACTCTCGATGTAGGATAGTTCTTGATCCACTGGCAGCATCCATGCATGGTTTCACATAAAATTGAGCTTGGGTGGTATCGTGCACTCCAACTTGCTATAATCAAAGTCAGAGCATAAAACTATGGCTAATCCACACGCACTGAGTAACCAATTATAAGATGATTCTTGACATTTGAATCCATATATTTTTCAAAACTCTCACAGTATATATATATATATATATATATAACTCCAACTTCAAGATTCTTAATATCCGATTATAATGTTTTGAAAAGAAAAAAATTCCGATTATGATGAGAAACAATAAGAAATTCAACTCGACGTCACATCGCTCTATATATCCCCCCACTGGTAAACAGGTGGTGGTGTCACGTCAGTTGGCAATTATGATCCCACTACCATCACATCATCTGTATGTATGCCAAAATTTACTCGGAGTATAGAAATGCGCCTTTTCTGCACGCACACAGTTGAAACTCTCAGTTAAACCTTTGATATATTATTATATTAACATGGATAATAATAAAAAAGTTACCATGCATTATCTTGAAACAATCGCATCAGTTCCTTACAACTAAAGGCTGCTAGCAGAAATTGTCTCCAATAATTTTGAAGATTCTTTAGTATTTTATAAGGGAAATTGGGGATCAGTCCCTAGCCGTCATTTTTTTTTGTGTTCAGTCACTGGGTACTTTTTTAGTACCACATTTCCACATGAAGTGTACCACATTTCCACATGAAGTGTACCACAATTTGTATGACATAGTACCACAATTTTGTGGGTAGGGAGTGAACCCAAAGAAATATTTTGATTGGGGATTTTTTACCAACTTCCCCTATTTTATACATCTCAATTCAAAAAAAATTGGAAACAATAATAATTACTATTTATGGGCTCAGAAAAGACTGGTGGCGGTCAGTACTCTACCTGTCCAGAAGAATGTATGATTATGATTAGAAAAAATGCATGCCACAAAGTGTCACGTACTCACACTTCTAGTTACAGTCATTGGAAAAATCAAACAGGAAGAAATGGCTTTTGTATAAGCATTAGTGTAAATTTCTTTCTTGTGGTGGTCCTGTTGAAGGTAGCACAACTTGACAACGGGTTCCAGAGAACCATAAACACAGCCCATCTAACTATGCATGCTCCAGACCACAAATGACTGTTGAGAGCTCCATAAGGAAAGCGAGGCCAACTCGGTTTTCTTGAAAGGAGAAAAACTTCAAACTTTTATGGGCACATTTTCTGAAATCATAAATTGTCCCTTGAATTAATCGCATCATTCTATTAAATTTCAAAATAATTTAGCATTGTTACTTCACATCAATTTCATCACTAGGGGACATCATTACTTACAGTCTTTAGTGCTGTGATTCTTGTTTGTCTTGCCAGAATCTAAAATACCAATCCAGCCATCATTACCTCACCTGATCTTGGACGATTCATTTTCTTTGGTCCAGCGCAGGTCTTTCAGGTCCCAGTTTTTTGTTACTGCCTTTTTTCTTATATATAATAATTTGTTCTTTTCTCATTTGCGCAGACATTAGGGGCTAGTTTTGTTCATTTCGTCTATTTTTCAGGATTTCACCAATAGAAATCGTCAAATAAGCAACCACATGTAAAAGAAAAGCGGCCTTTGCTACTCAAGCCTGAATAAGACGCTAGAATAAAAGCCAACAATTTTTCTGCACGATAGACAAGAAACCTATTGGAGAACATGGAAATCTATACCTATATTAATAAGTGGCTCTTGAGTCTTAAAAAAAACTACGCATACTCAAAAAAGGACATTGGTGTTGTTGAGGTACAAGTTTGTGCACAATCACTTTGTTGAACCTCGTTTATCCTAGCAGGGGTTATGCATTTCTTCCCAACTTCATCAAGCTGTCGACTGTGATAATTTATGCTAGCTGCCTAGCACAACCAATAAATTTGACCCATGTTCAAGAGATTGCTAAGCCAAAATGGAAATCCTATAATTCAGGACTTGTCGACCATAGTATTGGTGATGTCAACTATAGCTACAGTGTAAAGTATGATCGACATGCATTCCACGAGACACACCTCTTCTTGTCCTTTTGATTTATCCTTTGAGTAGCAACTTCTACGAAACTTCTACTACTGTATTTCAATGCGGAGAGTTTCTTTTTTCGTCTTTTATTATTACGTTTCTATTGAGCCTCAAATTTCATCTTTTATGATACCCCATAAAGATCCGGGTCATGGATGACCCGGGATATTAATTGGATAGCTCAGATTAGAACCAATATGCCGGGTGTTCTCCTCAGCTAGCCGGGCATTACTTCACTTCTCGGGTAATCCGTAGCCCGGACCCTCATCCAAGCACTCGGGTACCTTACTACCAGGGGCGGAGCCAGGATTCAAAATTACCTGGGGCTGGCTCCGTCTCATGTTGTATTTAATAAAATAAATAATTAAATAAAAATTTAAAATAAAAAATATGTAAATATTGAATTCATGAAAACATATAACAAGAATATTTAATATTTAATACCTTCAAAAACATGAAGCTAAAACACTACTGAAGTCGTGTTCTTCGATTCTTCTTAAAATAAAACTCATTAATTATTAAATCGTTATCAATTTTTTCAACCAAATCCCGTTCGATGTAGATTACCATAGAATCTCCTAAAAACTCTGCTTCCANTATTGAATTCATGAAAACATATAACAAGAATATTTAATATTTAATACCTTCAAAAACATGAAGCTAAAACACTACTGAAGTCGTGTTCTTCGATTCTTCTTAAAATAAAACTCATTAATTATTAAATCGTTATCAATTTTTTCAACCAAATCCCGTTCGATGTAGATTACCATAGAATCTCCTAAAAACTCTGCTTCCATCTTGTTACGAAGAGCTATTTTAACAAGTTTTATTGCTGAAAATGCTCAAGACGAATCAACCTGTCAATTAAATAAATATATCAGATTCGATAAATAAGTAAACGACGTAGATAAAAATGTATAAATCACCTGTCAATCAAATCGTAGGTTCCTGACTTATTTGTCTCAATTAATCTTTGACATAATTCAGAAATAGTTGATAAATTCTGAAATCTTTCATGACCAACAACATCAAGTTTATAGTGATTCAATTGCATTATCAAGTGATGCAAATCTTGTGAATCGAAATATAGATAATAGAATATCTCGGCAAGTCGATAGATATAATCAACATTAAGATGCTTAAAGTTTTCTTTAGGTTCCAAAGCACAACTAAGTTTAAGAAGTTCAATTGTCTCATCCTTGAGTTTCAACACTAAATAATTGTTACTTTAATTCAATAAACCTCGAAAAATTATAATTATTCCAAAACAATTCCCGAAGTTAACATTTGACAATCCTAAGGCATAATACATTTAAATATAAATTTTTTACAGTCTTATAAGTTTGATAATCACATTTACATAATTCTGAATTTTTCAAAAATTCCATAAATTCACATTTATATTTTCTATAGCATCTAACCATCAAAATAATAAATAATCAACACTAAAAATAAAATATCACTAATATAAAATCTAGAAATTCTAAATAATGCTCAAATAAATTCCAAAAAATTTTCAATATCTCCAATCGGCTCAAATATAGTACATACAATCAACAATTTAATATATATCAATTATCGAAATTCAAAAAAACCAAAATACCCAAATTTCAAAACACTAAAATCTGAAATTACCTTTAATTTCGAAATTTAACTTAGAACAACAAGAACGAGCTGTATAAAGTCTAACACTAAGATTTTCTCGTGATTTTCGGTGAAAACGATGACCGATGGGCGACGGCTGATTTCAAGATGACAAAAAAACTTCGAAAATTTTGGTATTAAAAAAAAGCTTATGCCATGGGCTTTCCGAATCTACAATCAATTTTGAAAACTGGCGACCGACGATGAAGTTACGACCATTTCAAGTAATGAAAATTGTGATGATTTGAGAGAGAAGAATAGAGATGACGCAGACCGATGAAAAAGAGAAAAAAATAAATAAATTGGGGCTAATCAACAAAATTTTTAAAATAAAACATACTTATTATTTTTTTTTAAAGTTAGGTGGGGCTGGAGCCCAACCCAGCCCCTGTGTAGCTCCGCCCCTGCTTACTACCCGAGTCACCTCGAAAATTGCACCGTACTCGAGTATGATTGATACGAGCTGTCTAATCTGTCAGAGCAACATGGATTTGGAGTGTCGTAGAAGTCATCAGAGGTAGGGTGGCTTGACAGGACGTCAACATCAAAGCTATAAGTGGTAGGTATGCACGCAAATCGAGGTAATCATAGATTTTCCTTTCTATAAATAGCAAGTATTAATGTCATTCATAGATTCTGAAATTCTTTACTCTCAAGCACACATATATTTTCATATATATTGCTTGTATTCTTCTTCTACAAACCTGTGAGAACCCGAAATTTTCGAATACAATCAAAGGGATGAGACAAATTCATTATGCATGAAATGTCCCTTGATATACCAAAGTGACTCTTGGTGTGCATGGATGAATTTATTATGAAAGAGATGACCCTTGATATACCAAAGTGACTCTTGGTGTGCATGGATGAATGAATGAACACAATTAATACTTGCTTGGAATGCAAGGGGTTGGCCATGAGGAAGTTCAAAGGGCAAAATCTCACCTATAAATACACCATTGTATGTTGAAGAGACCACACCTAAAATCATCACAAAAATTCATCCCTCTCCTCTTCTCTCCTCTACTCTCCATTTCGACGTCTAAGGCAAGAAGAAAAAGGGGGAAGGCTTCGTGCAGTCCGAGTGATCAGAAGATACGTCGAAATGCTGCTGGATTTGCTTCATAAATCTAGGCAAAATACTGCAAGGTTTCGGTCACCGTCTGACCGAAATTCAACGGGAGTTGTACTTCAGGACTTGGCAATTTCGAAAACTACACCTTCGAATTCGGTAAGTGGGNTCTTTGAAATGCACTGTAATGATTCGAATTAGAAATGGCAAGGAAATTCCGATATTTGATATGTTTTGTTTAAGGCCCTGATGCGGTGGGTTATAATAACCGTTCTTTTGGCCTCGCCCCTTAGAGGAGTAACATATAGGGGACTGATCAGTAAACCATGAAAAAGGAGATGATTTTCAGTGCTATGTTTGTATCTTGTTCATATTCGATTCAACATGCTTAAGATTGAGATTATAATAATGTATTCGTATAATTATAACCTTGATATTCGTTATGCCCGATCGGCCCCCATTTACTGAGTATTTCCCAAGTACTCACCCCTTACATTCCCACCTCCAGATAAGAACGAGAAACAAATCGAAGATAAAGAACAAGAATACTTTTGGGGATGGTGATGAAGTCAATCCAATTCAAGACCAGTCTTATCATTGTCTCTTAATTATATTATCGTGTTATACGCTTCCGCATTTCGTTTTAATCGCATTGTAAAGACGATTATTGATTTATGTAATAGACTGGCTTTTGGCTATTTGATGTACTACGTGGCTTGTTGTTATACGGTTTTAAATTGTTAAACAACGCCGATGACACGTCTCGATTTCGGGGCGTGACAAAACCTGCTGACTTTAACATCGGAGTTGCTACGCCGGACACCCCTCCGGCGCCCATTCACGAGTCCCTTTCTTGTTTGCAGGTATTATTGAAGCCATTATCTTCACTCAAATTTTCTAAAAACTAAATTACATTCATTATCCAGTGGATTGCCCACACAAGATGTACCCGATTTACCCGGATAACATCATTATACAATATTGTGCACATCACATTCTAAGTTAATGGATGGTTGGGCTTTTAAAAGAGGCGGTAGCCTCTATATACGCTACTTGTAGCAGCAATGCAGAATCAAAATACTTATTCTCGAATGCTAGCTTCATTAACTCAAGTTCTCCACTAAATAGGGTAAATGAAGCTCGCATCTGTGCTAAATACAGAATTTTACAATGTTCCCCATCCAAATAAAAGATATGAATCAATTACAAAAGCTATATGCATGAAACATTAAGGTGGCCAGACTAGAAAGGCAACAAGCAGACCATCAAAAGAAATTCAATACATCTGGCTCAATTGTTAGTACAGCTAAAAATCAGTGAAATATAGTAGATTATGAACAAATGAATTAAGATTACAGATTCCATACAGTAAACCTCAACAAAATTGCGCTCCTCTAAGTTGGTTACATACATGGATATGGAAATATATATCTTATTCACGAAATAAATAGCAGAAATAGAAAATACAGACAGTTTATGTATTAAAAACTAACCTTGCATGTCCGGCATTCCCATTGATTCATACAATTCACCTGCAAATGCCATAGGCATCAAGACAAGACCTCTGCTTTGCAAAAGTTCTAGAGCTGCTGAAGGATACAACTCTAGCAACCTCCCCATCATTTCTTCTAGTGACCCACTGAGCATCTGCTTGCAAACAAGAAATTGCCTGT
Organism: Primulina huaijiensis; assembly: GCF_012295235.1. Taxonomy (NCBI): domain Eukaryota; kingdom Viridiplantae; phylum Streptophyta; class Magnoliopsida; order Lamiales; family Gesneriaceae; genus Primulina; species Primulina huaijiensis. The sequence goes on from NC_133306.1 coordinate 26,148,313, forward strand.
GTCCTTAAAATATATCAAGATGTAATACATCTCAATCCCAACGTACATATAACGAAAGCTTTTAGAGTTGATAGTTGATAAAATGATCACCGCACCCTCCGAAACAATCTAATTTGAATTTGAGAATATTTCAGTACCTCGAGGAATATGGAAGAACTAGAAGATGGTTCGCCTCCTAATTTGCTTTGACACAGATCCTGCAAGGTGATAATAGCAGGAGATGAGAGAGTATGACCAAACATAAATAATTTTAGAAGAAAAATTACAGCAAGAAATTGGTCAGGAACAACTGCAAGTCGATTGTTCAGTGCATAAAACAGAAAATTTTGGTATGCAATTATGACAGCAACAAGGAAAGTTCTGATTCACGTGATAGGCACGAACTATACTTTTGTATGTACTTAAAAAACACAGAACTTTTGATTATTAGGAGGCTAAACTTAAATTGACAACAAAGATAAGGAAATTTTGTTAAGTATTTAGTTCATACTTGCCACTGTAAAGTAGTCGAGCTTAGAGCTTTCAGCGAAATTTTGAGCCAAAACCAAAGTGATGCATGTGTGATTCAATAAATAGATAAAATTTGTGTAAAAAATATGAGATGCAACACAAAGTGATAGACTGCTTGTTGGTTAATCAGAGAGCACATTGCCCAGAAGGTCTGCTAGCTTCCAATACCGCAGCCTCTGTAGGAAGCACAAAAATGAAATTTTTTCCCCTCAAGTAAACATATACAAAACAGCGAAGTGCTTGGAATATAAGCTAATGCAGAAAGAATATGCAGAGAAATCAAAACTTGATGAGTTAAGAAAAATCCTCTCACCTGTTTTCCGGAATCACCAAGTAAAATATTGAGTATAAAGAGCTGAGACCACGAGGATTACATTTACCTTCACTTGATACTGTAAGTATTTGACTTGGTCAACAGCATAATCCACCAAATCTGCTTTACCACCCTGCAAAGCCACAATGCATTCCTTGGTCTAATTTAGAAATTATCAAAATTTCAGATATTAAAAAGGTCGTCAACATTGGATCTTGGACAACATTCAGCAAGTCTTTAATCTTTTTATGCAATAACAGCATTTGATTCTCTCCCTGATTACACAGATTGTAATTCAGCTTCTCGTTTCACCTTCACCAAGAATAACTTAACCGAAAATTCAATAAGTTTTTATCCGGCACATATCAGCTTTTATTACCTCTTTAAAGTGAGGAAACATATCCTGCAACGCGTCGAGTCTCTGTGATATCTTCAATCTGCGGTTCTAGAATTAAGAAAAGAGCAATTGGAAACTGATGCATGAAGACAGTGATGTGGGCAATCATCTAAACTTTAGACATTATGTGCAATGAGGTGAGCTCATATAGGGCACTGAATTCATTAAGTTCAAGCACTTCAGGTCTTGAGATGTTTGATTTGAGCCTTTAAGTATACTAGAAATGTTAAAATGGTATGGTTTATGCAGGATTAATCCTTACGCGGTCAGCAGCATAGGCTTTCTCTCTTGATCTTTTCCGGCTAGTGTTGGAAGGATACTTCAGAGCAGTAGCACCTGACCCTAAATAAGCTTGAAAGGAACTACCATAGTCTTCATTCGAATCTTGTTTCTGCAAAGGAAACGAGCAAGAGTTGGCCTCCAAAATTTGCAACTTCAAACGTGAATATCAACTTCACAATGTATAAGTTCCTCGTTTATTTTTTAATTATATGCAAATATGAACTACCATATTTCCACCTGAGAATGATTTTCCAGTCCAAGACTAGATATTGGTGCAGACATCTTGGGCGGAAATATGTTCTGAATTTCAGGGTACCCACTCTCAGCAAGAAACTTGACATAGCTTTGTGGTGTTTGCTGACAGCGCATCAATTGAGGTATTGAAACAGGCACCTGAAACACTTCTCCCCTGTGTCACGACATAGTTCTGGTTCGCGTCATCCTCGACAGTTAAACGGGAATTGTTTGCCATCCAATCAATAGGTAACAAACTTCAGATCACTTTCGTGATTCAGTTCTTCAATGCCGCAGGTATCACAAACTGGCAGAAAAGTAACTTGTCAAGCGCAATGGTAGTAACAAAGTTCATACTCCAAAAAGCCAACAAAGCAAACAACGCTACAATAGCAAACAAATACACGAGGATAAGAAAAAAACCAACATGCTAGAGCGCTCGATAACAGTATAGAAGCGGTGCGATGGAGTCCATGAAATTCTGAGCAAACAGTACAGATATTAAAAATTCCTTTAAGCAACTAAAATTATGTCAGCAGCAATTATAATGATAATATCAACTACCAATGTATTTTACATGACGCTCAAAGCTAGAAGATGAACAAACAAACACCACTCATATTCCATCAGTACATATATCACAAGTCGACATCACCAAACCCCCCCCCCCCCCCNCTTACAAATCAATAACTTCTCCTCCAAAGCACGGCATTCATTTGCTGATCTTGAGGAAACATAATGAAAAATTCGAAAGATAAAACGTAAAGCTACCACACAAGAAAAACGACTGCAACAAATATAAGTGTGCATGAAAAAGAAATAGATTCTTACAGCTACAGACATTGTTCATCGCAGCCAGAGTTAATCGAAGAAGATGAACCATAGAAGGAAAATATGAGAGTGAGAATGAATGAGCAGTGCACAGTGTGCGCTCTCGTACGTGACCGTGCGTGCATGGCAGGCAGCAGCCGCAATCTGTACCAGCGGTGAGCAGTGTTCGAATTACAAAATTGCCCCACTTTTTTCTCATTTACAGAAAGTAAAATATTTATTTGTAATATAATAACCATATCTATACTATTTATATTATATATGTTATTATAAAGACATAGCATCTTAAAATAATTAATTTGTATTATCACTCCAAATTTATAATCATCCTTTTATTTTTAATTAATTTATTAATTATTTATTTAACTCATCTAACAAGTATAAAAACAATATATTTTTAAATTATTAATTAAATAAATACTTTATATAATTATCTGAAAATCTAGGAAAAAAATTAAGAAAAAATAACAGAAGTCCAGAGTCTATAAAATTTAAAATGCAAAAGAAAAAACAATATATTATAACGCATGGATTTAATAAGAATATTGTCATTTATGTATCATAAAATGCGATTGCACTATTTTAGGTTACATTCGAACGGAAAATTTTGTTTTGAAATATTATTTAAAAATAATTTGAAATGACTTGAATTTAAAATCTAATAAAGTAATTCAAAAAATAACTAATTGATATTTAAAGTTCATAATCATATGCAATCCATACTCATAAAGAATTATATGTTTGTTGATTTACGAGGAATATTTTTTTCAACATTAAAAAATAAAATAAAAGCAATCCGGGAGATCCCGAAGAACGACACAAGAAAGCCAAGATGAAATATTTTCATCTAGCAATTGGAAATCTAGAGAAACATCTAAAGCTCTGCGAGCTAGAAAATGAGTTACACAGTTGACCGAGCGATATATATGCTTAATGAAAATAAAGCTAGTGTTCCGAAGCAAAAAATTGACGAGGAATATTTTTTGGTACAATGAGGTGTGCAATTTCTTATCTTGTCTAGATACTGCTCACACAAAGGAGATTTAAATCCAATATCACATACATGCTGAGACTTCAATTTATGACTAGGCCCAGATATTATTGGTTAATTTAAGTTAATAATAGAGTAAATGTTCGATAAATTTCTATCTCAATATTTAAACGTGTGTTTAGTCTTTGTCAGATCGATTTTTTTTTTTACAATACTTGATTAACCCAAAAAATATTTCCGCACTCTTTGGGCCCATATGTATTTTTTTTGAATGAATTCGATACAAAATATTGAAAGTTTGTAAAAAAAATGATATTTCATAACTAAAATATTTTAGATTTGACACTAGTATATGATTTTTAAGTACTCAAACGTGTATACAATTTTTTTATATGAATGATAAGTCTCTTTCGGTTGAAAATTATATACAAAGCCTTAAAAATTTGGTAATAATATATGATATATGAGTACTAAATGTTTCATATCTAACACTAATATATGATTTTTGAGTATCCAAACATGTATAACAAATTTTTTTAATAACGAAACATGTTTTCCGGATGAAAATTGGTACAAAACATTAAATATGTTGTACTAATATATGATATTTCAATATAAACTTTTCCAAATTGGGTACTAATATATGATATTTGAACACACAAACAAGTGTATTAAGTATTGATATTAATAATTTCAATTTTATACTCAAAATTTTATCTTTTGTACCAAATCTAAAACCATTTGTTCTGAAATATCATATATATATATATATATATATATATATATTTCCAGATTTTCAATGTTTTATATGGAATTTCATCCGAAAAATAATTGTGGACCATATAGTGCAATTTTTTTTAATTAATCGAAAACTGACGAGAAAATTTTAGTCCGACAGAAACTAAAAACATATTTAATTATATTATTGAAGATTTAAAAACAAGTCTCCCCTACTGATAAAGTTCTTGAATTTTATGATCTGAGTTAGGTGTCAATGGAATGGGCAAATAAGCTATTTTTCTCGTTGCTTCCTACGTTTTTTAATGTGAATTTGGGCCACGTTGAAATCAATTAAAGATTTGGACGGTCTCCGCCGATATTCACCAGCCGTGCGGGTGTCAATCTTTCCTAGAGTTATTATATATTTTGAGTAGGTCTTTTGTGAGAGAGTCTCATTAATCTTTATCTGTGAGACATGTCAACCTTACCGATATTTACAATAAAAAGTAATACTCTTAGCATAAAAAGTAATAATTTTTCATGGATGACCCAAATAAAAGATCCGTCTCACAAAATACGACCCGTGAAACTGTCTCACATAAGTTTTTGTCATATATTTTTAACCATACGAAATTATCAATGAAAGCAAAATAACATGCATCATTATTTGAAAAGAAAAAGGCTGCAAAGAATTATCTTGAAAATTATAAAGATCAGTTTTTAAATGGTTCTTTTTTTTTAAAAATAAATTACAACAACTTACGTGAAACTATCCCACGAGTCAATTATGATAAATATAGATTGAGTTGACATATCTTATGATATAAACGACTGTCTTACAAGATACATACTTTTTATAAATTATATGAATATGGTTTTTAATTAGACAACCTAAATTTTTTAACTTCAAAAATCGATTAAAGAGTATATATATATATAATTAATTCATTTATAACAAAGTCAAGTTTAACATTCATTATGGTGCGACATTTGCCTTCAATCTTAATTATTAGATACATGGAATAAAATAAAATACTCTAAAGATAAGGTCGCATGCTTAGATGTCCTACTAGATCTTGACCAAAATCATGAATGGATTTTATTTGAATCTTCCAACTATATCACTTAGGAGTCGATAAAAGGATGCATATCGGGTCATTTAAATCTGTAACTTTCCTTCCACGACTATCTAAAATATATATGATTCCGTTTGCACAAGTATTTTAAAGATATTTTTAGTGTTTTAAGAAGGAAAAAAATAAAAATATGTGTTTGAATAAGATTATTTTATAAAATATTCTTCAAAAAAAAATTTAAAAAAGTGTTTTCTAAGTATAATTTATAAAAAAAAAAAACAGCTTAGAGGTGTTTTTTTTTTTGATATTTTTAAAAATAAAGATAATGATGAAAATCAAAACATATTAATCTTTATATATAACAACGTTTTTATAGGATAGTTGTCTAAACGCGTATTTGTTCTTCAAACGACTTTTAAAAGTTTTTATAAAATTTTTGTAAAAACAATTTTATAAATTCTTGTCCAAACGAAATCATAATCTATATTTCGCTAAAAACATATAATCTCATACTTCAATATAATAATATTTTTTTCCTAAATAGATGTCAGATCTTTTAAAAATATTTTTAGAAAAAAGTTTAACAATTCAAATCCCCTCGGGTGTGTATATACAAAAAAAAAATATTTACGAAAGATATTTATGTATATAATTCACACGACATGAATTTATGTATACAGAAATCTCATATCAATGTTTTTTTCCAAATATTGTCATTATCTCTCATTGAATGAATCGCACCAGCCACATTAGAAGATAGCTTATTTAGAGGGGAAAAAAATTAATCCTTGATATGCAGCAACAAATGGTTTCTCGGATGCTCTTTATGCAATTCTCGAGATTTTTGAATTTCAAAATTTGTACCCGTCAAATCAAGAGTCAAGAAGCAAACCGTAGAAACTGATATTATTATATCATATCATTATGTGGAAGAATAACGTATACTGCCTCGATTCTTGAATGAGTCGCCAAATTATTGATTAAAATAATAAATTTTTAAAAATCATGCTGTGTTTAGGGGTAGTTAATTACCATTATGCGAACGGTCTGTCCTCAAGGCTTATGGGCCCCCACCACCACCTCATCATCTTCTACCTCTGTCCCATTTCTCCACCGGTTTTTATTCTTTTTAATCCCAAATCTCTCTCTTCACAAGTAAACAACTGATCTTCAAAAAAAATATATATATAAAACACGTAAACTGTTGTCTCGAGTGTACTGTTCTTGATGTGAAATTGAGTTGTTTCGTACCTAAGTTGTTCAGTGTCATCCATTCATCCCCTTTCTTGAATTTTATCCTCGTCTTGTTTCCAAAACTCGCTGCCCCTTTGTAATTCTTGATGAATCTGAAGTGGGTTTCAACTTTCAACTGGAAAGTTAGAATCTTTTTTATGTAAACAAGAAGATGAGCGAGGACAAAGAAGCATCTAACAATGGCCATTATAAAATGACTGGCTTAGATTTTGTCAAGAAATTTAAGTTCTTTAAGGCTCGGGAGCCTAAACCTGGTGCTTTTGGCTGTTTCTTGTTCTGTTTCTGCTTAATCTTTTGCATCTTTCTGTTGGATATCAGATTTGTAAGTAGTTTATATGGGAAGGGATTGTTTGGGTCTTGGTTTAAGCCCGGTGATTTTTCAGAAAAAGTTGGGTTTCTTGAAGTTGCTGATGGAGAGTGTGATGTATTTGAAGGGAATTGGGTGTGGGATGAGAGCTATCCGCTTTATAAATCTCAAGATTGCATGTTTTTGGATCCTGGTTTTAGGTGTTCTGAGAATGGTAGGCGTGATGATTTCTATACAAAGTGGCGTTGGCAGCCAAAGAATTGCAATTTACCCAGGTTAAATTAAACTGTTTAAGTAGGTTGTAAGTATTTTTCCTTGTATATGTTATGGTTCATTACTTACTAGATAAGTTGAAATTAGAAGCCTTTTTATGTTGTGAGTAAATTTAGTACTTGAATGGTCATGTGTTACTATTTCAAGATTGATACGACTTCGGAATGTGTATTTGATATCTGATTTATATTTGCTTGTGGAACAATAGTATTTATCTAGAAATTATCCCCTGCAAAATGATTTTTTTTCTATTGAGATCAAATAATTAGCATATATCACTCAAAGTTGATTTTCTTGCTAATAACTGTTTTTTGATGCGTAGTCGAACAATGAAACTGTGGTAATGAAAGAGAAATTTCATGAATTTTCAATGGTGGAGGTTTCCATATTGGTAGTGGATAGATACAGGTCTTTTTTTTATGATTTGGCCATAAATGTTCGCAATTGTGACAGAAATACATCAGAATGAAGGTGCTGAAAGTTGGAGTTTCTATCAGGTTTTTCGTCTTAGAGAATATCCATTTGGTTTGGTTTCAAGATTTGCGAACAATTTGAATCTTGTTGAGTCTAACCTACATGTCCTATTGAATTATTATCACTCTTTCAGCCTTTGGCTGTCTAAAATTTTTTGAGATTGTTTTGAAAGTTGTCTCGGGACAGTGTTATGTATCCAGGTCATGAATATAATGGCTTTATGTAGCCGAAGATTATTGCACAATATAGATGTATCATGTTTGTTCTTTAGTAAGTTCCTATACCCGAAGATTTGATAGCATCTCTCTTATGTTATTTCTTTTGTTGCACAGATTTAATGCGGAAATTATGTTGGAAAAACTGCGAGACAAACGCCTTGTTTTTGTGGGAGATTCTATTGGAAGAAACCAATGGGAGTCCCTTCTTTGTATGCTTTCTTCTGCTATTCTGAATAAGTCTTCAATCTATGAATTGAATGGGAACCCGATCACTAAGCATACTGGATTTTTAATTTTTAAGTTCAAGGATTTTAACTGCACTGTTGAGTACTACAGAGCACCGTTTCTAGTGGTACAGGGCCGTGCGCCTGCTGGAGCCCCTGCAAAGGTGAAAATGGCATTGAAGCTGGATCAAATGGATTGGAGCTCTGGGCGGTGGAAGGATGCCGATTTACTTGTTTTCAACACAGGGCATTGGTGGAATTATGAGAAGACAATTAAAGGGTAACCTTTGACTCTTTCATTGTTGTTATTTATGTTTTATTTCAGTAGTAATTTTCATGTGTTTTAGCCACACAACAACCGGCACAGAGTGATTTGGCTGGCTGCTGTAGGTTTGAAAGATGTAATTTTGATCACTACTATATAGGGGTAGAATTTTGGATCTGAAATGTTTCATAGAGCTGTGTCTGTTCAGTTGAGACTGTTATTTAGGCGAGGATTCATCATTGCTCATTGGTTTGTGTGGCACAGCAACCAAAACATATTATTTGGGTTGCTGTTTCATCTGCGATATGATTTAAATTTGTGTAACATTTGGCTTGGACTTGGTTTACCTTGTGAATCCAAATCTTACTTGCATGACAGGGGATGTTACTTTCAAGAAGGGGCTGAGATCAAGATGGAGATGAGCATTGAGAATGCCTTACGAAGGTCAATCAAGACAGTGGTGGACTGGATAAGTCGGGATGTAAATTTGTCAAAGACTCAAGTCATCTTCCGAACCTATGCTCCCGTACATTTCAGGTATCCCCGATGCGTCATCCACAAATTCTTTTACTGACCACTTCTTTCATTAGTCATGCATCCTGTAGTGGTCCATGTATTTTTCATATGGAGCAGAACTTATATTTCGAGAACAGTTGCTCATAATAATTAAAGATTACTTTAAGTTGAACCCTTTTTCGCTCTCCCTCGGGCCTCGGGTCCTTTCCTGCCTGATACAGTAGCATCATAAAATCTCTTTCTAATTCCTCTTTTGGCTGATCAGAGGAGGTGACTGGAATAATGGTGGTACGTGTCACTTGGAGATGTTACCGGACTTGACTATACCACCCATGGCATCTGAGTCGTATATGGAGTTCAGGAATGTCGTCGAGGTTTTATCAGAACATCAAAAAAGGGGGAATATCAGTTTATTAAATGTGACTGGTATGACTTCTCAGAGGAAAGACGGTCACTCTTCCGTGTATTATTTAGGCCCCGTCACTGAGCAGGCTCCTATCCGCCGCCAAGATTGCAGTCATTGGTGCCTGCCTGGCGTACCCGATTCATGGAACGAGCTCATCTACGCTACCTTTCTTAAGCGAGAGATATCGCGTAGACCACACGTGACATAGTCTTAAAGAAACATAGTCTTGAAGAATCATTCTACCTCGACGCAGATACATGAAGTAGTTAGTGTTCGAGGATGTTTTGATTGATGCTACGGTTGCAGATGACTCTTGCATATGTACAAATACGAACTAGGGAGGGCGTGGCATTGATTTTGCAGGCATGTTCTTATTGTGAATCATTGATGTCAGGTGAATTGAAATATTTGTATTTGGATGGATACTCTGATTCACATGAATTTGATACCTAGAATACACTTTTGTTTTTGTTTTTGTTTTTTTCCCCTCGTTTTACCCTTTTTCTATTTTTACTTGTAAATATGATTTACAAAGAAAGTTGTACTCTGACAGTATTTTTGATTGAATATTGTGCATAGAAAAGGGCTATATGCAGCTGATTTATTCAGTTACATATAAATCAGCTACATATGAATGAGGACTAGTGCAAATTTTTGTAGTGTAACCGAAAATAGAGATTTTTTAATGTATTTTTTATATGGAAATTTCGCAAAAATGGAAATTAATTCAGTGTGGAGTTTTCTATCATACATGCAAGGTCTCATTTATGGAGTAGATAATATATATAATATTACATGTTTTAAATCGTCATAAAAAAATGAGGCAAAAATCACACCAAACAATTTGATTTATATATATAAACATAAATCCAGTCAACATAATTTATTCCAATAGCCTTCGAACAAAACACTTCCAAAATCCCTAGACCAGTAAACAAAGTTCAACATTTCAAAGTAATTAAAGAACACAGAAGGATCACAACGCATGGCCGATGCCACAGCATAAAACACTTAAATTCAGTCAGCCTGTCTGAATCTTTATGTAAACGAGTAATTCTCAAACCTCATCCCACAATCAACCATCTCAACTTGGCCACCAATATGACCCCCACATGTGGTAGACAACGTGCCTCTAGCCGTAGCCAAGCAATTCGCGCACTCGGAATTTGCCAGCTTCAGGCTACAAGTTGCATGCCCGTAAGCAACCCCTGCGGGATAGGGCGACACGGCATAGTAGTTATAGCCTTGTTGCGAAGGTGTGACGTTCATCAAATCTGCAAGAACATACGCCACGCTATCATCGAAAGGGTCGCCTTGTGGATATGTGTCTCCATTGCAGATTAGGGTTGTCACACTTGTGTTTGGTTTTGGTTCACTTCCCACACAAGAAAATGTTGTTGCTAGTAATCCCATGATGAAGAAGATTACTGAGGAGTAAATGAACTTTGAAAGTGCCATTGTGATTTGTGATATTGTTTAACTACGTTTCTTGGTCTTTTTTCTTTGTATTTGTAATGAAATTGGATATATANATAAAAAAATTCGTTTATATATATTCAGATTGTGAAATGGAAGACAATGTTCGAATGCACAATGAATTTGTCAGTATTGTAAAGTTTTGATCATAACTTCCACGGATGGAATTTTGTAACGTTGCTTTAAGAGATGCTGGCAAACTTATTGTGTAACAAATAAAATAGAGAAGAGGATCGAGGGTGAAAAATGATTAAATATATAGTACGAGCCACAATCGACCATGGTTCCTTAAAATAATCCGAAACTCTCTTAAAAACGAAATCAGAACCATCTTTCGGAAATCTTGGTTTCGGTTTCCGTTTCCGTTTCGGTTTCGGAATATGAACCATAACCAAAGTAATGTGTAATCGTGTGTATATATCATCTAAGCAGTTCGGTTTTGATTCCATCTTTTATTAGAACGCTAATCATCGGTTTTAGGACAATGATCAAACCTGATTATTAGTGGCCTCAGTTGTATCAAGATCGGTTTAGGGTGGATATATCTCGCTTCAATGAATGGATTTGATTTGAGAAGGGATTTAAAATTTAGGCTCAAATGATAGTGTCTTGTATGAATTTCAAATGCGTCCCAAATACTTTTTTTATTAGCAAAAAAAAGATTTAAAGTCTATCTAATATAAATTCATCGAACAATAGAGTGGATTTCAAATCATGAATTTGAAGCTTGTGATTTCAAATATCTTAATCTAAATGCGTTCTAAGACAATTCATTCCGAATCAAATGTTAAAAAAAGAAAAATTAAGCTAGCAACCTACTTGCTTAGATCTAGTACTTATATATAGTTCTGAAATCAACAATCGTTGTTCTAAACGAGAGTAGAATTGAAACTTAATCGTTTGGATGTGAGCTACGATTACTAATAATCTCGATTTTAATATGATTATAGTTCGAACTTATTTGCATTTATAATCTCTTAAAAATTAGAAAAAAATTACGTAATGACTTGTGAAATAATCAAATTAAGAAAATTCAATTATTTAAGGGAAAATAGTTTTTTTTTCCACCGAGTTGTTTAATTTCTGGTTTTGATTTATCAAGTTTTTAAAGTTTGATTTTAATATATTAGCTTTTAAATTTCGTTTATTTTAGTCAAATTGCTGATTTGATATTAAAAGATGCCGACGTGTGGCACCGGAAAATACCAACTTGACATGAAAATTGCTGACTTGTTTGATGTCACGTTAGTAATTAGATCAAAATAACAGAAAAGTAAAATTTAATATACCAAAACAAAAATTTGAAAATCAAACTCCAAAATTGGATAAATTAATGGACAAAAAAATCATTTTCTCATTATTTAACTACATTAGAAAAAGAATATGGATATTTATTTATTTTTTAAAAAAAGAAATAAAGTTGGCAAAATATAATTCATTAATTAGGTCATCTGTACATACATACTTCAGCACCTTACAACTTAAAATTTTCCACATAATTTTAATTTTATTCTCGGTTCCTTATTCAAAGACAGTTCCCATATAGTTCAGACTTAGAAATTAGGAGGCGTGAACAAGAAAAATTTCGACTAAAAAACTTATATTCCTCCTTATATACATAATCGCAAATATCATATAGAACTTGAATTTTGAAATTGAATGAGGGGAAGATTTCGGTGATGTAAATTTACCATTAAAAAGCGTGGCAGAAGAACAGTAATCTAAGTCAATTCAATCTGTCATTCTCTCTAATGCCATAAAGTGAACTTGAAGGGAGTGTTGGTTAAAATATGAAATCTATTGAAATTTCAAATTTGATTCCATAAGTCAACAACAAACTTATTGTCAAATACATGCCATGCTGGTTCAACTTCGGCAGAAGTTTAGCTTTGAATGTCTGATCACGGCATAAAACATTACCCAAAATAAGCTACACCAAATGAATCGATGATGAAATTTACAGAAGCAATAAGAAAATAAACTGCACTCAACTCTTTCCCGAATTTGAATCGTCGCAAGACTCACCTTTCCAATGGAAGCAGAGGTACTTAGCCGTCCGTATGTAATCATTCTTCCGGAGACGGCACTCCGCAAGCCAAGCCCTTTATTGTGTGCCTACATTGAAACCTGCAATAAAATTAAATTTTGCTCGTAAAAATCCTTCATTGAAGCCTAAAACCAGTGATGAACTTCTCTTATCTAGAGAGGTCTGCTATCAATAGTTTGGACAGTTTTCTACTATGTGTGCTCCGCACCAAACACAGGGAAATTAGTTAACTGAAACAAGTTTGTTTACAATCCATGAATCTCATATAGAAACCATAAATGGTGACGGTTCAGATGAAAGTCCGAATTTAGACGTGGATAATTCAAGTTTAATCACCATTTCGTTCAATTATTGAAGATGGATGGCCTCATGACGGGCCACACCTGAATGTTATTTTCAACTAAGAACTCTCAAGTTTTCTGAAGAAGATTTTTTTTTTGCTTTACTTGGATTACGAGGAAGGGAAACCAGAAAAGATACGGTATATGGTGACATAGCACCACTTAGCAGTTCACAAAAGCTTATGATGATAAAAAAAAAAAACAAAATGTCAGGAGTTTAATCTATAATGTTTGAATCATTCATTACCAGATCAAATCATTTGAAGCAGACTTCAATAATCCATCAGAATCAGCACAGCCATCAGGTTGAGCATCCCTGTCCAAATCTAAAGCTCTTCCCCTGAATCTTAAACGAAATGGGATTACCTGTATTGATGAAGGAAAAAAGGTAGCCACTTATATATCGAGAAAACTACACAAACTATAGTTTTAGCACTCCTCAAACGTAAAAATGTTATCTTATTCATGCCAATTGTTAACAGGATAGTCAGTGATGGAAAACGTCATCCTGAACAAAAACTTATCAGCAGACTCTTTGATAATGATAACTGAATGTCAATGACAATGGAAATCTCAGTAAAGTAATTACATAAAAGCCCTGGAAACAGCAAAGAATGATTGGAATCCCTTACCTTCCTATTTAGTTTAAACTCCCGCTTGGGAAGAAAATGCAGGGGCAAATTCAGGGTCGAGGGAGCTTTCACTAAGAGAAACAATTTCGTGGGACCTAAAATCACAACACAAACCAAAAGTTCATTCATGGAACAACAACAAACCTAATTTATTCAACAACTTCAAGAAACAAAGGAGGCTACTATTCTTTACCATTATATGAATCCGATCCAGCTCCTCTTGATATCAAAGTTCGTATTGCCTTCCCCAAAAAATAAAAATATAAAAAATTAAAAACAAAAAACCATCATAAAGTTCACAATAAAAAAATAATTGAAGTGCCACTATATGGATCGATCCAAACCTTTCTGGAGAGCAATTCAGCAACTTTACTTCGACTAAAATCACCAGCATCAACCTTTATGTTCACAAAACACAATTCATAAACATGTAAGGGCCTTAAAGGACTAGGTCCAAGAACCAGGGAGATTTTTTCGACATTTGGAACTTCGGCAAACATTGACTTAACAGAAGTCTTGAGATTAGATATGCAATTCACCATTTTTTCCAACCTTTTAATTTCCATTTTCACCTCCCTCTTTCTTGCTGCTTGCTTTCTCCTTGTCGAGATCGGTTTCTTGTCATCTTTCAAAAGCTCAGCCTCCTATTTAATCATGCTTCCAGAAATCAACTCTTGATATGAAAGTTAAAGGCTCTTTTTGGACTAAGTTCCTTATTCAAAAATAACTAAAGAAATATTTTTTAATTACCTACAAAAGCTAAAAAAAATTCTCATTGCGTTAAATGACATTTGAAAAGCTGTAAACTCGATACTTGTTCTACCACAAAGCAAAATATGAGGTAATCAACCTTCAATTGATTTTAGTGTTGATTTCAGTTTGCACTTCTCTCACGTTGATAATGAAGGTCTAAAAAAGAGCAAAATAGGCAAAAAGAAAGAAAAACATAAATTCATTTCACTCACCAATTCTTTATACTCATCGCGCAACTCATCAAATTCACGGGTGATATCCTGAATTACTCTTCCAGAGCGCAAACGAAGTTGATTAACGCACAAAACTTAGCTAATTCTAGCATTTAACAACATAAGTGAGAAACTTACGAGGGGATTTGCTGGTGCATGAAGAGAATGAAACCGAGGATGTCGTAGACGATGTGGAAAATGGCGGAGCCATCTAGTAGGTCGGCGGTGATCTCGAAATCCGTGAACTGCATCTCCGAGCTTCCTCCTCGGTCCACTCCTGTGCCGCCGATTCTCTTCTTCGGTAACTTGAACTGGTGGTGAATTTCCCTGCCAACATTCGTGAACTTCATCTCCGAGCTTCCTCCTCCTTCTTCCATTCCTTAGCCGCCGTATCTCGTCTTCGGAGATTCGATCTTATGGTGAATTTTTCCGCTAATCGAATTGGGAAATCGCTCTCTTCAAATTCTGTATTGGCGGGCAGCCATTCTCGTTTTTATCTGTAACTTGGCCCATCAACGAGGTAACCACGCCTCCAAACTCCTGGCCCATATAGAAAAAAGTCATTTTCAGAAAATCATATAATTATTTAAAATTAAATCTTAATATAAACTTAATTTTATTATGTATAGTAAAAGCTTATAAAGAATAAAATTATCTGGAATTAATATTTTTCTATCTAATATTATGTTTAAAATTTCATTTTATTATACTTTAAGAAAATAAAAGTGGTAGAGAGTTATAATTTGGAAAAATATATTTTAATAAATTAAAAGTCTCAATTATTTATTACAATATTATCTTAAATAATATATATGTATATATAAAATCTTTAAGGACCTTAATTTTAAGGTTTTGTTTTTTATATATACTTCAATAAAACTTACAATATTTTAGATCAACACTGCGAAATTCAATGAAATATACCTGCGCGTGACAATAATTAAAATTATGCATGCTGCATGGCTTATGTATCCGAGCGTGGGAAAGTCATTGGATCGAGGTGAACCTTATCAAACTTATATCGGTATAGCATAATATTAGAAATTGATTAATTAATTATTAATGTGATTTTTTTTATTTATTGATATGGAGTAACTTATCAGTATTACATAGGTCAAATACTCTATTTTCACCATTATTCTATTTATTATTATGAATAATATATATGATATATAGTATATTTAATTATTTTCAAATTAATTGACACTAGCCATATATATATGAACACCGAAGTTGAATCAAGGATTATTGTCCTCGGCAGTGCGCTAGCTAGCGCTAATACGTCCATTCTTCGGGGAGATTGATCTCTGGGGACAAACACACGTTATCCGAGTTTGGGGTTTTCTCCAAATTTTCTTCAGTTTTATTCATGCAATTTTTGGTTTCATCTGCATAAATGAAAATTTTATCGTTGTCAATATAATGTTTTTTATCACACAAAATAAAATTAAACCCATAATTTTATTGGAAAAATAAATGACCTGGCAATCGAGGATTGATGATTTGTTGGCCAAGTTCATGAACATTAAGATTTAGAGCTTGAACAATGTGAGAAGGAAGCAAAACAGGAGACACAGCTGAAATATAGGTACGAAAATATAGAGTTAGTTTATATTTCATCGGGTGTAATTCTTCTCGTATCTCAACATCTTTAAATTACACAAATCTATCATATTTTAATAGAAGTTGACACCATGTTTTAATGATCAAATGAAAAAAAATACGTGTATATTACTTCGAGATAATTTATTCAAAAAAATGGGTACAAAATTTTTAAATTTTTTCCCCTGGAGAATTATTGTATTTCATCGTTTCCATTTCTCTGCCACTCACTCATTAACATCGTTTATTTATTCAACCTCCTCTAATCGTGTGCATGCATATATATTTAATGTTAATGTTGAGTGTAATTTAAGTATATTAAACTTTTTTATATAAAATTTAATTATGTCCTAATAATTTTTTCTTATCAGATATCATGTTTGATTTTTGTATCTTAAATGAAGTGCACTATGGAGAAAGATATTTCAGAAAAAAAAATTGATATGTTTTCGAAACAAAAATTAATTAATCTAAAATGTTATGCTTACGAATAAAATTACCTTCAATGAAATTAAAAGGGACGTAGTCAAGAAAAAAATCGATTCTTGGCTAGCGTTGAAAATATGGGGGTGCGAAAAAAACGTCCCGCAGAACGGTACACGATAGATTTGTATTTTTTTATAAAGAAAACTATTTGTTTTATTTTTTCACTAAAACATTAAAAATTATAACAACAAGATTTTGTAATAATTATAATGTTCGAAAAGTGGTTTGAGTGAACGAAGTTAAGGAAACAAAAGGTTAAAAATTATAATTTACGGATGAATTTTTTAGATATAAAATCAATAATATATTTAACCAAATCTACAATATAAGTTGATATCGATGTTTAATAAATACTTAATATTATATTTTTCATAAAATCAAAAAAAAACTCATATAATTAATTTACACACTACACTAAAAAAATCAAAAACTTATATTTAATAATATTTTTCAGCATGTGTTAAGTTAAATAATTTTTATTATATATATGTATATATATAAAATACATATATGTTCCAAAAAAACAACTCGGGCCGGAGGCCACCCCAAAGTCATAAATTTTATATTGAGTTGACCTGAGATCATACCGGGATTATTTTTGGTGGACTTGTGATATGGGCCACCGCCTCGGGGAAGGAAAACCCCGGTACCGCTACTTATTGGGCCAGAACATAAAAAGATGGCTTGCATTCCAGGCCCGCCAAGGGCCCATTTTCGCCCTTTTCTTCTTTTTTCGCGTCTTCTTGATTTTGAGTTGTCTGTAAACTATGCATCAAGGCCACAAACATCAATCAGTTCCAACTTAGAGTGCAAATGCACGACGAAGGCCAAGTAATCGTAGATAGTTTTCAAATGTACACGAACAAGATAATCGGATACGGGATATCAGATAACAAAAATCGTGGAAAACCAACTTCGCCAAAATCAATAGAACGTTGCGTTGTAAAGCTTCCAAACCATTTATATCATATTAAATCAATTTTGTAAAAGACTCAAGGTAATTGAAGGCAACATAATCTATCAATTCTTCTACTTCACGCATTGATATATACCTAGTCAAGGAAAATTTCAAAAAAAAAAAAATCGTTATAAATGTATTGAGTGTTATTTTGCTAATTATCTCGTAAAAATTATAGATAATTTATTTTAAAAAAACACTCTGAATAAGTACCGAATCAGATTCAATAACCGGCGGTGCTTTCATCCCACACGGAGGTGCCTCGTCCACTCCCGATCCCAACTGCTGTTTCAAAACAAAGAAACCCGCATTAAAAACCTGTACATTTCCACACACATCACCGAACCTCATAATGCATGCAGAATACAAAAGAATATAACCTTATGGTTAAAGGCGCCATAGCTAGTTCCCGCATGCTTCGGAGGAAGCCATTGAAGGACTCCATGCTCGGGCCCACCATAGTTATTCTGCTCCATAAAGCACCTAATAATTCCTGATCGATCGATTCACAGCTTCGGCTCTGAAAAATGTCTACGTCCGGTATTAAATAGGTAAAAGAAATCTCGATTTTCCATTTATGAAATGTCAGTGTTGTCCTCAAAAGGTTGCCTAAATTACGTAAGTTACCTGATATTTAGTCAACGTTCATTAATGTAACTTTTGATGACAAGAGTTTACCTTTTTGACTACATTACGATCTAAAACAGCATTTTTAGTTACACACGTATAAGGTATTACTTTCTCTTTTTGGAGAGATTTGATCGTATCTATAAATTGTATTAATTTTGTAACTTTTTTTATATATATAAAAGATTGTTTATCACACCTTAGAATTTATATTGGCTTCCTGAATTATTTTCTCGAAATTAAGATGAACGAATTATTATTATTAAAGTTCATATTACACAAATAATACGTTACACACACAACACATACACGTCATATTAAACACTAATAATTATTATTAATGATTACGATCTTTAAATGTATTTACGATTGCTCGCTAAACTAACTAATAAAAAGTTTTACTTAGTTGATCAAAATATTATTTTTCACATCTCCGATCAGAGATAATATACCGTATCTTAACGAAAATTATATACCATAGATACCAAAAATTTCGATACATATAAATAACGTATTGATTATACCAAAATTATACGATATATCAAGATTTCGATATGATATCCATATATATTATTTTATACCGAAAAACTTATATTTAAAATTTTATAAATCAAGTATTTACAAATATTTATATTTTTATATATTATTTCGATATTCCAGTATACACCGAAATTTTCAAATTTCATAACGTTATTGTATCGAAAATTCGATATTGTTAATGTATCGTACTGAAATTTTCGATATACCGAAAATTCGATATTTTTTCCAACCTATCCCCGGTTATATCAATTTGATATTCAACCAATACCAATGACATTGATAAATGATCATTTGATAGTATGCATGGATCACAACTACCACTCAGAAAAAAACATGCCAAACTCAATTAGAGGTATACAAAACGATTTTATCCATTAAAGTTGAAACAAAATGTTGCCCATGTGATCCCAGTAACTTAGAAAGATGCCTCCAATCTCTGATAAGTTTCAGCCTTCTCGCAAACATATTTCATTCTCTGCTCCTTCCTTAACTCCCAGTTCCGTTCACCATTTCACAAAAAAATGTGAAATAATTCCAACCATACTCCTCCACACGCGGCCTTCGTTCCCTGTCGCTAGATCAAAACTTGCACTTTGAGAATAATATGGTATATAACTTTAAAAAAAAGATATTTAGAAAATCGTCTCCAGATGTACCCGTACCTGGATATAGAAACAGCTGACACCAAACTCGTGGTCTCGATTCAGCCTTTGGCCTGGAAAGGGACAGGAAATTGATCCTCGATTTCATTCTTAAAGACCACTCCCAATTTCACCAACACACAATTTGTTTGTTTCATGTACAAGTCTCCTAGTTTCCTCGTCCATCCTTGCATTGTCTTTCTTCATCATTTCTGCCACAATAAGTGGCATTTTACCAACTCTTTTATAAGTTCGAAGAAGAGACTTGTATATCTCAGTATTTATATAGCCAACAATCCTAAGGGTATCCATCAAGTTTTCTGCATCTTCAACATTGCCGAATTCTTCAATACCCCGAATTTTTGTAATCAAATCCAAGTGGACAGCTTCATATCTTCCTGCATCCTCATCCATTCACAAACCTGGACAACTCAACAATTGAGCATAATGACTTGGAATTTTTTAGTCGAGGTGCAATCTCTCATTGCATCATAACTGAAAAAGTAATCGACATAAGAAAATATGTTGTACCAAACTTTAGGGAAACATTACCGTCGCATTTGGGAAATTAGACCTGTTCAACTTTAGAAAAAAACAAAATAATCGACATGGAACACTTTAATAATGATATTTCACAACATCAGAAACTGAAGCATCGGGAAAAAAAACAAACAGGCAAACACACACGAATCTGACATTGGAGAATTTGTTGAAAGTCCCTCCCACCTTTTGAATATAATAAATGTTGCGACAAAAGGAGTTTGGTAGTGTTTAAGCATAAACATTATGGTCGTGATCATCATGAGCTTGAACCATTGGAAAATCGATTTCAATGAGTTATTGGAGCTAGAGATCACCTGTTCAAAACCCCTAGTGCGCAATACCCCATTTGGTATTAGGTATGTACCCTACAAACCAATTGGGCTAGGGGTTTTTTGATACCTTTCTGTAAATGCATATTTTATTCAGTAAAGCACATGTATTTTTTGTCATAGTTGGAGTGTGTCTCGATAGAGAAGCTATCTTACCAACAACACGTTTTTTAAAAGAAGTGACGTTTGGATGCATAATCCGTTCCACGAATAGATCAAGAAAATGTATGAATAAGAAAAACACATAAATAAGTCGCATAAATATACTATGAAGTCATCCACAGTGATTGGAGTACTGCGCAGACATTGATTTCAATTAATACTTCGTGTTTATCTTCCATTGAAAATTTCTCAATCAATCAAAGTCCAGCGTACAAGAATGATAAGAACCGAAGGGATCGATCTAGGTACGGCCAAAGAAGAAAACGCCACCCCTAAATATTTTTTTCCCAACTTCGAAGTATGATTTTTCAAGAAAGTAAAAACGGCACCATTTAATCCAGAATTAAGTGACCTCTCCGGAGCGAAAAATAAAATTAAACTGAAAACAGAGCATGAAAACTACTCAGAACACTAAACCACGAAGTTGTAAGGCAAAAAAGACGTATCACACGATTAGCAATTGTATAACCTCGAGAGCGTGTTTGTAGCGCTTAAGCCTTCTAAGCTCCCGAACAATGCGATTCAGCTCGTACTTGCGTACTACGTGCCCCTCCTCCTTCCATTTCCGAATATCGATAACTGCACTGCGCTTAGCGAACACAAGAGCGAAAAGTCGCCGTCCTAGCGTGTCCCTGCCTCCGCCAGCGCTCGATTTGGTGGAGCTGGTTAACCATGATCGCGGCTCCGCCTCCGGAGCTGCTGTGGCAACCGCCTTTGACGAGAACTGGCGCGCTGCGGCGACTGCTCTCCGAACCGAACGGCGCAGCATTTCTTTCGGTGCGGTCAGCAAGAAAGTAACAGCTTGAAGACCCATTGAAGGCTTGAGGTGGCGGAACAAACCCAGCCCAGGTTCAATATGGGCCTACAAGCTTCTAATTGGGCCTCTGACAAAAACCTTGACGGCGTCCAATAGCAGCCCTGACATATCAATTTCACATATAATATGAATATATCCACTTTAACGATGTTCTATTATATCAAGAAAATGTAAATTTCAACCCAAACAAATTCGACAAAACTGAAGAATTTCACTTACAAAATAGCTTCACAAGCACCTTAATTGTATGAGATATAAGAGGATTGAGTGAGAAACAAAATCTAGTTCACTCGAAAATATTTGAATTGGTGGAGTGGATGAAAGTTTATTAATAATTAATAAAAATTTGATTTCTAATCAAGTATAAGTTTGTCGGCTTGCTCAATTACTTTTAAATAAATAATTTTTTAAAAAAATTAAATGTTAGATTAAAATCATTCCCTTTCAAATCTGACCAATTAAGTAGCAGCAACTAGCAAACTAATCAACATATACTTCACACAGAATAAAAATCTACAACTCAATGCCAGGTGTCAGTACAACCGGGGATCGTAGTAGCGTCCGGATCGTCGTCGTCGGCGACCGTGGCACCGGAAAATCGAGCCTCATCGCGGCGGTCGCTGCCGAGACCTTCCGGAAGGATGTTCCCCCGGTTCTCCCCCCCACGCGCCTCCCGGCCGATTATTATCCCGATAATGTTCCAATCATAATCATCGACACCTCATCCAGGTTAATCGATTTCCACCCTTGGCGCGTGCCCGAGTTTCTCTTGTTTAATTATCTTGGTTTAAGTTTTTTAAGGATTGATTCTTGTATGGATGTAGTTTGGAGAGTAGAGGCAGGCTCGCTGAGGAGCTGAAGCGAGCGGATTCGGTAGTGCTGACCTATGCGTGCGATCAGCCATCTACGCTTAATCGCCTCAGTTCATTCTGGCTTCACGAGCTTCGCCGCTTAGAGGTTTACTCTGAATCCCGATAGTGTATTATATGACTTCTCCATGTGTATGTATTGGTAATTTTATGATGATGATCTCCTGTTCAGTTAATTATCTGTTAAACAAAATTATATTTTTTTGCTTAGTATGACATGTACACGTGTATTTGCTTATTCCAATGATACGCACATTGTTAAAACATAAAGCACATTCATGCATCTTGATAAAACAAGCGATACTGAGTACTGACATCTTGTTAAAACATCAAGCGTATTCATGTTCTAACAACGTGCGTATCATTGGAACAAACCAATATTATTATTGTTGCTAGCAATGCTACTGATATCCTTTAAATCTTGCAAAAGTTTAATAGTTGATGACAGTATTAGTCTGGTTAGAAACTTGATTCATGTGCTTTAATTGTGATTATTCTAGATCAGGGCACCAGTAATCGTGGTTGGTTGCAAACTAGATCGTCGGGATGAGGAGTACAATTTGAGTGTTGAGATGTCTCCCCTCATGCAGCAGTTTCGGGAGATCGAAACTTGCATGGAATGTTCTGCAGCTAACATGCTTCAGGTTTGAAATAAATTATAATCTGTGTTGTATTTATGTTCTTCAGAATTTTTTTGTGAGAACAAGGATCTTCAGATGATTGCAATGGTTTTAAGTTGTTGTAGATTCAAGAAGTATTCTACTTTGCTCAAAAGGCAGTTCTACATCCAACGGCCCCTCTATTTGATCAGGAGACTCAGACTTTGAGACCTCAATGCATGAGAGCATTGAAGAGGATATTTATCCTTTGTGATCATGATATGGATGGTGCTCTCAGTGATGACGAATTGAATGAATTTCAGGTTGTTTTCAACTGCATTTTCTTTTGTTACTCATGTTATTTAAGCAATGCTTCTGATCTATATTTTTTTCAAAAGACTCACACGTAGTGCTGGTGAGCAGGTTAGATGTTTCAATGCTCCATTGCAACCTGCTGAAATAGTGGGTGTCAAGCGGGTTGTACAAGAGAAATTGCCTCAAGGAGTCAATGGCCTTGGTCTTACCCTAACAGGATTTTTGTTTCTTCATGCCCTTTTTATTGAGAGAGGTCGAATTGAGACCACGTGGAGCGTACTGAGACAATTTGGTTATGATGATGAATTAAAACTCAGGGACTCTTATTTGTCAATTCCTAACAAAAAGGCTCCAGATCAGGTAATTCCCTTGGTATTACATGTAAACCGGACTAGATCGTTTTATATTAGAAAAATAATGGGTTTAAATTTGGAAATCTCCAACTAAATTTTTGAATTTTACGTTATTAATTGATATATTAACTATTATGACTAATTATCTGTTACCATTTTCCTTTATATTCTTAATTTCATGATTTATGATTCCTCATCTTCATGTGTTAGCGTATCATCTAGGATGTCAAAAGATAGTACTACTTTTCATGCGTTTCTTGGTCCTTGCAGAGTGTTGAACTAACAAGTGAAGCCATAGAGTTTTTGAAGGGCCTTTTCAGCACATTTGATGATGATAAAGTATGCTATATTTAGTTACTGTTGTTTTTAACTGTTGCGTAGTTAATGTTTTTTCATGCCACAATGCTCGAAATTATTCACATCTTATATGTAAATGAAAACTTGGGAAATATTTGTATTTGGTTAGGCTGTAGACGAAGAGGTAGTGATTCCGTTTTATGAAATTTGTTACTGCAAATTAGAGACTTTCAATTGCATATAACCAGAGCCATTTATTTTGACACTCAATTGATTTTCATATAATGTTCAGTTCGTGTATGCTGGATACAATACAAAAAATATGTTTTTGGTGGAAGAACCAAGTGAAAACATTTTGTTGGTGGAAATACAGCACACTAGATAATTTGATCTGTAGTAATCAGGTCAGTATAATCTCCATAATGTAATTAGATTCTGTTGTCACTTCCTTTACCTTTTTTTACTGATTTATCGTTGATCTAACCATGTTTAGCCTTTGATCTGATTCTGTCACGTTGAAAGGTCGAAAATTGCCATTCAGTGTGGCAAGTGAATAATTTTATGGTGTTTTGTGCATCATTCCGCTCTTTCTTTTGAATGTAGCATAAGGGTTATCTTGTTTTCAAACCAGACCAACAAACAGTTCATTGTGTACTTGTTGTCTTTAAAAATAATTTTCCCTCATTTTATTTGCATTGTTTCAACATTTTCAATCCACTTTTGAATAAACCCGACCTTCATGATGTTTAGGATGGAGTTCTTCGGAATAGTGAGCTTGAAGATTTATTTTCTACTGCACCAGAAAGGTGAATTTGATTCTCCAGAATGCTTTCATTTTTGTGTTACTTATGTTGAATTATATTCCGAGCATGATTGGTTGGTAAATTATGTATCTAGATGACCATTTTCCTCCATTCCGTAATTTATTCAACTGGCTTGGGACACTAGTTTTGGACAAATCTGATTGTGGAATAACTCTGTCTCATATGAGACAAATATAAGTGTGATCTAGATGTAGCTGGTTTTATTTGCTCTATAATTTTTGCAAGTCAGTCTATCAGAAATGTGTCATTTGCTATTTTTTCTTCTCTTTGATATGTCACATGGTCTTCTGCTTGTGTTCTACTATATAAGCTAGCTATTCTTTCTCACTTATATTTTTATTATCTGCTTGGTTTCATGGTGTAAACTCAGCCCCTGGGATGAAACACCTTATAAGGATGCTGTTGAAAGAACACCGTTGCGCGGATTATCCCTTTCTGGATTTCTATCGGAGGTGGATTTTGTTACTTGTTTGGAAAAATTATACTTGCGCTTTTTAGAAATTTATTTCTATGTTTAATTTGGTTTATTTGCAAAACCAAAGATTTACAGCAGTTTTATTGAGATTTTTTTGTAAACAACTACAAACTTATTTTTATCAAATGGCTTTTAAAGCTGTGTGCTGCTTGAACAATTATAACATGTGACAAATCTTTGTTTTGTATATTGATCAAAAGGCTTCGCTTAGATTGTTAGCTTCTGGACATTGATAAAGTGTAACTCTATCTTTTTCCTGTATGTAAGCGCTAGGATACGAGATGGTGCATATTTTTAGCTGAATTTCATTTGTGATATCACTTGTTAAACAATGTAAATCCCAAATTTCGTTTTCATTGCTAGATCTTACTCTCATTATTGTTCTACTTGTCCTAAAAGTTGAAGAGTGTAGATCAACTCCTACTTCTCTGTATTTATTTTTATGAAGATGTAATATTTGTGATATTGTTTGTTTGTTGCTTATGACTTATGTGGAACATGTGTTGTAGTGGGCACTTATGACATTACTGGATCCTGCACGAAGTGTTGCCAACTTAATTTACATTGGCTTCAACTGCAATGCTGCATCATCTCTCCACATAACTAAGAGAAGAGCAGTTGACAGAAAGCTGCAACAAACAGAACGAAATGTTTTTCAGTGCTTTGTATTTGGACCTAAAAATGCTGGAAAATCTGTATTGTTGGCGTCATTGTTGGGAAGGTGTGGCTCTAAATCTATACATGCATGAGGATGAGTTAATCAGATTGTACCAGAATAATTGCTTCTTTTAATATAATATTTGGACTCTATTATTTCATGCATGCTTTGTGTAAATATATGAGCACATTTTGTCTACTTCTCTGATGAGAATATTCAGCGAGAATGATGGTTTTTCCTGTAACAGGCCCTTTTCTGAAAATCACATCTCTACAAGCGAGCAGTATGTTGTGAATGTGGTTGACCAACATATGGTGAGTACAAGTCATCTTGTCACATCACTGTTTGGATTATGGTCTGTCATAGCAATTGTTGCATATGTGGAATTTGCTTCTCTTTTTTACTTTGCATTTAATTACAAGAGATTTTTGTTTTAATTGCAGGGTAAGAAAACTCTAGTACTTAGGGAGATTCCTGAAGATGGTGTTCAAAAACTTTTGTCAAACAAGGAATCTTTGGCTGCTTGTGATGTAGCAGTTTTTGTTTATGATAGGTGTGCATACTACCCCGCTTTTCTTCTAATTATATTAGTGAGTCCGTCAATTAGTAGTGTAATCATGCAATTTTTTCCAATTGGAACCTACGTTGAATTCTCCTCTCCTTTAGTCCCTCCTCTATTTCTTCCAATCCAAGTTAAATGCATCTTATTAGTCTCGAGGATATCAACCTCATCTGACACCTGGCTGTTGATTTTTCTTTTTCAGCTCGAGTGAAGATTCTTTTAAAAGAGCATCTGAACTGCTACTGAATGTAGCTAGGGAAGGGGAAGAAAGTGGCTTCTGTATGCCGTGTCTCCTCATTGCAGCAAAGAATGATCTTGACTCGAGCTCCCTGGTGATGAAAGATTCAGCTAAGGTACTCAGTAACTTGCTTTGGCCTCAACTTCCTGGATGCTTCGCATGAACAAAGTAGAACAGAATTGCGAAGATACGAGAGAACTGTTTCAATGTTATTCATTTTTTTAAAAAAATTCTGTAGGTTTGCCTTGATTTGGGGATTGATGTGCCGATTCCAATAAGCGTGAAAGAAAGAGATTTGAACAATGTGTTCTCTAGAATTGTAAATGCAGCTGAGCACCCTCATCTGAGTGTTCCTGAAACTGATATTGGTCGCAGTCGGAAGCGATGCCGGAAGCTTGTTAATAGATCTCTAGTGTGCCTTTCCGGTAATTATGAGAATTTCATCATCTACAAACTCCAATACTATATGCATCGATCTTTTTCAACTGGAATTCTATAATTTTGACTTGACTTTGTAATATTTACAGTTGGAGCTGCTGTCACTTTCATTGGTTTGGCGGCATACCGGGTCTATGCTGCTAGAAAGAATGCATCTAGTTAGATGTAGCAGTTTCCTGGTAATAATGTGTCATATCTTCTTTATGGATTTTATATACTTATATTTTGGTTATTTATGTTTCATTTAAGTATGGTTTCTTCGGTAAATAAGGAGACTGTTGGCTAAATTTTGGTTTGCCACTTGGTAATGCTCACATTTGATAGCCTTCGCTGTTTATTTTAAGGCTAGTGTTAAAAAAAAATATGTTACTGCCAGATAATGTAGCTGTTATCAAGACTTTACACGAAAGCTTGTGTTTCAATGTGTGATAAATTACATTTTCCCTTCCAGTGGAGCTTTCTTTCTTTACTTATTTTAAACTAGTGGAATTTTTATTTTTATTTTCCAATTGGCTAGTAAGTGCGTCAACTTTTGAAATCATTTTTTCGTCGATTTTCAATTTTTTGTTTCCATTTTCAGTTATTTTCCAAAGTTACGTTCTTCCGACAGACATATCTCTGAAAAATGAATCAAAATTGAAATGTATAGAGGGATTTGAGAACTTTTCTCTATTGCATTTGCGTCTCTAAACTGAGAATCACAATCAATTATTTAAAGGCCGAAATAGGAGCGATCTGTTTGATTTGGACGGTAACAGAATATCGGATGAAAATATGAAGGATTGGGCTGGATTTACATTGGAGCTAAATGGTTTCTTTTTGGAATGTAGTGGAAATGGATACCCGAAGGGCCCAACAACATATTATTTCATCTTTACGGACAAAATAGGCACTAAATATTTTTATACTTAAAAATAAATAAATTAGGAGTGTTAAACTAATATGAATAAATTAATGTTATTCCTGTAAATTCTTTTAAATAATTATTTAGACCGTTTCAAAACTCGAATATTAATTTTAGAAAGGGGAAAAAAAAAGATTTATGTCTGTTCCGGGGAACACTGTAGAACTGTAACAAATATATTCTTGAAATGTTCTTATACGAATTAAGCATTGAAATGTTAATCGACTATAAAAAAAAAAATCAAAATAATTCCGGAGGAGACGGAATAAATCTTGGCACGTTTTTAAATATTTGGGTGACAGGCTGGCATTGGTGTACCCAGCCCACATGGCTGTTGCCATGTAAAGTAACAGCCATGTAAAGTCGATTTACCCCCTTTAACTTTAAATTCATATCACGTTTACCCTCAATTGAGAATTGTAAATTATCATGTCTTTCAATAAAAACATGAATTATGCATGCATATAAAATAATTTTTGGAAATTTTATTTATAAAAGCCTCTTAATTTTTTTTTAAAAAAAGTATCCGATTTATATAGTTATAATTTCAATAGCATGATCCCGGTGGAAGAAAAGTTATTTCTGTCCATCCCGATTTCTAGGTCCTAACTTTTGGTCCATATGTGTTCTGATTGTATAAATACATAAATATCTTATGCCACCAATGCATTTAGAAATATAGAAATGGACAGACATGTTGAATTGGGTTGGCAATTTTAGATAAAGGTACAGTAAAATGAACCATGCCTTTATGTTGATGCACATGAAATGCCTAAATCTAAGTGGAAATAAAGTAGTGATTATTAATAAATAAAACCGTTCAACAAAGTTTTGTCACATTTTAACCTTAAATAAATTCACATTCAAAGGCAAAAATAATGTCTTGATTGAGTCCATAAATTTTGACACTTTATCGAGATTGAATGGATGTATCAATCAACGGACTATTAATTAAACCCTAAAAAGTTAGAGAGTAAGTCTCTTGTAAGACGGTCTCACGAATCTTTATCTGTGAGACGGGTCAACCCTACCGATATTCACACTAAAAAGTAATACTCTTAGCATAAAAAATAATACTTTTTCATGGATGACCAAAATAAGATATATGTCTCACAAAATAAGACCCGTGAGGCCGTCTCACATAAGTTTTTGCCAAAGTTAGGTTGGAGCACCATTCTGAGTAGAATCTTAAATGATTAAAATGACAAAAAACAATGTGCTCTTTTCAACATGTTAGTGAAAGAATCAGAACATAAAAGTTATTTTGAACAAATATATTGCTGTATCGAATATGACACACTCACTCACAACCCTTCCACGACATGTTGTTCTGATCATTTTAGTGACAAACAACATGTATGTGTGGACTCAACACATACCAATTCGTATACATTATAAGTATAATGAAATTAAAATTTTGTTTACTAATTGGTTTGCGTTGAATATAAATCAATTCATATACAACTATATCATAAATAATAAAAGTAATTCCTTTAATTCTGTTTGTGCAACATTTTTTATTCAAAAGAAAACTATTCAATACCGATTAATTTTCATTGCGACCAAAATCCACGGGATTGTTTTGAGATTATACCTACTTTAACAAACATACATAATGAAACAAATTTCTTTTTTTTTTTTTCTTTTTTTTTAATCTATTAAATTTTATTCTACGGATAATATTGTTACATGCAATTGTCGCGGGAGGACCTAAAGGATTTTTTTAAAAAAATCCCGAATAACACAATAGTTATTTTAATATCCATATTAATATACTTGTTCCAATTTTATACTCAAAATTTTATCTTTTGTACTAGATAAAAAATAGTCACTTTTTAAATATCATATATTAGTACACTATTTTCAATGTTTTGTACCAAATTTTAGTTGAAAAAAATATGTGGGCCTAAGAAGTGCAAAAATATTTTTTAAGTGGATCGGACAAAGACAGAACACACATACAACTATGATGTTTGGGATTTAAAAACAAGTCTTTCATTTTTTTTATCCTTCTCTCAAATCAAATAACCATAATAACTAGCACAAACTTCGAGAACTTGAAAACCCTCCCAACATTTAAAAAAAAAATCAAGATCCAAAATTAAATCAGGAAGTTCAATAATATGGTCCTTACCAACAATGATGCTACAATCATTTTTTGAAATTTTTCCTAAAATTATTTAGGGATGAGCTCTAAATCTCCCCAAAGAAACACATC
Source organism: Primulina huaijiensis (assembly GCF_012295235.1). Taxonomy (NCBI): domain Eukaryota; kingdom Viridiplantae; phylum Streptophyta; class Magnoliopsida; order Lamiales; family Gesneriaceae; genus Primulina; species Primulina huaijiensis. The sequence goes on from NC_133306.1 coordinate 26,178,520, forward strand.
TTAATTTCAAGAAATAGCCATAGAAAGTGGCAAACTCCGAAGCCTCTTGCTACCATTCCCATCTCCATGGCATCTGCAGCAAGACCACTCACCACCCCCCATTCCACACTCAATTTTCCCACCATTTTCTTCAAGATTTTCACCTCTAAAGCACCCTTTATATCCATTTTCATCATCATTCTTTTCCAAATCTTTCTCCGGCTCATCCGCATCTTCTTCGTCCACTTCTTCTTCGTTCTCATCCCTCTCATCTTCACTTTCCCAGTTCCCATTGTGTAACAAAGAGAGCCTGAGCCTCCCGTTTACCCGTTCGGCTCGAAAATAGGGGGACCAAGAAGAAACACGAAGGGCCTTAATCACAAGTCGTCCGTCTTCGCGACGAGTTTTCACTTGAACAAAATCACTCCTACTCATTGAAGTCAGCGGAGGCGGAAAGCTGGTGCTGTGCTTGACTTTCTCGGAAAATTCTTCGGTTCTCGGGGGACTTTTGTCATCATAATTTCGTTTCTCAAACGAAACACTTGAAAAATCATCTATGTCTGAATCAATGTTGCTTCCTGTTTCACTCCCTAAACTCTCAGTGCACATTTCCAGGCTTTTCAAGCTTAGAGAAGAAACCGAGTTCTTAACTAGAGGTTGAACATAAACTTGTTCTGAATCATCTGTCAATTGTGTGAAATTTCGTGAATCTTTTGTGAGGGATTGTATGAAATCCCATACAGTTGAGGAGTTTTGTCCACTTTTCTCACTGTGACATGGAGAAGAAAACTCTGGTTTTGGTGGAGCCAATTTTTGAACTAACACACTTGAAGTGGATGACATTGTTCAATTCAAATTCAAGAAAACAGAGCAAAAACAGGGGAAAGTGGTTTTTGTTGTTTTTTAGGCTTGTTTTTGCCTGAACCGATGCATATAATCTTGGGATTTAGGAGGATTATTTGGCTGAAATGAGAATTTGAGGGAAGGGTTTTGGACTAAACCATGTTTAAGGTTGTGTAAATGGGGATAAACTCTGGGAATTGAGTCAAGAAAATGAAAGGGGGAGTTGAACGTGAAAGGGAATTGAGAGGTGGAGCTCAATTTATAGGTGGCAGTAAGTGTTCTGTGGAGGTAGAAGAATCCTTTTAAAAAAAAAAAAAAGTGTTTAGCACAACACATGCAAATATTGGGCCCAAATGTAATAGAAAATTGTGAAGGAAATTTAGTTTCAACCAATAGATTTTTGTGTAAAAATTATTTAAATCACACACATATATATAATTGAAACATACATTAAACAATTTTGGATCTACTACTACTTGCTAGAATGTATGAATATTTGATGAATGAATCTGACACACACAATTCAAAAAACTTATATTTGTAGGGATTTGCACTCAAACAAATATGATAGAGTTAAATAATGACTTTAAAGTGTTCATGTTTCAAATATTTCAATATAAATGAATTCTAAATATTTCGTTCCAATTTTTACTCAAATAATATCAACACATTGACTTGAAATCTATATGCATTTAGTTTGGTGATATTGATTGGATTCTATCTTTTCTTGAACTATAGTAAACAGTTATTATAGAAAAGGGTAGACAAATTATTGGTCAATCTTTAAATGATTCTAGCATCTATTTGTTGGCCAATGTTTTTGCCTAAGAAACCAAAGCATGTAACAAAGTTCAAATTTTTATATTGTGGCCTTTTAAATCATATTATCCCCCATTGTCCTTTTTCCACAAACATGACATTCCAAATCATATCATATACAATGTTTTTTGTTTTAGGGAAAAAAAAAAACCATGCTGTACTAATTCATACCCCCTTTGCTTAGCTTAGCATCTAAACAAATTCTAATAATAACCATTGGACTTTTGGAAATACCCTTTTTCCCTATAAAATTAGAGATCGATATCCAATGGGGCAAAAGTGAGTGAATTATCGGACAATATTTGATGAATAATTGTTTGAAAACTTGGAAGTTTATATTGTCACAATGTTTTTCAATTGTCTACAGGAAAGACAAATGTGGTCCCTTCAATGAAATCTTGCATGTACGTCAACAAACATTAAACATAAGGCCAATTTAATCAAGGTTAGCATACAGACACTAAAATTGACTGATACTGCTAAATTTTGAAAAGGGAAAACATTTACTCTTTAAAATTAAATATAAAAAATTATTTTACGATTATTTTTATATACCAAAATATTATATTTTTTTAAGAGACAACAAGTACTCGCCTCAAAAGTTTCGAATGTGATTAACTTTAGCAACACTGTATTGTGTTATAATATATCCAACGCCTGTTCAAGGATTGAAATTTGCAAAAATGGTCCAATTCCCATTTCTAAAAAGGAAAAAAAAATGGTCCATTTCACGTTGAATTTTTTTTAGTGCATTTCACTAAATTTTCTCTAATGTTCTGAAGCTAATTTCTCAGAATTAATACCTCAAAAACTTGGGGAATTTTAATGTGTGTTTCTCTCCTTTAAAATTTTCTCCATGTGTTGCATTTGTACAACTGCAAATGGCATGTTTTCCAACGGTATGAGTGAACTCACATGAATGAACCTTGATGTTCCCTTTGGATTTTTATATGAAAACAAAAGAACATGTATACACAAACAAACACAAACATGAATGGATTGGCATGAAAAATTCACTCGATCGACGCATGGAAAAATTGTAATGCGAGTTTCACAATAACAGGCTCGTTTCACTCGTCCTAACAACCAATACCATTCATTTTTTCTAGATTATTATAGTTAATTTATGGACCACAACTCTACTTATCAAAGATTTAGTTTAGCATGCCACACTTAAGATATTTATATTCCATGCTATCAAGACGATTCAAATATCATATTCAGATAAATTTCTGCATAGATCAGTCACTTGAAGGTAGACCCTTTTGGTTTATGGATTCAATAGATTAGTCTTCCAACACATGGTACATAGTTTCTTACAGTCTCATTAGATTTTGAGACAGTATCTGTAATTTAATTTTTGGGGGTAAGTAGAGACGTATATGAATTTTTCGTGGAAAATAGTTTTTGAATATTTTCCTCCTAATGTCTTGAGTTTAGGGAAAAAAATGCATGAACTGTACAGGGAACCAATTTCTAAAAACGTTGTCGCATGATGTTTAACTCTATTTTTTGGTAGGTCTATTAGTAGTTGTTGTACCAATCAAAAGCCTCATTAGCATCAATTGGTCATTCCAATTAAATAGATATCCAAATTATATGAAAAATATCTGTAGCAAAAAAAAATCGCTTCCTTTCTTTGTACATTGAATCGTAAGTCTCACAAAAAACACTGAATCTGCTCTATCAACATTAACAAAAACTTGACAAGCCATGCCCCCATTATAACTCAGCTTGGTGTTTTTGTGTTGAACAAATTTTTTTGTATACAATCTTATCTACAACTTTAAACACCTGAAATAGAAAGATAATCCTTCGGACCAAATTAGTGGCAACTTTTCATGACAAAATGAACGGTTTTAAATTAAGTTACCAAACAATTAGCAACAATTGTCTTCCTTCACTCAATATAATTTTTGTTTGAAAAATTGGAGCATAACTAAAAGTGGAGACACCACATCTTTTTCAATGTGTATTCAATCGTTAAAAGAGATTTGAGACTTGACATCTTTATGTCGGTACCTGGATAATAAGCAAATCATACATGACAATGAGTTACACCCATAACATAAAATTGACAAGATACTAAAATGTTCCTCTACGACAATCACAAAAACTCTCTTCCACCTGGAATAATCGCATCCTAAAGAGACTTCCTCATTGGATGTATAAAATACAATAGCCTACAACATTTGACAGTCTCCTGAAGTTGCTGAGAGAAATGATGACACTGGATCCATAATGAACGGTTTTATAGCTGCCTACCTAGATACGTGAAGGTTTTGGATTTCGATTTGTAGTGTTTTGAGTTTTTCCTCAATAGCCGTTAGCTCATCTAGAGTGTCCGAAAGCTTGCTTACTCGATCTTCAGCCACCTCCTGATATGGTTTTCCAATAAGTGTGACAAAGTTGTTTAAACTGTTTGTAGTCTCTAAGAGATCATTTTGCATTGCTTCGTCAATTTGACGTGCCAAGGCATTCGCAGTTCTTTTCACCTTGTCTATAACCCGTTGCCTACTGGCTGGGAAATTTGAAATCGCTAACAGACTACATCGCAAAGACATTAGGTCAGTATTGATATAGAATACCGGAGAAGACAACAAGACGACAAAATTTGAACATGTTACTGACAAGGCAGGACAAGACCAGACGGAGATGCAACGTGAATCATATATTCCCCATGAACACAAAATTCGCCTAGGTCTACAATATGCTAAAAATGTCAAAGGAGTAACCTCAAAAAAGAGCAGACATTGATGCCGCAACCCATTACGACAAATTCGATACATTTTGAACAGAAACAACAAAAACATGGATTTAGTGAGTCGTTCAAATGCCAGTACATTACAGTAATAGTTATCTAGAAGGATGTGCAAGGAAGCAAAAGTTGTCTAAGAAACCGAACGTTTTAATATAAGCTAAAATCTTGACCGATCCCAAAGTCAGTGATGAGTCCGAACATGATTGCTGTACTTGCAATAATCCATATATTATGTAATGTCATGTTTGAGGTTCTAATGACCATAGGTTAATTTTTCCAAGACGTCTGGCTTTAAGAAATCCTACAGCTCTAGCAGGAATATCAATCCTATTATACACAAACGTCATGCTCAAGCACAGTAAGATATCATGTATTTAAAATAACATGAAAGACAAAAATAACCAACTTAAGATATAAGGGCACATAAAGCATTGACAAAGAGAAACTTAAATAAGGAGATGGATTACATACCCTCCAGCAGAGCACAGGCCCAAAGCAAGGAGATCTTCCAAAGTGGTACTCAAGACAGATGTCAGAAGTGATGCGGATAGGCCAGCTACCCCAAGACCACCAACAGTACCCACAAACTGAAAAGAAACAGACAACAAAACTGGTAGTTAGGTCAAGCCCTGATATATTTTAAAACTAGAAATCTTTAAAAGTTTAATCAGGGTGGAATATCAAATTAGAGCAATTACATTATCATGACCACTAAAAGCTAGAGCGATATATACTGCTCAATTCTGTACATATCTAGTCAGAAATCAGATGCTGCTTTAATCTACTTCTAGAGACGAGACTCGATGAAATATGGAAGAAGACCAACATCCATGTGTACAGGTTATATGCAAAGAATAAATAGATTAGCATGTGAGTCTCATGGACATCAACGGCAATCAACTTGATGAATTTAATACACAACAACGATTCCATTAAATGTGAAATGCAGTAAAAAAATTACATTTTAAACAACATTCCAGAACTTACCACTTCACGCATTTCTTGCTCCAACAGTTTAGAAGCAGCAGCACCACTAAAATCCTCCATCACACGCCTGCCCAATTCATGCTTTGTGCTTAGCAATTCACTGGCCTCGAGTTGGGAGTGGATTGATGGAACATTAAGCAAAGGCCATCTTTTCTCAAAAGATTCTTTATAGAATTTTCCTTTACCAGCTTTGCTAGATTGCAACCATGTCACATACTCCTCGAGTAGTTTCTAGATGTCACCAATTTTGTTTTCACAAATAGAAATGAAGAATTAGTATGTTAGATGTATTAAAATGATTTGTATACAGCCTAAAAGCAAAACATAGTTCATCAATCTAACTTGAATGTTTAAGAAACTTGTACTTATGTAACACAAAATAATGCCAACATAATTTGGACGAAGTGCAATCTTCCACATGCTGTGGAGCAAAAAAAAAGAAGAGGAAAGTATGAAATTGCACGGTGCATGGGAGATAAAACTAGTCACAAAAAAAAAAACTGAAGTATGGGATTAGTAAAGATTTGTTTAGGGACAAGCTAGTCTCATTCTGGTCATTAAATCAGGACCAAACAGAATAAACACCAATCTAAACAGAGTCTCACCAGAGGCGAGCTGAACTCTATCTTTAAACTAGTTGGGGCACATGAATATTATAAAAGCTCAATGAAAAACTAAAATATAAAAAAATTAGAGTCTGGATGTGCCAGTGGTACAAGACGTGAATTGGTATCTTAGCAGCAGAACTATATTAACTTATCTACCAATAGAAGAGAATCCACAACTTCAATCGCCAAAACAAATTGATGCACTTACTTGCACTTCTGAAACAGCCGGGTCAATTATGTCATTTCGAAGCCTTGAGGTAGCTGGCATCTGAGAAGATTTATGTCCTTTGAAAACATATGAAATGGCAACATCGAGATTTGATAATCGCAAAGTTGATTCTGCAAGTTTAATGGCACGTGCCTGTGTTGTATCAATCTGCATTTGTTTGTGCACCCAAGAATGTCATAATTAATTCTCTTATAAAAAGGAAAAATATAAACAGCACCACTATATCATACCATAGACAAAATTTGTCTCTTCCAAGTTAAGCTCTCGCTTTCCAATTTTGATGCATACTCTTTTACACTTTTTAGAAGATCATTCACTGACACCAAGTCCAGTTTAGCTTGCTGGCACTCCTCCCTGACCAGCTTCTGACAAGCAGTGAGCAACTGTTCAGCAATCTGAACGGGGGTTTCTAGCTTAAGTTTCATCCTTTCAATTCCTGCCCCCGTTGAGGAATCCAAAAGTTGATTCAAGTACTTTTCAAGTTCAGAGAAATTACAGGCTCCCTGAAATGTAGTCATCACAGATTTTTCTTGCTGATCTAGACCACCAGAAGAAACAGCAAGTTTTGCTTCAAGCACGCTCCGTGCAGATACAGGGAATAAGGATATGTGTTCAGAATTCAACATCTTTTTAGCATTTTCCTTGATGAATGCAACAGCTTCTTCAAGCTGCAACAAATGTTAAAACTTTAATAAGTGGAAGCTGCTGCATTAAGTTCAACGGTGACTTCTAGTTTCTCCAACTACAAGAAAAAAAATCTTGTGACTGGACACAAACAACTGGATTCAAGATAATAGTTTGAATTTTGAACCTCATCCGCATTTTGATACAAGTCAGATTTATTCAGCACAAAAACAATTTTTTTCTTCCACTGTTGAATGTAACGAAGAAATGTAACCTGAAAGACAACATAAGAGGATGACGTATTAGTTCCACAGAGAAAAACGAATAAACTATAAGGATGTAGGAACAGAATGGTGCATACATGAAGTCATTCTCAGAAACATGCAAAACAACTCAAGTACATGAAAGAAATCACCAAATTGGTCAAATGACACATAGCAATCCAAAAATAAATTAATAATATTTCAAAAATTGGAAATAATGTTCAGATAAGTCCATTAAGGGCATACTTCATCAAAACAAAACAAGTAACTTAACAAAGCAAAAGCAAGTGGCAACCAGATGGAACCAACCAACCATTAATTCAAGTTAAAATCACTTAAAATTTTTATGAAAACATACGGCTATTCAAAATCATGATTTCTTCCAAGTTAAGCAACTAGAAGAACAAGAATAGTTAGCTATGAAGAATTCTCAAGAAAATGCATCATCTCAAGCAGAAAGATTCATTATCTACATGGGCAAGTCCAGAGGACTGAATTTTCCACAAGGATAAAAGTGGAATTAAACAAAATGGGCTATTGAAGTGATAGTGGCAGCGATAATACCTCACTTTCAGTCAGCGGGCGATCAGAAGACATAACAAATAGAAGCAAATCTGAACGTGGCACAAATTCTTCTGTGAGCCGTTGTTGTCTTTGCAAAATCACATTAGTTCCAGGAGTATCAACAATTATCATCTGAATGGGCGGGGAAGGAAAAGGAAGAACACAAAGAGTAAGTATTAGGAAATCCTGATGATTATCTCTGTGATACAAGAATAAGTCACAACATCAGGTCAAATCACGACAACATCCACACAGAAACGTTTAAAGTGAAAACTCATATGCGCCGGCTTCAAACTAGGGTCTCCTTGCAAAAATTGTATCAGTTTTTAAGCACATTTGGGATAATGGTAGACTAGCATGATAGGCAGCACCCATATAACCTTATGAAGAAGTTAATGTCAAACCTAGACAATCGAACAATTTCTGAGAAAGATGTTTGAAATTAAATATTCAAATGAAGAGAAACCATCCAGCATGAATCACTCATTAATACATAGGTTAATTATTATTTTACCCATTGAAAGAATTTAACGGAAATGGTTCATAGAAATTAGAATACAAGATTAAAAGAAACAAAATACTAATTCAGCACTGGAAAAGTAAGAATTGAACAAGGAAACTGGACAAAAATCCTCCAACAAAAAGCACAAATATCATGTTTACAACAGAAAATACACATATAAGATAAGATGATGGAATATAAAGAAGGAAAAGGACACGGAACTCACGTCTTTAAGAATTGGAGCCGATAAATAACACAATAATTGACCGTCGGGATGCCTTTCACAACGTTCCTCTCCGGAATCCGACTCAGAATAACGAAGAAAGGTGAGTTCATTAGTTGTAGGAACAACCCCGTCCTTTAAGTACCGTTGCCCAAGAAAAGCATTTATGACACTCGACTTTCCAGAGTTGAACTCTCCCTGTCGATGTTAAGAAAAAAGGATTATCATTTAAACTCCTCTTGAATGCAAATCAGAATAAACGGATTAATGTTTAGATATCAAAACTAATAAATAATAAAGAACAAATGTTATCAGGTAAAGAAAATGATATATAAGTGTCACGTTCCGAGCCCGGGACCACACCTGCGTGATTGCACAATGGGCCCCTATAACAACCATTTCGTATTCGTCCTCGCTTTACGAAAATGATTAATCCAAGTTGCTATAAAAGTCCATTGTAAGCTCATTTAAAACTTATTTTAAATCTTTAATTTTTAAGATGTGGGACAGGGGTATCACAATCACCCCTCATTCAGAAAGTGACGCCCTCGTCGCGGCCTGATACCTCGATCCACCAGCGCTGAGAATCTAGAGGTGGCTCCTACAGGTTCAAGAGGTGGATCCCGACATGTAGCACTTTGTCACGCATGTTCAAGAGGTGGCTCTCATGCACGTAGCACTTTGCCCCGCATAGCACTTATTTCCCGGTATTCCTTGCCGGTGACCGGCTCTGATAATATTCTGTCACGCCCCGAGCCCGGGCCAGTACCTGCATGACTGCACAATGGGCCCCTATAGCAACTACTTCGTATTCGTCCTCGCTTTACGAAAATGATTAATCCAAGTTGCTATAGAAGTCCATTGTAAGCCTATTTTAAACTCATTTTAAATATTTAATTTTTAAGATGTGGGACAATAGATATTACAATAAGCCCCTTATGACGGGGGGAGATGGACAAACTTCGAGGGTTTTGGGGGGTTTTGGCGGGGTGGGGGTGGGTTTCCAATGGGACTATTCTGATACATTTCAAACTGATTAGCATACTTCCCAAACCATCACAGAAGTTAGATAGCCTCTCCACCAGTAGAGAATTATATTTTATCACATTAGAAAAAATACCACCCTCCAATGAACAAAAAAGGAGAATGACTATGTTGAGGCCTCGTATGTTCATGGGGCGTTCAAAACATAGGGTGCGGGATAACCAACATACAGGAGAAGATTAGGAAAGAAACAAAAAGAAAATTCAAGTTCAAAATAGGGTTAAAAAACCCATCATGGAGTGTACAAACATAGGGTCTAGAATATCCATCATAAAGGGCTCCATAACTATGTTCCTGCCTACTGGTAGCCAATAGATTGTATGAATGGTATATCTAAGTTCAAGTTCGCCAAAAAATATAAATTTCCACTCAGATTTAAAGATTGATCATATATTATGCTTATCAAGCTATAATTCATTCCCCCCAGGCTAAAAGTGTAAACCACGCATAGAACAAAAATCATCGAAGAGACACCAAAAAAAATGGCTAAAACATGAAACTAAGTTCAATTATCTTAATGTTAGGCTCATGCTACCGGTCCTTAAAGATTTGAAGTCGATTTAAGAGAGATTGAATTGTATAAACATAAATAATTAAAATTTCTTTCTAAAAAATAAAATAGTCAATTCAAACTTAGATCCTATCAGCAGGAAAACAAAATATTATTTGAAATCAAGAGCTAATACCCATGCATATCCGCTGAACCAGAATTGGTTGAAATTCAGCACACAATTACCACTATAACCAGTAAAAATGGCTCATCTAGTTGAGAAACAGCATCCCTGAGAAGTGAGATTTCCCCCATCTGTCATTCAAAGTCAATGCAAGAAGTCACATACACGCAATGACATAATTAGTGAAAAGAACTTTATCTGAAGACCAACTTCAGCATCAAATTACTTAGCATTAGATGATCACCAGTGGTGCGGCTCTTTGGATGGCATCTACAGCTTCAAGCAAAAATGATCTCTCCTTTTCTATTAACTGTTGCTCTCTCTCTCCCGATACTTTAAAGCCAGTAACCGTCTTCCTCCCAGGCAAGCCATTCTCCACATCCAAAGTTTTGTGCTCATCAAAGCTTTGACTGCTAGTCTCCAACTTGACATTCTTTCTTGATGCATATTCACGGAAAAAGTGTTTGTTCAGCTCATCTACTTTGAACAAGCTCAACTCATCCACCGAAACAACTACACCACTAGCTCCTGATCTTAGTAAATCTGAGGCTTTCGTAAACGATGTTCCATATCCAAATGAATCAACCGTGACAAAGATTGGAATTTTCACGCGCCCATACACAGAGCTCACTAGCTGCTCTGGACTTCGGCCAGAATCAACAGTCAAGATAAGAAAGTCAGCACCCTCGAAATTAGAAGCATCTGATGCAGCATCATGCGTCTGGACGTTTCTTCCAACCAAAGGCATTACTACCGACTCATTTTTTGCATCCATCATTGTATTCCTTGCCACTATCGTAGGAAGACCTGTCAGATGAAAAAACATATGACAATTACAAGATGGTGAACTCGCAGTGATAAAATAATCAAGGGTAGTTATACCAAGAATTAAGAAGAATAACATTAACCTTCATCAGAAAGTAAAACGCCACTAGCATTCACAGCAGCAGCAATATCCACGCGCTCATCAATCAACAGATAGGCGCGCTCCCTAATAACCGATTTCAACAAGCACGCAGCTTCATACAGCATCTTCCCACTCCCTCTGCCACCAGTAAGCACCACAATACCCACTCTATCCACAACAGCATCGTCGATAACATCAAGCACCAGTTTATTGTCCCGAAACACCTCATCAGAACTCAACCGGAGTACGAGATTCGGCACTTTGATCTCCGGACGCTTGTAGCCGCCAGGGAAAAGTGTTCTGGGAGGATTCTGCTCCGCGGAGTTTGAAATGACAGGCCTCCTGCCACATGAAACGACGCAATGCGCGTAGAAGTACGCAGAGGTACTCGCAACAGTTGGACGGTGGCAGATTAGTAGCTTAGGATGGGAAAAGAAAAGGTGCGGTGCGAGGTGCATGGAGAATACAAACGGGGAAACTGAGGAAATTACCATAGGTTGAGGCGGCGACTAAAGGTTGAGGAGGGGAAGGCTGTTAGCTGGGGTGGTGTGTGATGGAGGAGTGTGCTGTGCTATCCGTTTTATCCAAATTGAATTGCGTGTAAAACGATAAATGGTGGGCTCCATTTGAGTTTGATTGGTCCAGCCCAATTAAAATGGGTAACTTAGTAAAAATTAAAATATAAAAGACTTATCAATGTGGCTGCTGGGATTCGAGCCCAGGTCTCCACGGCCACAACGTGGAAATCTCACCACTAAACTACATCCACTTTTTGGCTTCCAGAATTTATGATATGATATAAAAAAGTTAATCATACACTATTTCGTTCGCACTTTTGCTTTACATATAAATATATAAATAAAATTAGTTATAAAAATTTAAAACCAAATATTGCTTGTTATTTTCATTAGAAAATAAGAGAACATATCCATTCCAATTAACGACCACATATTTTCCATCCGACAAGAACGTCACACAGTAACTACGTATTTGTAAACTGAAGCAAAAAAGGCAATCCTATATCTCCAATCCAACCAACAAAAAGCTTATTCCAACAAGATCAATCGTGTATCAAAAAACCAAGTAGAAAGGGGTGAGAATAAATGGCCACTGCTGCTCCTGCTGCTGCTTCTATATTCTCAAGTTCCATCTCCCCTTCTTCATCTTCTACTTCCTCTATTTGCCATTTCTCACACTTGTCTCTCTCTGTTCCTTCATTTTACACTCTTTCCTCTTGTATCTCCATTTCTCCATCTTTTCTAGCTCTCTCTGCAAAAAGCTCTAAAAGGGCTTCTTCTTCGACGATTTCCCAGTCATTTACGGTCAAGGCAGAGAAGAAAAAGGTGCTCGTTGTGAACACAAACAGTGGTGGCCATGCAGTCATTGGCTTCTACTTCGCAAAGGAACTTCTGGGCTCTGGCCACGATGTTACGATCTTCACCGTCGGTGACGAGGGGTCAGACAAGATGAAGAAGCCTCCTTTCAACAGATTTTCAGTTGAGAGTTGTCCTGCACATAAGCAGAATGATGTGTTATGAATTGAAACATGAAACATTTGATCTTGGATGATTTTTGTGATGGGATTTTCGTGTTTGGCTCCTGATTTTGCAGGAAATTGTGAGTGCTGGTGGCAAAACAGTGTGGGGTGAGCCCGTAGATATTGGCAAGGTATTGGAAGATGCTGCATTTGATGTGGTGTTGGATAACAATGGCAAGGATTTGGAATCAGTGAGGTTCGTGTCTAATGATTATAATTTCATTCAAGCAAAAGATCATTCTAAAGAAAAACGGCAATGGTATTCTAATTTGGATACCAAGCAATTAAACAAACTATAGAGCAAAATATTAGTCCATGCAAAGTACACATACCTTCTAATATCATTATCTGTTCATAGGCCAATAGCAGATTGGGCAAAGAGTTGTGGCATACAGCAATTTTTATTTATCAGCAGTGCTGGGATTTACAAGACAACGGATGAACCTCCTCATGTTGAAGGGGTATAATTTCTTGAGTACATACTCGCACTAGGACACAAATTATTGGGGTATGTTTGGTTTAGTTATTAAAAACAATCTCATTTTTAAAAACAAAAACGGCATTAATATCTCATTTAAACCTTTTTTCTAAAAACTCGTTTTAACCTCTCAACGATATCATTACCTAGGGTATAAATTTTCATCACTCCCCAAAAGTACAGTTTTAAATTTTCAAATACTGGTATATTGTCAAAAAAACTTTCACAATGCAAATGCTACAATGAACGTTGTGTTTTCCTAAAAAGTTGACCGAACATGCTTTTTTGAAAAACTCATTTTCTGAAAGTAAATAGCAGCAGAAAACAAAACCAGATATACCCCTGGGATTCAACCAAAAACTGATCATGAGCTACTACAGGATGCTGTCAGAGCCGATGCTGGTCATGTTGGGGTTGAGCAATACATCTCAGAGACCTTTGGTAAATGGGCATCGTTCCGCCCACAGTATATGATTGGATCTGGTAACAACAAGGACTGTGAGGAATGGTTCTTTGACCGTAAGTGCAAAATGTTGAAATTATACTAAAACATTTCAATATCAAAAGTTTGCATCATCACAGAGGCTTCAATGAATAAGGTTGCTGATGTAGGACGTTTTATTCAAGAAAAAGAAAGAAAGAAACTGATAAGGCGCGGTTATCAATCTTTGTACAGGTATAGTTAGAGGAAGGCCAGTCCTGATTCCTGGATCTGGGATGCAATTGACCAACATTGCCCATGTCAGGGACTTGTCCTCAATGCTTACTTTGGCTGTCGAAAATCCAGATGCCGCAAGTGGTAACATCTTCAATTGTGTTAGTGACCGTGCTGTGACACTTGATGGAATGGCTAAACTATGTGCTAAAGCCGCCGGACTTCCTGTTGAGATTATCCATTATGATCCAGAAGCAGTGGGAATTGACGCAAAGAAGGCATTTCCTTTCCGTAACATGGTATGTCTAGATCTGTTTTTAAATAGCTTAAGTTACTGCAGAATGTGCGACTTGCAGAAAATATTATAGAATATCCTTCCGACCAATATGACAAATCCAGCTACTATTATTGATTATTACATACCTCTGCAGCATTTTTATTCCGAGCCACGAGCTGCAAAGGAGATTCTTGGATGGAGCGGAACAACAAACCTTATAGTGGACTTGAAGGAGCGGTTCGATGAATATATAAAGATTGGTAGAGACAAGAAACAAATTCAATTTGAGATAGATGACAAGATTCTAGCAGCATTAAAAGTACCTGTGGCTGCATGATTAGTGTTCGCGGCAATTTTGTTGATGATCATGTTAAGGGTGCAAAAAAATCGATATTCAGAATAAAGTTGAGCTACGTTCCTAATGCCTGATTTTGAAGCAGCTACATTTGGAAGTAAAGCCATAAAAAAAGTAGGATAGCCAACTGTTTACATCTCATTTTCTCGAATCTTTTTTCTTTAAAATATCTCCAGTTGATAAGTCTTGCTGTTTTTCTCTATCTGTTTGTCTCATTTTCTTCATATTTTTTTCCTGTAAAATTTCTCAGCTGAGAACCAGAATTTTGTCCCATCAAACCACGTTACTACAATTTAAAACAGTTTACAATACTTTCTAATTACCAAATTTTGATAGTGAATCATACATGAACCGCAAAGCCTACACAAACAAACGTCCAAAGGGCTAAACCTGATCTAATATAACCGCATCCCTTTGGTAAGAAATCAAAACAAAATCATCACTATGTGATTGAACAGAAAAAAAATCGAATTGGATGCAGGCTTATCAGCTTTATTCCTAACAATTGAAATCATATTCAGGATTTCATAATTTATTGTGTAGATGCAGACTAAAAACAAATGGAAATACGTGAAATAGAAAGATCTGAAATATATTCATATATATCCGAGGTGCATCGGTGACTAACAGTGCATACAACATTGCTTATGACACTAAATTCTGGTTCGAATGGATGTCTCCAGAAATTTTTTCAAGATTCAAGAGCAGCATATCAGATTGAGAATTATCCATACATACAAGGACACAACATAAATTGCAGTTTTTAACATTGAAAACTATGAATTAAAAACAATTTCTAAATCACTCAACTTCCAAGATCCAAAAGAAATTAGAAACATACATGACTACAATTAGACCCAAGCACAAGATCTTGCAACTCCTCAATCTGAAATTTGTTCAAAATGGTCCAATTAAACCCTACTCAGACAAAGAACTGAAAGTGTAGAAGGCCATGGAATAGTGAAACCAAGTGACAAGTATTGAACAATTCTTATTCCTCCTGTTTGATTTCAAGACCCTTGAGCTTGAACTCCAGTTCATCGTTGTCACCACCTTGTTCGTCATCCTCGTTATCGTTATCATCTCCTTCGGGATCATTGTCGTCCAATGGACCAAGAACATTAGGAAAATTCTTGAATAAATCTTTTACCTCATCAATCCCTTCATCAGAAATGTAGTTGCCGTTGATGTTTAGCAATTTAAGTCTGGGTTTACTTACAACAGCTTGGGCTAAGCACCTGGCACCAGCCCTTCTTATCAAGTTGGTGCTCATGTCTATTTCATGCAATCGAGCGTGACCGACTTCCAGTGCCTTGGAAATCAAGATAGCACCCTCGTCCTTTAGTTCATTATCAGCAAAGTTTAATTTGACAAGAAGCTGTTTCGAAGCTATACAGGCAGCCAGAGCAGGGGCAGCTTTTGCAGTGATTTCATTTCCAGCCATCTCAAGAACTTCCAGCAATGGAGCAGATTCCTTTAGGGCATTCGCAACGGCAGTAGACCCCTCATCCTCAAAATTCAAGTAGCTGAGGTAGATTTCAGATAGATTAGAAAATGCAGATAACACCTTGCTCAGAGCCAATCCAGATTGAACACCAAACATATTATCCACCAAATCAAGCTTCTTTAAATGGGTACATGTTCCGAGTGCTTTGGCTAGCGCAACTCCTCCTTCAGATCCTACCCTTGTAGAGGAACAACGAAAATCCTCTAAAAGTGGAGAACATTTCACCATTCTAGATATAGCAATCGCACCTTCATCTCCTGTCATGTTATTATAAAAGTGAAGAACCCTGAGTTTCTCGGTCGATGGAATGAACTCGTGGACTGCTACTGCAGCCTCCGCTGAGATGCCATCATTCATCAGATACAGCTCCTCCAAATCATGCTGAGACCTTAAAAGTGCCTCAAATGCTCTGATACCCTTCTCACCCAAAGCATTGTTCGACAAGTTAAGATACCGCAGCTTAGCTCCTTTCAGAGCCAAAGAAAATGTATTCATGACTTCTAGGGCTTCCTCTTCGTCTCTTCCAGCAATGAAATCTGATAGGTCTACCTCAGTTAATTTATCCTTGAGGGATAACAATGTAGATTCAGCAATATGCGCTGCATCCCGACCAAAACTTGTGTTACTGAAACATATCTTCTTATACTTATTTCCAGGCTCAGTTAAGGCTTTTAACAGTCTCTCGGCATCACTTGCATCAATAACTTTTCGTGGGTCATTGGATATATCAAACACAGTTCCATCAGATTCTTTTACTTTATCCAATATATCAAGTTCTCCATCACGTTTCATAGTAGGGCCTCGTTTGTTAACCTCAATCATGAGTCTACTAGATTCCTTGACATACAATTGTACTGCAGAACTTCCATCTCCATCGGTTTCCTTCTCAAAATGTTGGTTTGCTGCAGCAAAAGCCTTGGCCTCTATTTTCTTCGCATCCTCCTCCGCTTCTTTGTGACTCAAGAGACCATATTTTCTAGACCAGATGGAGGGAGTCACGAGGTTCTTAGTCATCCTCTCAACGAGCATCAGTCGAGTGTGTTCGCTCGGGGGCCATAACTTGACCGACGGAACCCCAAATTCCATCTTAAAATAACCTGAAACTAAACATCTTAACATTAAAACCACGACCATCACGTAGAACTGATCATAGGCATAATTCCCATATGAAAAATATAACAAACATACGTATAATCCCAAAGGTTCATCGAACAAAATAAATGCAATTTCCATTACAAAATAGCAGTTACAAAGTTAGAGCTGACCCATTTTTAACAACTAAATAAACACGATAAGACAGTTGTACAACAGCAAACTTGAACTCCTAAATGTGACTTAACAAGAGATCCATAAGTACCAGGCACATTCACATCATTGAATTCCCCGAAAAAAACTAAAGAAATTATGGAGACTTCAGGTCAACCGTAAGGGGAAAACGCGGCAAACGAGAAGCAGAGATCGGAAGCAAACCTGAGACTGAGAGAAGCGAGAAAGCAAACCTGGAATTTTGCGCGCAGAAAAAAGATAGCGAAAGGGAGATATTTCCTCAAATGGTGCTTCTTTCTCAAGCGATCCAGAGAGACCTTCGAAGAATCGGAAGAGAAACTGTAATTTTGAATTGGATAGAGGTGGAGAAGTGGGCACTGCAATTCCCGCTGTTTGGATAAAGCGTTGTGGACTTCAGAAGCCCATATTGATGTTTTGGGCCCAAATAACTGGGCTTTAGCTCACTACAATAAGAAATTATACTTGGGAAGCAGTGGTTGAAGATTCACATTCATACATAGAAGTTGACCTTTGACCAAATACGAAGTTTATGTATTTTTCTTAATTATTTATTTATAGGTTTATCGAAATATAGAAAGATCCCGCTATATAATTTACATGAAATTTTAATTATTATATATACGAAGTGGGACAACTGATCTCTAAATAAGAAAATATGTATTTTTTTGTTATATTTTTCGATATAAATGTTAAAATTGATAATTTTTTAAAGTCTTATAATTAAATTTTGAACTCAAAATACGTGTTTGACTCAAAACCTTGATGTATATGAACTATATGTCACCGACGAGACATCCAATTGGTTTGGTGATTTATATTCAACAAGTGATCAAAACTTTATTTCCATTAAAATGTGAATTATGTTCTTAAATTTCAATCCATTCCTTTGTTTGGTGCACACGTATTACTACACCTTCAATGGTTGTCCGAATATGCAAACCTCAACTAATTAATGGGGATCTAATCAATATCCACTTGATTAAATGCTAATATAAATGTAAATTGTGTATTCCGTATAGTCCACATGCGAGAAATTACTTTTTCTTTTTTTTTCTCTTGAAAACATTAGATATATAAATTTGACAATATTGATCAACAGACCAATTATAGTCTTCGGTTTGATGTCAAAAACCTAGAAGAAACTTGAGTTGCTAGTTTTAACAAACCAGCCTATTTTTATATCTTTATTATTATATTATATTATAAAGTTTTAGTATTTTATAGAAACTGTATTTTTTAGACTTGGTTACACCAATGTCGAATTTTATATATAATTTTGAAAATAATTATTGTTAATTAACAATTTATGGACGAAAATGTAAAAAAAATATCTTCTTTCAAATTTTATTCCACTAATGATTACTAACATCAAAATTTCTCGACTTCCATTCTATATAATCTTTATTTCTTTAAATCTCTTTTTTTTTTTAAATATACTAACACTAAAAACTTTTATCTTATTCATTCGTTTATTTTTCTAAAAACAACAATATTCATGTATTATACTATACAGACATGACAAGTACTTAGTTGCTAGTAATAACAATGATAAATATTGTGATGAACAATCCACCACCTAAACATAACAAAATTAAAGTTTAGTTCATAAATGTCAGTTGAGTTCAACCTATCACGATTATCTAATTAATTCATTATACTAGTTACTCTGCAAATGTGATACGTGTGTATACAGTATTTTTTATCATTATCGATGGACTAAAGTGAAATTTGGAAAATTATTGAAGGATTAAATTGATATGTGAATTGTTGAAATAAAAAAATAAAAATAAAAGAGTGTGTTGAAATTTTTTTAAAAAAAAAACAAAAATGTAATATTAGTATCATATAAAGGTAAAATTGGAAGAAAAATTTGATATTTTTCTAAAATGATTATTATCATGTTATCAATTTTAATAAAATAGAATAAATATAACTCGAATACAGAGAATCTCTTTTTTTTTTTTAATTCTGTGTCACAAACAAAAGAAAATAAAAGAGAAAAACTATATTTTTTAACGTGAAGAAAATACATCCGGGACCCACGGCCACGCCGCACCGCAATGGAACTAATTAGACCGCCGACAAAATCACCCATAATTCTTTTCCTGTCATGTAGTTTATTCTTTATAATTTTTTTATTATTATTCTGTGTCTTAGAGCTTCCATGTGAAGTGTTTTATACTTGAATAAAGCTGGATCTGTTCCTCAAAAATGTATACACACAACTATACGCAATTTATTACTTGTTCATTGAACGAATCTACCTTCCAGACCAGTGGATAAAGTGGTACAAAGGTGGATGCTTTAAGGTGTAAATCATTCAAGAACATTGAGAATCTGCGTCAGAAAAATTTTCTGATGTTGAATACCGAAATCGAAGATTGAAGTTGCAGATCTTGTAAGAGGTTCGTGTGAGCTCTCCTGCATTTTCTTCAATCTTTTTGGAAATCATTTTGTTTTTTTCTCTTACTGGGTTATTTGGTTGAGTTGGGTTTATTATTTTCATGGAGGAAAAGCGGATTTTGCTGATTTTTGTAGGTCTACTTGAATTGGGAAATTTTGTCTAAAGCTTTTAATTAAATTTCTGGTTTTTCGGAGGCATTTTCTTGTCGTGTAAAAGAGGAAGGAGATGAGAAAAGATTGTTCTTTACTTCTTTTGTTTTTTTCTTTACTGTTTTCTTTTCCCTTTAGTTTTATGTGTTTACTGATTCTCTAGGCCTCTTTGTAGGTCTTGAGAAATGGGCGATTTTGCCTGAAGCTTTTAATAGATTTCTGTTTTCTTGGAGGCCCTTTCTTGTTTGGTAAAAAAGAGGATTGAGATGAGAAAAGATTGTGCTTTTATTTGTGCTTCATTGTTTCTTTCTCTAATTTTATGTGAAATGATTATTTATGGCCTTGTAAGTTAGTTGTACGGGAAAAGCTTCTTACTGTGTGTTGGATCTACTAATTTGCATCTTTTTGTACTTATGTTAGTTTCTTGTTCATGCAAATTTTTCTTTTCAGTGTGAACATCTGTGAGATTTAGAGCTTGATTACGCCTATGGCTATCAGTTGATTTAAGGAGTAACATTCTTGTTTTAATGTCGGACCTATGAACTTTTAGGAGTAGAAAGCGACTTGGTATGTTTCGTGGCACAGAACTTACGTTTTCATGAAAAAGTACGAGTCAGGCAAGGGCCATGGTCGTTCCTCTATCTGAATTAACTCTGGCCAATGTAAGCTAAGCTATTGATGGAACAATTGACAGCAGCTGATATCTTTCGGGCGGAGCTTTTATCCCTCAAATGCGGTGTTGATTGTGTTACCACTCGTGGTTTGGCCCAAACCGTGTAGTTGTCTACAATTATTCAATTTCTGGAGCTTAGTAACCTCAAAATTATTGCATAGTTATCAAATCTCGATTTTGTTCATGATATGCATATGGCACAAATCATTCTTGACTATCTTCTGGAGTTTAACTTGTTTCGTAAGTATTAAATAAGAATCTATTCAATATGGTCATTCACTGAGCCGTATACCCATTCTATTCTTTCCACTTAAGTTATTCCCTGGCAGATCTAAAATTGTATTCAACCCATGTCCCTTATTAATTTTTTGATTTAATTTGGTTATCTAATCTATCTGTGAGACTGTTCATTAATTTTGCAAATCTGGTGCTGGCAGACGCTGATTGGTTTCTCTTTTCTTCAGCGTGTACACGAACTAGTTCCAGGAAATGGGAGCTTTGGTTTTTGAAACAGAGACTGTTTTCTCAGATGATGATGCAATATTAGGGCTTAAGGACTCGAACAAGGACAATCGAGGAAATCCCCGAGTTTTATCACTTCTTTCAATGTTCTTGGAGAGATCCATCCAGAAAAATGAAAGAATACTTGAAACCACTCAGGTTAAAGATGTTATAACCATCTTTCACGGTCTAAGAGCCCCTTCTCTAAGCATTCAACAATATATTGATCGGATTTTTAAGTACTCCTGCTGCAGTCCTTCCTGCTTTGTTATTGCTCATATATATGTGGATAGATTTATTCAACGGACAAATTCACGCATAACTTCCCTCAATATCCACCGACTTTTAATAACCAGTATAATGGTGGCGGCAAAATTTATGGATGACGCGTAAGTTATTCAAAAGCAAATATTTTCATGTGGCTTCGTTTTTTCATGTTAAAAAATCTATTTGTATGCATCTTCTTATGCATCATCACTGCCAATTATTGATATCGGCAAACAGTCGTTCCTATGATTTTATGTTATGAGTTATTATTTTATGCATTCATGATTGAATCTACAAGTTTGTGTTTGGATCAAGTGCACTAAAACTATGTAAGCACATGTTTAAATTTGTAATATGACATATTCTAATCAACTTTCAGATTCTTCAATAATGCATACTATGCTCGTGTGGGAGGCGTGAGCACGACTGAAATGAACAAGTTAGAAAGAAGGTTCTTATTTGCTGTGGACTTCCGACTATATGTTAGCGTACAAACATTCGGGAAGTACTGTTCGGTTTTGAAAATAGAAGTGGGGGGAGTGGAAGTCATTGAACGCCCGATCCAAGCATGTGGGGTGAAAGATAGCTGGGGAAATAAAGACGACTCCTCTCATTCTCGGTCGATTGCTAGATGAAGATTTGCCCGAGGTTGGATTATCTCTATACAATTGATGACATCAAGAAAGCAAGTCAAATGCGAAACTACTACTTCTTATTATCCTAAGAGGTCAAGTGTTGTGATCATATGTAAGTTTCTGTATGGTGTCCGGTGTCCATTCTTTGTTGTTGTATGGGTAATAGATTGTTTGATAGGTTCTGTCATGTTATTTTATTTTAAATGATTTTGCTCCTCGCCTTAAGGTGTTACAATTTGGGTAAAGTTCTTTCAAAAATCTGAACTCCATATATATCTTATGATCCAAACATTAAAAACCCTCAAAAGTCTTGATATGCATTTATTTGTTCAAAATACATCAACCCTTATCACTGCCAACCAAACATTATTTTTGACTCGATCAATTCTTGCTATGCCCGGCAACTTGTTAGGCACCGGACATTGCACTATTTTCGACTCGCTTCTTAC
Source organism: Primulina huaijiensis (assembly GCF_012295235.1). Taxonomy (NCBI): domain Eukaryota; kingdom Viridiplantae; phylum Streptophyta; class Magnoliopsida; order Lamiales; family Gesneriaceae; genus Primulina; species Primulina huaijiensis. The sequence continues at coordinate 26,200,721 of NC_133306.1, forward strand.
TATGCCTGGCAACACCTGGGGCATTAAGAGGAGCGTATCGGGCCGTCGGGTGTTCGCGTCGTACTGTGTAATATATCCGTAAGTGAAGTTTCGATATACCATAGGTTGAAACATGTTTGCTATTGTGTTCATTATATTTATAGGCCATCATGCTGATAAAAGGTACCTGAATATTATTTGACTGACTGATTTATGACTGCCCAAACGTGATAAACCAAATTTGAAATAAAATGCGTTGACTGAATAACCCTACAGGTATCATATATGTTCTGAAGTCTACAGAGAAACATTATTGCTTCTTTTTTTTTTTTTTCACTACTGTAGGCCCAATCTATTTAACGGGCTTAGCGTACAAAGGTTGTATGAAGTAGTGGGCTCTCAATGGGCTGATGCAGATTATTTAATCGTCCCTCGAAGGTAATTTTAAATACATGTTTATAAAACGAAAGAAAAGATATAATTATATTTTCAATTATAATTTAATCAAAAAGTTTTCCAAAATCGTCGAATTCTAACCATTACCTAGATTTGACTAGTGATTCATAGAACATATTTTATCAATTTAATACATAAAATAATCCCCCACCCCCACAAAAAAAAATGAAAAAGAAAAATAATATTACATAGACATATTATTACTAAATTTATACACTTTAAATTAATTTTAGGATTTAAAGACAGAAAAGTACGATCAGAAAATACTTTATAAAAAATGTGTCCACAATTGAACTTAATTTTTGGAATTTTAAAAAACAAAACAAAAATACAATGTATGCAATATATTATGTTGTGTGCAATAATTGCCTCTGTTGAGTATAACAATCAAAACGTGGTGCTTGAACTGTTATATGGCTTAAAAGATTTGCAGTTTTACCAAAAAATTTACCTGATGGTAACAGTGAAACTCAAATCTTTTAAAGTGCACATCGGCTCAAGCACCATGGTTCGATCTTTCTTATTGCACTCAACATTCTCACTCCCAATAATCATACTCCTTGCAGTCAATGAGAATCAAACTTGTGACTTTATCTTAGATACCAATTTTAAGATTGAGTTTTTGTCGTTTTATCAAAAGCTATAGTCGGTGGTAACAGTGCAATTTAAATATTTTAAATAACACAGCAACTCAAACAATACAGTTCGATGTTCTTCCAAGAAAGATAATTATTATCCGCAAGAATAACTTTTATCAAACAAGAAAACGTTCGGTCCTACGTAATATATATAATTCTAGGTCCAAAAGAAGTGTCGGTGAAGCAGGAAGTTTCGTTGTAATATAATTCCCTAATACGGCCTTTGGAGTCAGCAACTGGTTATCTGCATTATTTGTAGCCCCTACCACCGCCCCTCGCACGGTGGCGCAACCACATTTTTCAATTGCTGCAAGTACAATAATATATATGATGGGGGCTCCCCTCGAGATGGGTGTCGGTAAACAATACTGAATAAATCCAATATTTCTTTTTCATGCATCGTGTAATTTTAAAATAGTAACAAAATATTATAAACAGAATAATATAGTTTTTTTTAATGAGAAAATTGCTTCGGAAAAAAAAAGAATGGGAAATTGGTTTGGTAAGTTGGTCTAGATTGAATTTTGATAATCATTGATCAAAATCAGATTTTATTTTTAGTGTTTTTCTCGTCATAATATATATCGGATATTACTGATATATTTTTCTTCATATTAGCATTCTAGTGAAATTAACTAAAAATGAAAAAAGAAGCCATATCAATATTCAAACAACTAATTTAACTATATAAATTACAAAAATCTAATCATGATGAAAATTATTATTTTTTAATTCCCCTTTAATTTTTTTTTTATGTTTAGTCGATCAAACCTTGGTAGGGGCCCCCTCTATGGATACACGGTGGGGGAAGCAAGATTTTCCCATAAAGAAGAAGCTTAATTATAATTTAAAAACTATAAAGTTTTATAGATAAAAGACTAACATAATCTATACTTCAGTTTTGTTAACCATAATTCACTTTATATATAAATATGATTAACGAATTTTTAAGTGTAAGTGATATCTCTCGAGATAAAATTATAGTTTTGTTAATCATGTTTCACTTTATTTTTTGATATAAAAATAATATTTTTTCATAAGTAACTCAAATAAGATATATGTCTCATAAAATTGACTCGTGAGACCGTGTTATAAAATTGACTCGTGTTAATTAATTACATCCCTTTACATTTCCCTTTTTGGATTTGCAATTATATGGGCAGAATCAAATAACAAAAAATAAAATATATATTTATTTTCTACATTGAATCATGTTATCGGATTTATTGGATAACATGATCATGATTCACATATATGATAGTCATTTTTTTTTTCAGACACATCATATCTGCGTCGTTCGTGTGTGTGTGTGTGTGTATGTATATATATATATATCATCTTAAAGGTAGGTATTAAATATATAGTAACAAACAGTCCGTGTACGTTTCTTGCATCGATACATGCAATCAATTTATCGCAGCGATTTTTAAAAAAGAAATCCTTTACACAAACGTAGAGTTGTAGGGGGTCAAGAGTCAACACGAATGTGTAATATTAATTTCCAACCCCCTCATTTCACCCTTGGTATAATCCATTACTCAATATTGTATAATATATATGTATGTATATATTAAAGGAGCGATTTAAGCAAGAAGGGAATTCCAAGGCATGATTCATGTGCTAACTTTAAACTTACAAACTCACTCCTTCACACCAACAACATTCTCTACCATTTATACAAAAGGGAATGATATCGATGTTGGAGGAAATCCATAAATCATAGAATCTATCATTCTAAATCTTTAAGAATTTGAATGAAAATTTAAGCAGAAATGTGCCTCAAGCTATAATTCTAAATTCTTTAGAACGTGTCTTGATCTTCCATCCTTGATAGAATCCTTTAGTTTTCTCTTTTGAACTAGTTTCTTAACGAGGAAGATAATAGGTAATGCGATAGAGCGTGATCTGAGGACCATGACCCATATATATAGATAATGTTTATCATTATCTTCTGATATTTCTGTTTTATCCCATTATAAAAATAGAAATTACATTTATGTCTCTACACATTAAAGGCCCACAATCTACCAGATACATTAAAGCTCAATAACCCGAAACCTTAGTCGATCACTTTATTTTGGACTTAATTTAATAGACAACTCAAAACGCATAATTATTCATATATAAACACATATAAATAAAATTGATCCAACAAGCGAGTCATGATTTGTTTATAAAAGTGCATTGAAATCCAATTCTAAGTTTTAAACGTTTTTTAAACTGTAATTCGTATAACAAACAAGATTACAACAGACCGCTAAACTAGTGCTATCCTTGCAACCACTCCCGATTGAAGCTTGACGATTCATATCTTCTCCCCTCTTTTGGATCAAATTTTCCAGCCAACATGGATGGACATGACTTTCACATATTTGATATACACACAAGAATTATAATAAATATTTATAAATTAGCTGCTAAAAAAATAAAATACATTTGATTTATAGGGCGACGAATCTACAATAATTGTGATGCACTCGTGAATCCGTGCAGAGGAATCAGGATCCGCCGTTCCCGCATGGTTTCCAAGTGTGTGTGTCTATATATATAATATTTCATACATGAAATTCAGCGAAGTTAAATTTTCTCGAGGGTTTCACATTTTTGAAATGACAAGAAAACATCTACTTTTGAGAAAACAAAAAGAAAGTGTAATTATTATTATGGTAAAATTTGTAAACTAATTGTAATAAAATTGGGAAACCATCCGCCATTAATAAGAGTGAGCACTCGCAATCACGGAGAGAAATTATTAAATGGGCCATTAAGAGTGGGACTTTATAGATAGCTGGGCGATTCAGTGCTATGTGCATTAATTCACAGCAATTAGAGAAATGTACATTAATAATCTCATCAACCAGATATCACCTTGTCCTTATTAATCAAATTTAATATTATTTTTCAAGAATTATATATATATTTTTCTAATATATGAATTATCTAATCCGCCGATGAGGCCTTGGGCCAATTGGTTGTTAAGATTGATGTTTGGAGACTTGTTGGTTTCAGGTTTGAGTTTCACTGATTGCGGGTAGTTTTCTTAATTTATTTAAGTAGATTTAGTTTTGTTTCTTTTTTTTTTGTATTTTATTTTTTTGAGATAAGTATTTCTCGTGTCCACGTTCAAGTCTCGTCAATAATACGAACAATTACATTGTATCTTTTTAGTGTGAAACATTATGATTTTTGTATTCTAAAAAAATGAATTAATTAATTAATTAATCCGTTTTAACATTTGCTATATGTCTAACCTGATTAATGTTACACAAATATCAGGGACGTACAATTTGTTTTTATTTTCCAAAAAATATTTTTGATGCTGGTACGATATGATAGGTTGGGCATGGTAGGTCAGATTGACAGAGATTCCACACGTACGTATGTGAGACGCAAAATTTTAATGAATCGACCACAAGAAATAAATTTTATCCGTACAATGAAGAAATAAAAATCAACGTAGTAATCAAGTTGGTGTTCGAAGGAAATCTAATTAATTAATTGGGACTTAAAATTAATTATTTCCGTTCAAAATATATTGGCGAAAACAATTTTTACCTTTTTTTATCTCGATAAAGTTCGTAAAAGTTTGAAAATTATTATTTGGAGATTAGATTCCAAAATATCCCTAAAAGAGTTTGTGTTTTATCTGTATGATACATCAAATAAAAAAATAAGGAAACTTCTCTAGAATTAAAACAAAAATTGAAAATTTTTTGGAAGCCTTTTTTAAAAATTTATTAATTGTGTCCATCACCGTTTTCCAATTCTAACTTTTTTTTAAAAAAAATATTAGTTAAAAGACTACTCCATTCATGCTATTTTCATTTTATTCCCTCTTGATTTCATTTAATGATCTTTTTATTTTAGTTATGTGAGTGTGTGTGTCTATATATATATATATATATTTGGAAAAAATAACAAAAGCTGCTATGGCAAATATATTTGCCGATCAAAAAATATGAATTTTATTGTAAATATTGATAAAATTGACATATATCATCAATAAATATGGATGAAATTGTTTTACAAAATACTTACTTCTATATATATATATATATGTTGGAAAAAATAACAAAAGCTGCTATCGAATGCCGATCAAAAAATATGAATTTTATTATAAATATGGACAAAATTGACATATATCATTAATAAATATGGATGAAATTGTTTTACAAAGTAATTACTTCTATATATATATGTGTGTATCTCTATACGTGTTGTCTAGATTCATTTATTTTATGGGCACACGGGATTTAATATAGAGATATTTGGTATCCAAAAAGCTGGCAATATCAAGATCACAGCTATGTATAAGTACAAATAAATATATTGATATGGCGTGGGATGTCGTGCATGATTTGTTTATTCGAGAAATTGACGTTCAGTACTCAATCGTCGATTTTTTTTGTGTTCAATCTCTGAGTACTTTTTTAGTACCATATTTCCACATGAAGTGTACCACATTTTGTATGACATAGTATCACAATTTTGTGGGCAGAGATTGAACCCAAAGAAATATTTTGATTGGGGATTTTTCACCAACTTTCCCTTGTTTATTATTTGATCATTGAAATAATTATATATATTCTAAAAATAAGTGGTCATTAAGTAAATGTAATAATGAATATTACTGTTTCTATTTTATTAATGTAATATATTTGAATTTAAAATACTTCGAGTAACTAATTTCATTTAAATTTATAANTATATGAAGTAGGGAGTAGAAGGAAAGAATTTGGTCAAATTGGTACTGAATACCAACTCTCCCTTATTTAAATGAGTAGTAAACGATATGACACGATCAATATCATTAAATTTTTTTTTTAGAGATATTGCATTTTATTGGAAAATTTTATATATGAGAGTAATTTAATTGTGTTTTTCACGTTATTTAATAAGAATAAAATAGTTGTTTTATAATTAACTTATAACCCTGGATATTTAAAACTTAGTTTTCATTGTATATTATTTTACAGAGTCATGAATTTAAAATTCTAGTTAGTTTATTCTTGTCCGTCTCTTTTCTCTTTTGTACCGTATAATGTAACACGGTGTAAGAAAGAACTTAATTCCGTTGGAGAAAGTTTAATATTATATATGTATATTCACGACTAAAGTTATATATGATTATGAAAATATTTTTTAAAAAGAAAAAAGATTAAAAACATTAACCACAGTACTTGCCTGTAAAATAAGTATGTAATTGAAGTTTATTTAATTAATTAATATTTGGCAGTTGATTAGTGGGAGAGAGTTGCACGTGTGCACGATCTGGAAACAAGGCGAAACGGGTGAGAAAGGGTGCGTAAATATGTTGTCTGCTGCCACCAAATTTAATATCTTCTTTGGCTTTGGTTTTCGGCGTGTGACCAATTAAACCATAGTTTAATATATTTTTTTACTCTATTTTCCCACTATGATTTATTTATATATGTATCCATGAACATGTTGAGAAGGCCCTCACAAGCCCGAATAAAAGAGGAGTGTTGGTGTTAAGTTGGTGATAGTATAGCACCGTAAAAAAAATATCGTTGTTGGTGTTAGGTACGTGACAGCAAACCACCTATTATGTTACACATCTTCACATAGAACATTAGGTAGTCGCCCGCTTTAAGGGATGAGTTTCACCTATGCGTGTAGTGTCAAATGAGCTTCGCCCGTTGCAGCGGTGCCCGGTTGCGATGATAAATAGACAAGGGTCCTCGCACATTACTGTACGAAGACGAGTAAAGAAGCTAGTTCATACTAAGATTAGGAATATTAGATTATCCTCTTAGAACATATGAACAATAGAGTTATTGGATATAATGCAAAAAATAAAGGTAAACCTAACTTGTCTTCAAGAGACAAATTGGATGGGAAACAAGGTTAAAGAATTAGGAGAATGTTTCAAACTTTTCTATTCAAGAACAGATAAAACTAGAAATTGAGGGGGATAGTGCTGATAAAGCTTTTAGGAATGCAGTTGTTGCAATTATGAGGTTTGGAGATATGATTATGAGTATAATTTTAGCCTTAACCAAATATCGGTCATATCATTAGAGCATATACACCATAAATGGAATTAGATTCTGAGACTAAGAAATATTTTTGGGACACTCTAAGAGATGTAGTTAGTAGAATCCTTGTGAAGAAAAGATCTTAGGCGGATATTTAAATGGAAATGTAGATAAGAATATAGTTGGGTATGAGAGGGTCTATAAAGGTCAAGACTTTATGGTTCAAAATAACACGAGTTTCTTTTCTAGATCTTGCCTTAGCTAGTGATATTGGGATAATAAACAGTTTCTATAAAAAGATGGAGATTATGGATGAGAAATCCTAGAGTGTGAAGTTTTTTGTTATTTAGGATCTATTTTATAAAATACCGATGACATTATATATGATATAAACCATATGATTAAAGCGGAGTTGATGAAATGGTGAATGAATGACATTGAGAGACTTATGTGATAGAAAAATGTGTGTGAGATCGAAAAGAAAACGTTACATGACTAATGTTCGACAAGCTATGATTTACAGCTCTAAGTACTGGACAACTATAGGACTACATATGGATGAGATGACCGTAGAGATGCGTTTATTAAGATAGATGTGTGGCAAAATGCGCATTGCTATAATTAGGAATGAAATTATTGTAAGCTATTTAGATATAGCCCCACAGAGGATAAGATTCGAAATAGACTTCTAACATGATTTGGTAAAATTAAAAGGAGACCAAACATGGTCCCAAATTTGACAAATCTTAGATTGATAGGTTAATGGAACAAGTAGAAGGATGGATAAGTTATTAAAAACTTAGATAAAAGTTGTTAAGAAAGATATCTTAAATCTTATTTAAAATATTAGGTGTGAAAAAATTGTTTAATTTAGAAAATTAGTATCCATATAACATCCAATAATAGTCCAGAAACTGTGAATCTGGCTCAGTTTTGTACCTGGATGGGGTTGGTCAACTCTTTATTTCTTGAGCAACAAAAGAACAATTGGCCATCCCTCGCACTAACGTTTGTTCCATTTTAGATCTACTAGTTTTGAGATGTCTTATTTATGGAACTCACAATAAATGTTTAGTAGATACAATATTGTCGAGAAATTTACCAGAGCTTCATATTTCCTCGAGAATTTGAGTCTCAGTCGTGGAAGACAGTCGGCGACATTTCAATGGTCTGATTCCCCAATGTCCGAGATGCTCTAACTATTCACTTATTGGAGTATCATACGCAAAAGTCCATCTTGTTGGACATCTATTTTTTAAAAAAAAGATTAATATAATTTGTAATTAGCTAATTTATGGTGTAATTTAATTAAATCCACATTCCTTCCTTCGTATTAAATGCTTGTACATTGATTGATCGTTATATTAATGTATTGTCAGTCCAATATAAGCGATTCTTTTTATTTTTCTTAGGGTAAATAAATAAAGCATGGTTCATAATGAATTCGGTCCAAATAAAAAACGGAAAATGTCACCATAGTGGGTCGGTTGTTCACGAATTTATAGTTCGACGACAAAAATGTGTCGATTAATTATTTAAACTTTTAGTATGCGTCAGGATAATGTCTTCTATTAAATTAATTATTCAATATAACCAAATATCGCCGCTTTGTTGATCTTAAATAGATTAAAAAGCGACATACACAAAAGTAAGGAAACCATTAAAAAAAATCCACAAAATGTTTATCTCGTCACATTATTGGAGGATAAATTTTAATTTTTTTTAAATTTAATGGGAAATTTTAAATTTATTTATTTTTAAAAATATTTTCTAAATTTTTTTATATATATACATACAAAAAGTGGTAGGGGACACAAATGTTTCAAGCCACACACGTTATGCACTCCACCGCGTACATTGCATCTCATTACTTGAAACCTGCATGTTACTTTTTATATTACTATATTTCGTTTATAAATATAAAAAATCGCATGTAATTTTGATAAGAAAAATAATGAATTTATCTTTCTAAATTAAATTGATTTATCATTTCATTAAAATATTTTTTCCACAAATAAACATTACATATGATTTATTTCTACGTATGATGCGAGCCTTACGCCTGGCGATATTTCGCCTCAAAATGAGCATAGGCAGGGTTAATTTGATCCTATCAAAATAATGACTAATTACTTTCTGCTTACTCGTAGTTTTAATTAGCTTTATTAATTGTATTTGATATCCCAAGATGGAACCATTAAGATCAAGCCCAAACTCCCGTCTCATCCCTAAAACAGATGGAGGGCCCACGACAGACTCATGTATTCTACTAGGTATTCTCCTATAAATATCAGGTTTGAGCGTACGATTCATTCATTCATTATATTATTTTTCAGCAGCACCATTAGCTTCTCTCCACTTATATCCTCATTCTCTGACTTGAGCTTCGGAGGAGCTACGTCGGGATACCCTCCCGGCCCCCTTCTAACATTTTTCTTATTGATTTCAGGCTCAGGGAAAATTTGAAGCCTACGTCTGGATTAGTGTCACTTACTGGAATCGGACCCTAATTTTTCATTGAGTATCAGTATTTCAACACGATTTTTTTTTCCAATAGATCAAACATAAAAATGTATATATAACTTAATTTCTATGATTTTGAGTTATTAATGAATAATTACATACTTTGTACTAATTTTTTTAATTAATATTTAAGTTCACTAAAAACAAACAAGAATACAAAAAATTTTATGCTTACATGTTGCGTACGCACGCATTTATTAAGCTACTTTAAATGTTTATTTTTTAAAATCATATGTTAAATAAGTACATTCAAGATTCCTAAATTGTTTATTATTATAGCAATGGCAAAAGGTTTACGCAAAGTAATTAATTATCATAATCAAAATTATCAATGTAAAAAAGGCATCTCAATTTACTGTTTTGTATGGTAGGAATGGAACATATTATTGAAAAAAACTTGGGTCTTAATCAAGCTAACACCTTTTTCTTTCCATATTATTAAACTAAAATCCACGTGATATTTTTAATTATGGCGTAGTATTCGAGGGTCCTAAGTAAATTTGGCTTTGAGAATACATGTTCTTCGTTAAAGAGAGAACTGAGAAGGAAATCCCACGTCTATAAAGAAATTAAATTAAAATTTAAATCGTAAAACCTATTTTTTATTTTCCCATGTATTGTAGAATATTTTAAGTTAAATATCTATATTTATATCTAGTTATGTTCTTCATTTAATTGTTGGAGAGAGTAATACTATGCTAACCACAAAAAGTTGATAAATAAACATATTATTCAAATCTCGTTAATTTTGTTGTTTAAATTTTATAGATTAGCCAACAAATACTAGATAAATTGACCTCAAGTAATAGTTAAATCTCAAATCCCTCAAATTGTTTAAGGTAAATTTAATTCAAATTCTATAAAAATATGATGTATAAAGCAAAATTGGTGATCTCAAGATGTCTTCTTACTTTTGTCTGTGGGTTTGCTAGTCGATATTACAAAAGATTATGTGTAAATCTCTAGACAATTTAACCAAAATTTTGAAATATTCCGAGTGTCAATTTTGATCGATTCAATTTTTCTATCGTAGGAATAATAAACAAATAAAGCTTTTTGTAGCAGAAGAAACCCACCAAAAGAAAAAGGCTTCTACCTATATTATTTTTTAAAAACAAAAAATATTATTATTAGGATAGAGGGTTTGTGGCTAACCAAAAATTATAATTTAATATAATGGAACAAATAAAAAATTAAAATAGTCCAAACCACATTTTTCGTCGGTCTAGTAGCAGCATCAATTGTCGCTTTTCCAATAATTTTACCAATTTATAATTGATAAGAATGATATAATTCACAAGATTCAATTAAATTATAGTTAATCATAATTATATAACTTAAATATTTTTGTAGTTCAAACTAATGTACATGTATTTGAATTACATAAAACTAAATAGTATTGGACTATAATTTAATACACATGGGCAACGGCTCGCACATTGAGAAATGAAATGGTTTACTTAGAAGCAATTGGAGTTTTGCTATGATTGAATCATCGCTTTATTTAAAATTTACCTTTGACATGATCACTGTAAGCACTTTTAGCTTTCACTTTTAATAAGCCTTAAGTAATGATGATTAATAAGTGATTACAGAAAACTGGTTTTCGCCTTTCGGTAAGAGACATCCAAATTGCTAAAAAAAAAAAAAAGGAGTATATATCTTGTGGAACGGTTTCACGAATTTTTATATGTGAGACGAGTCAACACTACCGATATTCATAATAAAAAATAATACTCTTAGCATCAAAAGTAATAATTTTTCATTGATATCCCAAATAAGAGATCCGTCTCACAAAATACAACCCGTGAGACCTTATCACACAAATTTTTGATAAAAAAGACAAAGACCCACCGAAGTTAACATTTTGTAATTAAAACTTGTATGTTGATGATAACTAATTATTGTGGGATTGAATGAACTCTTTTTTCATACTTCACATGTCTCATATATTCACACTTGTTTGTATATGTATATATATTAAAAAAATTAGTGAAAAAAGCAAATTTTACCGATAAAATTCTCATTTTATTCTTGTTTAATGTGCGATTTAATATAAATAAATAAATGATCAAGACTTAAATTTCAAAAGAACAAGGCTACATATAGAAATGAAAGTAATAAAAAATTTTACGCCACAAATATAGTTATAAGACAAGTACAAGCGAACAAGATACATAAATATAATTATTATGGTTTCTTAATTTAATTGAATTTCGGAATGCACAGTGATGGATTAGGGGAAGTCACAATCTTGTCGGGTTCAGCTGAATTTTAAAAGAGCGAATTCAGAGAGCAGACGGTTTTTTTTATTTATTATTTATTATTTATCAACTGATTTGACCTCATAACGATAAAATTAAAACTACACACTTTACTGTTGGTAAACAATATCTATTGTCGAAAATGATTTTTTCATTTTAAATTTATGTTGATCAAAATGACATTAAACTAAATTGATTGATCGAACAATTCGACGATGTCTATTCACATATATATATATCAAACCTTAAATTAAAAGTTCTCAAATAAAATATCATTTTTACATAAAATTCATCTGGGGTATCGATCAAGTTCGAATATTTTGATTAACATTGTTACTTGATTAATGTAGATCAAGAAAAGATTTAGATATATTTATGAAATTTCCTCCACATTTATTTATAAACGACATTCGTTCGTTAAAACAATCATAATTTCTACATACAATAATACGTGCTTTAAATCAAACGAAAGTCATTTTTTAAAATTACTGTTAAAGCAGTATCGTAAATGTAAATGACCCGTAGACTATGTCGATTCAATACCCATATACAACGACCGATAGCGACACATTTTTTATGTATATGAAATCAATAATCCTCGTAGTCCTTCCCTAAACCCAGCATGGACAATATGCCCATTTTGTCAATCAATCAAGGGAATAACAAGTAAATTTAGCTGTGAGATTAATTGTTTTTGTAACATTAGCATA